>NC_063177.1:47699516-48037016 GCF_023159225.1 Perognathus longimembris pacificus
TAGAACTCTGTAGAGCAGAACTTCCCTGTAGAGGGCAGACTTTCCCTCTAGAGGGCAGTCTTTCCTCTTGTCTATAAAAAGTCTTCAATTCCCCCGCCCCCAACCATGAAGAAAGCCTTCTGTGTTCAGTATCAACAGCATGCATCTACTTGGTGCTACCCCTGTTGATTGCTCGAATTTGTTCTTTCCGGGTGAAATGGAGAATTTCCCATGAAGGAAGATGGGAAGCCGAATGGAAGCAGGAAGAATGCGAAGAAAGAGGGCAACTTGCTCAAGGTGGGGAGGATTTGAACCGTGAGAACTGGGAATTTCAATATACCCTCAAGCTAAGCAATGACCACCATCTCCACTCTGTCAGCCTGCCCTGATTGACAGTAGGGCAGATGATGACTCCCAGTGTAAGGCTTGCTAATGAACGCTGGTGACCACAGAACTCACAGCCTAGACCTGAGGGAGGAGATTTTCTGGAAGCTTTGGAGAGACAAACTTCCACAGATATAAGGTGGCAGATTTGCTCAGAGACATTATTCTGGGGTATGCCAGAATAATTTGCTTATGAGGATATTTTTTTCCCCACAGGATTCCCAAATTGAAGAGCAAACAGTGCCTGCAGATATAGAGAGAGTGACTCAGGCTGCCATCTTCTGAGAGCGTTTCTCTTCTCCATGATCATAGCTACCTGGAAACCAACAGCAATGGTGCTCAATGAAATGAACATATTGACCTTTAGGATATTTGTAATTACTCAAGTCTTTCAGAGAAAGGCAGAGAATCAGATTGGCAGAGATCTCTTTGGAAAAGCCCAATGACTGCCTAGAGTTACGGATTAGTTGTTACAGAGTAGCTGTCTAGCAAGTGCTCTGAGTTCAAACACCACTAGCTTGTGCTCCCTACCCTCAGCCAAAAAAATGATTCCAATAAAGGGCAATAATTCAGGATAAAATATTTGAATTTCCATCTATTTTTTACCTCTCTCTCTCTCTCTCTCTCTCTCTCTCTGTTTTATGGCAGTAACAATTTGGTTTCAGAAATCATATAATTCTTTGTCCATCATGTGCAGAACTAGCCATGAGCAGTCTTCTTGGTTGCACACAGATTTTTCTATAGCAGAGTGATAGACTGGAAAAAAAACCAGTACCAGCATCCTTGCAAACAAGCGAAGATTGTCCACAAAGCCAAGCTGCAGATCCCCTCTGCTACCTATTGAAACGAGTGCTTCCCAACTCCCCGCAAATGCTTCTGTAGATGAGATTGGGTGCAGCCAGGGTGGTATGGACATAGATTAAATGCTTCTTTTGGTTGGAGTTCTTGGGAGTGGGGAGTAGAGGGAAGAGGTGGGATTTCTTCTCCCAGGTGAATGGTACAAGTCTCAAAAATTAATGGCATCTTTTAGTGCAGGTATAAGTGTTTCTTAACGATGACAGCAACTTTTCAAGGCACGATGCTTAATCCCTTATTTTGTCTGAGGGAGGAAACTAGAGGGGAATCAAATACTTACAGAAGAATTCTTTGAGGGAGCCAAGATCAAGTGGAAAGGGGAAATAATGGGTCTAGTGATGATTACTCTGGAGAGCCCGAGCAAATGGAGTTTCTCCTGGAGGATTAACCTAACCCTTAACAGATTTCAATCAGAGACACTAATTTATTTAGGCTATTATAGTCCATACTTCCCTATCTCCCAAACTAAGAAACAAAATCATATGAAAATGACACAGAAATATAAAACAGGGAGAACAAAAGGACACCAAATGTTTAAAACTCTAGGAAAGGCAGCCCAGAGGAAATGGGCCTCCAGAATTGTGTGCCATCAGCCAGAAAGCTGGCAAGCAAGGGCCCAGAGCAGGCAGGCTGCTTCTTATTTATCCCGAACACAGCAGGCCCCACCCCTCTGCTTGGATTGGCTGAACTCAGGTCACAATCTGCTAGAGATTGGCTGATTTGAAGAGGGTAAGATGCATTTACATAAGGTGACCATTAAAAGACTTTGAGATAAGATGAATAGCACAGGCGCAATCTTGATACTTACCCATACCTTCTGCGATTTCTTGAACCATCTGAGGTGTGTCTTAATTCCCTCCAGAGGAGCAACCAGTTAAGACAAAACCTTATGCTTCAAAAAAATCCTTTATCCCAAATCTTTTCCTCTCTTCCTGCCTTTTATTGGCTGCTAGTTTCTTAGCAGAATAATGGAGGAGCGGCAAGCCACTAAGCCTAAGCAAGAAGTTTTAAGTGGCCTACTTTGTTAGGAAAGATGGCATTTGTCACATTATGGAGAGGAGGAATCCCATGAGAGGAAGGTAAAGCAAGATTCACATTAGAATTCAATGCTTGATGGATTCACTTCTGAGGTGATTTATGAAGATTTTGTGATGATTTATGATTTTGTGGTGGTGGCAGCAGTTGCAATAACTACAGCTGTGAGGTCATTTCCTGGAACTAAAAGTTAGTGAGATGGTCCCTAGCAGCTCCAGAACTTGTCTGTTCAGTCTCCTCTTTGCTCTTCATCTATGTTTATATTACAGATCTAATTTCCACATATGAAAGAAAATATGCACCTTTTGACTCTCTCAGCCTGACTTACTTCACTCAAGATATATTTTTTTTCCAAGATGCATCTGTAAGGTCCACCCCCAGGAGAGCTCCAGGCAGATGACTCCACCTGGTTAAGTCTCCACCCAGTTACCTGGGTAACCGGCAGACCTGGAGGCGGTTACCTCCCTCTTCCCTGAGGTCATATCCTAATGTACCTGGCCACACCCCCCTGCCCCTGCCCTATATAAGGCAGGGTGGGATGGGGTGGGTGGGGAGGGGGTCACCCCTTCTCTCCAGCCATGCATCAACCCGGCCACAGGCCAGCAGTTCAGTAACAAACTTTCTCTCCTGCCTGAATACCACATGGTGTTCTCTTTTATCAGCTACCTATTTTAATAACTCTTACAGCATCCATTTCCCAGTAAGTGACATAATGTTATTCTTCCTGATGGAGGAATAACATTTGCATATTCATCACAGTGTCTTGGTCTATTTATCAATTTTAGGGTGTCTGAGCTCTTTCCCTAACTTGCCTGTGGTGAATAGTGTAGCATTGAAAATGAATGTGCAAGGGTCTTTATTGTATCCTGATCTACAATCTTTTGGATAAATGCCAAAGAATAGTATTATTGCTGGATCATAGAGTGTTTTTTGTTTTTTTTTTAGGAATCTCCATATTGCCTTCCATAATGGTTGCATTAATTTACATCCCCACCAATAGTGGAATAGATTGAGTCCTCTCCCCTCTCCCCCACCAACATCCTTGCTAGCATTTGCTGTTCTATATTCTTGATTAATTTTCATAATGAATGAATTGGGAGTTCAGACCCTTAGTGTCTGTCTTTCCTTCCTTCCTTCCTTCCTTCCTTTCCTCCCTCTCTCCCTCTCTCTCTCTTTCTCTCTCTCTTTCTCTCTTTCTCTCTTTCTCTCTTTCTCTCTCTCTTTCTTTCTCTCTTTCTTTCTTTCTTTCTTTCTTTCTTTCTTTCTTCTTCTTTCTTTCTTTCTTTCTTTCTTTCTTTCTTTCTTTCTTTCTTTCTTTCTTTCTTTCTTTCTTTCTTTCTGTCTTTCTTTCTTTCTTTCTTTCTTTCCAGTCCTGGGGCTTGGACTCAAGCCCTGAGCACTGTCCCTGGCTTCTTTTTGCTCAAGGCTAGCACTGTACCACTTGAGCCATAGCACCACTTTTGGCTTTTTATTGTTAATGTGGTGCTGAGGAATCGAACCCAGGGCTTCATGCATGCTAAGTAAGTACTCTATCGCTAAACCACATTCCCAGCTTATTTTCTTTATTTTTGTACTGGAGATTAAAATAAGGAATTTGCACGTTCTAGGCAAGCACTCTTCCACAAGTCATGCCCCCAGTATTTGATTTTTTTAAGTGTTTTTTTCTTTTTATTGTTATTGTAAAGGTGATGTACAGAGGGGTTATAGTGATATAAGTCAGATAATGAGGGTTTGTTCTGTTGTGCCAAGTCGTGAAACCACCACCAAGAGACCACCGAGACTCAGACATTCTGAAATGCAAAAGCAAGGCAAGGCTTTATTTAAGCGAGCTGCAACTCGGCCTCGTCCTACCCACCGACACAGCGGGAGGTTAGGAGGGAGCCTCAAGCTGCAATTACACAGGGCTTATAAAGGCAAAAAACAAAGTTACAACAATCAGGTGTTCAAGCAAGATTAGGACACAGGTACAAATCTGATTGGCTCAGGGCTCGAGGCACTCTGGGGGTGGTTAGAGTTAAGCATTCCCAGTGGTTAGAGTTCTTGACCGACTGGGCCCTAATAAGCTTGTCCTGGGTTTGCTCACAGGGCCTGCTTATCTCAGGTTCATGTGGTAAAGTGGGGTTCATGTGGTAAAGTGGGGTTCACGTGGTAAAGTGGGACCTGACTTCAAAGTCTGGCACTTCATTTCCCCCTTTTTCTTTTTGGCAACTTGGGAGCCAATCATGGCTCCATTCTGTCCATTTCAATGGCTTGCATGTCTAGGGGATGATATAGAGGTAAGGCATGGGCCAATAGGGCCCAATGTAGTAACCAAAGGGCCTGTCACCATTTCTCACAAGTACAGTCTCTGTACCTCTGTTTTGCAGGCCATTAGTTTATCCTGCCTCATCTTCCCCAAAACAACTCTGGTCCCTCGGTTTTAAAGGGGGGCTGATGGGTGAAGATCATCCATCTTCTGTAACTTCTTCAGGCTGACTCAGGGGCGTTGACCTTACCTAGCCAGGAACCTATAACCTTAGTCTACTTCACCAAGGGACTGCAGGATTACTGCAAACTGAAAATTAACTTTCAGCTATACAGACTTACCATTAGCTGTATAGTGTTTAGTATCCAAATGTAAGCAACAAAATAATACATAAACTTCTCAGCTGTGCTCTAAGGGTCGGGTGGCTATACCCGTATTCCTGAGCAAGCCCCAAACTACCTAAAATAAGGGGGTCACCTCACTTTGGAGTGAGCTGCCAAAATGACATCAACATTAGCCTGGGTAGCAGGGAAAGAAGGCAAAAAGAAAATTATAACAATATTCAGTCTAACTTTCTTTTCTTGAGGCGAAGGCGAAGCGGCTGAGTTGGGTGCTTGGAGACCTCCCATGTTCTACCACGGTAGTCGTCGTCCAGGGTAAAGGGGTCAGCTGGCCTGGCGTGGAAGCAATGAACCCAAGTGGCGATGCCATCTAGGGTTCCTTCCACCGTGGTTCTAAGGATTTCAGTCCCCTGCTCTGAATAAACGGGGGGTAGGGACAGAAGCAGAATCATATAAAGCCTTAAGTTGGGGCCACATATTCTTGTGCATGAGCTGCAAATAATCGAGTTTACACAAAAATTCAGCATCATCCAAATCAGCAAGCAATTCAGTCTGAAGGCTAGGGATAATGGGCATGGGGTACCCGTACATTATTTCAAAAGGAGTAAAGCCAAGCTGATAGGGAGAATTTCTTACTTTAAGCAGAGCAAAAGGAAGGAGTGACACCCAGTCTGCGCCAGTCTCTAAGGCCAGTTTAGTTAAGGTTTCTTTTAGAGTCCGATTCATTTTCTCTACCTGTCCTGAACTCTGGGGTCTATAAGCACAATGCAATTTCCAATCCGTCCCCAGTGCGGCGGTTATTCCCTGACTTACTTTTGAGATGAAGGCTGGTCCGTTGTCCGTCCCAATGGTGGATGGGAAGCCATACCTGGGTAGGATTTCTTCCAGGATCTTCTTAGCCACTACATTCATGGTCTCATGCTTTGTTGGATAGGCTTCAACCCATCCTGAAAAGGTGTCTACAAAAACTAGCAAATATTTGTATCCAAATTTTCCAGGTTTAAATCTACTTCCCAATATACACCTGGCCTATCCCCACAGAGGCAAGCTCCTTTAGTAATTTGTTGATTGGGGGCATTGGTAAGCTGACAGGCCTTGCAATTTTTAACAATATTTTCAATAAGTTGATCTTTCTAATTTTCACTTTGGAGTGTTGGACCAAGTCCTGCATTCTTCGGGTTCCCATGTGAGAAGCTCGGTGGATTCTCTTAAGGATCCCCTTACCCAGCCCTTGTGGCAAGATAAGTTTCCCTTCACAAGTTTTCCACCAGTCATTGTTTCCTTCTCTGTCCAGGGGTTTGTGGGCCATGGGAATTTTCTTTATCCACTCCAAGTCTTGGAGTGGGGCACAGGAGGCCAAGCTCGTGGCCCTGGGTCCTACTAGAGTCTATACCTCTGTTTATATAGAAGCTTGACCATCTCAGCAAACCCAGGTGTCCACAGCCGGCAAAAGCCTGCTGTTGCTGTTCCCAGCAACTCTGACTTGTCTGGCTGATTTAGGCACAGGGATTTTCAGCACAGTCTACGTGCATCTGACAGCCAACGCTTGCCCTCTCTTAATATGAAGCCCAGATAGGTGACTTCAGGTTTACAAATTTGTGCCTTTTTTTTTTTTTTTTTTTTTTTTTGGTCAGTCGTGGGCCTTGGACTCAGGGCCTGAGCACTGTCCCTGGCTTCTTCCCGCTCAAGGCTAGCACTCTGCCACTTGAGCCACAGCGCCGCTTCTGGCCGTTTTCTGTATATGTGGTGCTGGGGAATCGAACCTAGGGCCTCGTGTATCCGAGGCAGGCACTCTTGCCACTAGGCTATATCCCCAGCCCCAAATTTGTGCCTTTTAACATTCTAGTTTGTAAAAGCTTTTTCCTGACTGGCTGGGGAACTGATCTCTGATGACCTAAAAAAATTACCTTTGCAGGTCTTTAACAGATCTCAATAAGGACACAATCTCAGGTCTACAAGCTTTCTACAAGACATGGGCATTGGAAAGGCATGCTTATGAACTATTCTTCTAGGACTTCCCAGCTTTGATTAACTTTTGAAAGGCCAAACAGGAGTGACTCTAGGATCTGACACCATCTCTGCCATCCAAGCAGCGGCTTACTGCCTCTGGATGCTCCATCATTTTTGTCCCAGGAGGAATGACTTTCCACTGGACTTGGACTCAGGGCCTGAGTGCTGTCCCCCAGCTCTCCAGCTCAAGACTAGCACCCTACCACTTTGAGCTCCACACAACTCCGTTCCCAGCACTCTGCTGGCTCCTTAGAGACAAGTCTCTCACAGGGGACCTTTCTTTGCCTGGGCTGGCTTCGAACCGCAGATTCAGATCAGTGAGTCTTATAAGGGGCCACTTTACTCCAATTATAAGCAACAAGGTGGTCCACACAGAAGTAGTTTTTAAGCATGCTCTCTTACCTGGAACTTATTAAGGGTCAGTATTAGATCTCGACAAACTTGTAGGAATCACCTGTGCTTCTCTGTGGGCCTGCTGGAAACGGTTACAAAAAACCTACAAAGAAGCTGGAATGGCAATTAAACATTTTGGTAGCCATAATTCTCCTTTTCTCACTTTGCAATAATTATTTAGGACAATTTTACTTCCAAATTTCTTATCTAGAAATGTATTCTTGATTTCCAAAGCCTGACACTAACACAACACTTTAGCTTTTATCTGCATCGGAAAAACTGAAGCTCACAGGCATTCTGAAACCAGGTGCCGCCCTTTGCCTACGGGCTGCTTGTTTCAAAAAAGCCTCTTTTTTTTTTTCTTCAGTCACAGTTACTGCATGGCATGAAAACCTTTGAATTTTTCCTTAATGCAAGAATTACAATTAGAAGTACTTATCCATTCAGCTTTCCAATATATTAGTGAGAAACATGGCCCATTTTGCCATTTCTTCCTACATACATAGGGTTAATGAGAGTTTACTTCTATCCCCATTAGTTTAGTATATCCTTTTAAATCCAAATTTCTGACACTTAGCTCTGATTTTTTTAAATTTCAATTAAAGAACCCTGAGAAATCCTTTAAAGCATTTGGTAATGCCCAAACTTGATGACCCTTTGACTTTAAACTTAAACTTAGTTTTGCATCATACTGCAGTCTTGAACATGTTCACACTCACACATGCACACACACATACATTTTCAAAAGATCTTAAAGCGCGCTGAATAAGCATCGGCCGTACATTTTAAGACAAAAACCTTTAACAAATGATTTTAGCATTCTCCAGCTTCATTTTCCAGGGCTTGATAGTTTTAGTAAAACATTTTTAGTCTTAGTAAAACATTTTAGCACACCAAACAATTTTCTGCTTAAGAAGGCTGGGTGGGGGTCCCCCTAGAGTTCTTTTTGCGGACACTCTGACTGACTGACTGATTGTGGGCTTTCACCTGTACATCTTTCCAGTGAGCTAAAGTCAAGTCCAGGGGAGTGGAAGGAACGTTCCCCATCATCCGTTTGTAGGTCAGGCACAGCGCAAGAAAGAAACACACAAAAATAATCACAGGCACAAAGACCAGACAACACTTACAGACAGACTTAGGGAGCCGTGGCTTACAGGTTCGACTGTGTCTCTCCTGCCCCTGTGAGGGGGCAGACCACACAGTCTCACTGTGTCTCTCCTGCCCCTGTGAGGGGGCAGACCACACAGTCTTGAGGCTTTCTCTCTCCCGTTCCTGTGTAGGAGTGGACCAGACAACCCCGAATATAGAGTGGACTGGATGGGCGCCCATTAGAAGGGCCTCCCAGTCCAGTCCTTCAGGTTCAGGGTAGTAGTGGGAAGCCTGAGCTCCCTGTGGAGGGCTTGAGGTGTCCCCCAAGTCCTCCAGGACTGCCCATACGAGTGTGTCCACTCCGGCTGGTCCTTCACTACCTACAGGTTCAGATTCAGGCGGCTGGTCAAAACAGAAAACAAAACTACAAATCACACAGACACAGACACACAGAATGAACAGCGCTATTTTCTTACCTTCGGAGTCTGGGGTCTCGGGTGTGGGGGGGGTGGTGTCTCTGGGGCCATCCCGGACGAGCCCCCAAATGTTGTGCCAAGTCGCGAAACCACCACCAGAAGACCACCAAGACTCAGACATTCTGAAATGCAAAAGCAAGGCAAGGCTTTATTTAAGTGAGCTGCAACTCGGGCCTTGTCCTACCCACCAACACAGCGGAGGTTAGGAGGAAGCCCCGAGCTGTGATTACACAGGGCTTATAAAGGCAAAAAACAAAGTTACAACAATCAGGTGTTCAAGCAAGATTAGGACACAGGTACAAATCTGATTGGCTCAGGGCTCGAGGCACTCTGGGGGCGGTTAGAGTTAAGTATTCCCAGTGGTTGGAGTTCTTGACCGACTGGGCCCTAATAAGCTTGTCCTGGGTTTGCTCACAGGGCCTGCTTATCTCAGGTTCACGTGGTAAAGTGGGGTTCACGTGGTAAAGTGGGACCTGACTTCAAAGTCTGGCACTTCAGTTCTTTTATTTATTTTTTATTTTTGCCAGTCCTGAGGCTTGAATTCAGGGCCTGAGCACTATCCCTGGCTTCTTTTTGCTCCAGCACTTGAGCCACAGCGCCACTTCTGGCATTTTCAATACATGTGGTGTTGAAGACGTGAACCAGGGCTTCATGTATGCAAGGCAAGCACTTTATCACTAGGCCATATTCCCAGCCCCTTGTTGTTGTTTCAGATAGGGTGTCATACTCATGCTTGCCCTGGCTAGATTTGGACTATGATTCTCCCAGATTAGCAGATTGCAGGCATGTGTCACCATACTTTGCTTGGATACTTAGTCTTGGTTCTTTTTCTCAATCTTTCTTTACCCAAGATAGAAAAGTAGCTTTGAATGTGTTCGTATAGCTAAAATAAATCACTTTATTTATCTAATGATGTTTGCCATTGACAACATTCTAGAAAAAGATCCTAAATTGATTTCTCTTTTAGAGATTGAACCTAGAGCTGAACAAAATAAGCAATTGCTATGTAATAGGAACCAGTGGCTTTGAAAGAAACAGAAATGGACACATGTTTGATTTTGAATGCAGCTCAAATTAACTTCTGGAGAGATGGATATTTCCTGCTGTTTTACTTCTTGGGGTAAACTTCATTTTATGCTAAAAAGCAAGCAAGGAATTGGTCACATCCATTTCCAGATTTGACCAGAAGATGGCACAATCTTAAAACGTATCTGTGCTTCTTAACAGAAACAAGGAACTTCTGTTTTCCACATTGAGGTCGAAGATCTCAGAAGCCAAAGTGGAAGAAGACCAAATGTTGTCAAAGACCATCATTCACAGCCTGAAGATTCTTGCAATCCTTGGGGGAATTTCTTGGGGAGCATATTGGAGGAAAAATGAAACAAGAAAAAGAAATCACATGTGTACATTGATTCTGGGAATTTTAGAGACAATTTCTCATGCTCTTTTAGAGAAAGGTACAAAAAAGAAAAGAAAAGAAAACCCAAAGCACTTGTATGCAGTTGTAAATAACAAGATGTTGTGAGGACTGGGAGAAACACTTTTCACTCCCTTTCTAGAAAGACCCAGCCTTATGACTACAGCTCCCTGACCTTTCCTGGTACCCTGGAGGAATAGAAACTTCCTGACTTGGACAATTAAACCATTTGATATGGTGTCTTGGTCTCATGGAATGTAAGAATTGGAAGGGAATTTTGAGAACATTTCAGTAAAGGCATGTCATCTGTTTTGTTCATTACCTGGTGCATGAAGTAGTGTATGAATTAAATTAATGAATGTTCACCGAATAAATGTAGGTGCTCAAGATACTCAAGTGTTATTCCACACATTTTAGCATGGAAACCCTCACCGGTGGGGCTCGGGCTGCCCCAGCTCCCTCCCCCACCCTCCCCACCCCCGCCACCAACCCCGCAACAAAAGCTATGACTATATAATTGCCATCATAAGGTTTTACACAGAAATTCTAAATGACATGCTTTTACTGAATTCAATAACTGGGCACTTGAGACAGATGCTATTATTTTCTCACAGAAGATGATGAGGTATTAGCACCTAGAAACACTGTGTTTTTGTGCCAGGTTACACAGCTCCTAAGGAGAGGGGGTGGTGGGTGGGGTGGGGGAGGATTTGTGGTGGTTGCTGGAAGCTTGTGATTATTACTTAGCCGATCCAAGTTCATGCCTTGAACTTCCGTATTGCTGTGTGTGTGTGTGTGTGTGTGTGTGTGTGTGTGTGTGTATGGCCCAGTAGGAATACAGTCCTCTCCATGCCATCTGGGCATTTTCATGCCAACTTCAGCTGATGTATCTTGGTGGGCACCAGGCCACTTTGTAGATTTAAGGCGCTACCACAATTTGGTGTTGATTTGTACGTCCTGATGTCTAGTAGTGTCTAGTATCTTCTTGTGTGCTTATTGGGCAGTTGTATATTCTTTTCAGAACAATATCTATTCAAGTCTTATATTTGGAAATTGGGTTACTTATTCATCTTTAGGTGATACTGGAATTTGAACTCAGGGCCTTTACCACTGAGCCATGTCTTTAGCCATTTCTTTTGTGTGTGCACTAGTTTTTTTATTTTTTTATTTTTTGAGATAGAGTCTCATTTCTTGCTCAGGAATGCAACTGGACCATGCAACTGTGACCTGCCTATTTTAGGCTTCCTGATCTAGCTAGTATAACAGGTCTGTGCCATCATGTCCAGCTTTGTTCTGTAACATTGGGGTCTTATGAACTTTTTGTATGGGATAGCCTGGATGTTCTTTGATCTCAACCTCCCACACAGCTTACCATGACAGACATATGCCTCTGCTCTCAGCTATTGGTTGGGGAATTCTCCTACAAATCTTTCTGCTGGGCTGGTGTGTGTGTGAGAATAACCCTCCCATTTTCAGCTTCCCAAGGAACTAAGTTACAGGCATGAGCTACTGGTACCTGGCTGATATTTTATATTTATGTGCTGAATTGCAACCTTTCCGAACATATTCCAGATACTAGGCTTTTGTCCTGTACTTGGTTTGTAAATATTTTATTTCACTCCATGATGTGTGTGTGTGTGTGTATATATATATTATTAACTTTCTGAAGTGTCAAAAATTTTAACTTTGATAAAGTTTATTTTGTCAAGTTTCCGTTGTGTTTTTGGTTAATATGTAAGAAAGCATCACTTAACCTAGCATGTGTAGAATTTGCACTTTCAAGAGTTTTATAGCTGTACCACTTCATTTTGGGTTTCAGATCAAGTCGGAGTTAACGTGTGTGTGTGTGTGATGGGAGGGAGAGCTTCACTTTGATG
Source organism: Perognathus longimembris pacificus (assembly GCF_023159225.1). Classification (NCBI taxonomy): domain Eukaryota; kingdom Metazoa; phylum Chordata; class Mammalia; order Rodentia; family Heteromyidae; genus Perognathus; species Perognathus longimembris. The sequence continues at coordinate 47,711,618 of NC_063177.1, forward strand.
TGTATGTGGAATGTTGTTTGATGCTCAAGCGTTGGGAAAAGGCCTGGCAAAATCAGACAATTGTGCACCTTCCCAATCAGGAACCCGACGACTTAGGCATGCTATCAAGCCTGACTTGGACATGAGCTGCTTTGGTACACATTTGCACTCGAATAAGTGCAAAGGGACTCTTAAAACAGCAAGACTTCAGATTCCGTGCCAGTGGCGAGGGCCACGGGCTGGGACCATCACATCTTTGATGCAGATGGATATTTTGGCTCCAACTGCAGTTGGGTAATGAAATTTGGTACTCGCAGGGAACGTGCAACGTTGAGTCTGGAGAGTGAAATGATTAACACTCATAGGGTCAGTTTACAGCTTAATTCCAAGAGGACAGGGGATTTCCTCTGGGAAGTATCTCTCTTGTGGATGCACGAAAAATAAAGAGACAAACCAGACATGGAAAAATGCTAACAATTTCACCCTTCTTACAAGGGGAGAGTAAAATGAGTATTCTGAAGGTATTTTCTTCTCACTTGCTGTAAATAGTCTGCTTTTCATTTCCACTCTCAGTGAAAAGTTAGACTTCTTTCTCTCTCTCTCTCTCTCTCTCTCTGTGTGTGTGTGTGTGTGTGTGTGTGTGTGTGTGTGTGTGTGTGTGATGATTCCAGGGTTTGAACTCAGTGCTCTGCATTTGCCAGGCAGGTGCTCTACCACTTGAGCCATGCCCCCAGCACTGAAAAGTCAGAATCCTGAGAGCTTTAGGGAGGATGCTTCATGTTTTAAAAAACCATCTCTCTCTATGCTTAGATTTGTGTACTGTAAAGTGCTCAAAAGTTTACCCAGGATCAGCATTTATTGCAAGCTGCATCTCTCCCTGACCAATAAAAGAAAATTGTCAGTAGAGAGTAATTAAATTTATTTGATCCCTTGGGGCCCAACCCCAAAGGCCATAATTGAGACAGTTAGGAGGTTATTTGTTCCTCTGAATTTCTGGGCTTCACATGAAACAAGTATGAGTTGTCGTGCCCTGGCCAACAATTGGATGTGGAATGCTGTCACTTCTAAGGGTGACATGGGGTTTGCATGAAATGAAGCTGCCCTTTTGCAACCACAGGCCTGTTCTAAGCAAGGGACCTTCTGAAAGAAGGGTTCACTTGTTGCCTTGTCAAGAATATAGCCTGCCTGCCACTATTTTTTATTTTTTGGTGGCACTGTCTGTGCCAGCTTCTGTTGGGCTCTGGCTATACCTTTAAGGGGCAGTCCCGAGAGGCTTGCCTCTTCTCCTGCTCTGGGGCTGCTTGGCTGTTAGCCACTCCTACCCCCTTCCAGGTCCAGAACCAGAAGAGGTAGCAAACCAGCCCCGCCTTCCTCCTTGGCCACATGTGGCTATCATAATGGCACCGGGCCAGGCCCAAGGGGCGGTCCTATGGGATGTGATGACCGCCCATAGAGGAAGTTCTGTGACATCACTATGATGGGCAGCTTATCAGCCTATTGCTAGTATGCAGTTAGTCCCTCCCCTTCCTGCCGCCATTACTGTTATATAAACCCCTCCCCCGAGTAAAACTGGTGGAAGTTCCAGAAGCTTACCCCAAGTCAGCCCGCGTGACTCCCGTGTTGTTCTTTAAGTGTGTGAGGGGAGGAGGGGCGTCTCGCGACTACACACCGCCAAGGTTTGCACATTGGGCCGCACTCCAGCTTTCCGCCTGGTGGGATGGGGCGGGACACGCGCGAGGGTGAAAGGGGTCCCGACAAGCTTCCAGTTGAGCAGAGGTGAATTCGGCATACCCTGGAAGCATAGTGGGGCAAGGGTGCACACTGTAGCGTGCTTGTGGTCTATAACAATTCTATGACTATTGTGGCTTTAAGTATGGGGTACTTAAGGCCACAATGGAATGAGAAAATAGGGATTTTTTTATTGTCCCTTCATATAAGCCAAAAGAAGCCTCTGTTATTCTGAGAACTTGTTCCTTTGGCTTTGAGACTTGTTTCTGTCTTTTTTTTTTTACCTTGGCTACTTATTTGTTCATTGCAAATAGTTCAAGGGTGGATAATAAACCTCCGTGGGGACTCTATTCTGATCGCAGTTTTGAATTCTCAGTAGAAAACATAGAATTACTATTTGAATTCACATTGTGCTGTGGAGAAAATATTGATGCTCTTTTTTCAAGGTAGCATGTCGTACAGACATGATTGCCGAGGGTGAATGCTGCCATAGCATCCTTCCCAAAGTTGGGACTAGAGTTCTGCTCTTCTCCAATTCAAATGATTTGGGTTACGACATCCATTTCTACCCACTCTCACCCAGGTGAGTCTCACAAAGAGGTAAACATGCCCCGAACGTGTAAAACACTGTTTTGGAAATGAGATTCTTATTTTATCTGACTATACACAGGCGGGTGGTATAGTTGAGATGGAGGAAATCTTCTGGGGGCCCAATGGCATCTCTTTCCCCTGAAAGGCGCATTTGCAGAACATCGTCCTCAAGCCTGTTTCAGAAAACAATTTCTTAAGGTCCAGTCTTTGTGGATCATATGAGAACTTGAGTCGTGACTAGCATTGGTTTTGGCCGTATGAGATGGAGGCAACTCTTCATGTCATTTTTCTGTGCTTTAGAATTTTATATTCCTTTGCCAGAACTTACTGCTGTAGAGTCATCTGGGGTTAGGTGTAAGTCTAATAATCTTTATCATTTGTTACTTTATTACATACAGATTGAAATTCTTCCCTCCCTCTTTTGTTCTGTTTTCTTCCACTTAAATGGGTCTACTAAATCAAGGTAATTTAATAGTGCCTGCCAATGGAAATATATATATTTATATGTCAGTATAACTGGCAGGCACGAATGTCTAGTACTGGGTGTCAGTCATAATGAGATTTTTTTTTTGTAGTAATGACTTTGAGTATCTTTAAATTGATTTTCACACTTGGGAGGAAGTGATGGTGATGGTGATGATGGTGAAGACAGTGGAGAGAGTGGATATCTTTGCCTTATTGCTGACTTTAGGGGAAATAGTTTTAGATTCTCACCACTCATTATGATGTTGGCTATTGGATTAGAATTTAGATGTCCTAAGCTAGGGAGCTGAGCCATGGGGGAGGCCTCTACAGAAAACTTACAAAGAATTGGAAGTGAGCTAGCTTTTGGAAGCCTGCTTCTTAGATAAAGGTGAAGATCAGGCAGTGCTGGTACGGGATACATCCACCCAATGAGGTCATGGCAGTAGAGATCTCCCCACCCATCTTAGTCTTGCCTTTTCCAAAGAGGAAGTGTTTCACAGCCTACCTCCACTCCAAGCAGCTGAAACCCTAATTCAGTCATGTTCTTGGGGAAGGGGGGTTTAAAGATTTAAACACGTGTAAAAAGAAAAGGGGAGTGGACATGGGGGCACATGCCTGTAATGCTGTTTGGAAGGCAGAGATCATGAGGATTGTAGTTCAAGGCCTACTTGGCCAAAACGTTAGTGAGACCTCCTCGGAATAAACAGAGGCATGGTGGTGCATGTCTGGAATTCCAGTTATGTGAAGACTTAGGTAAGACAAGACTGTCCAAGGAGACAACCATCGTCCAAGGCCGATTTGGGCAAAACACAAGACCTTGTCTCAAAATTGATGAGGGCCCAAGGAACTGGAGACATGGTTTCTGTAGGCTTTGAGTTTAAATCCCAGTCCTGAAAAGTATATAAATGAGTGGAGGGATTTACATTCAATTATGAGAAAGGTTGGCAAAGGCTGAGAGGTGAATACAGGCTTGTTTTGTCAGAGGGTGCAAATAGGCTACACACAGAGACACTGTCATTTCTGGCAGGGCAGACCCATGAGTGTTTGCTTGGAATATCTTTAGTTTTAAAACAAATCTCTTGATCTTTGAACTTCATTATTCTCAGGCAACTCTGGAGAGTTGATCACCCAGTCTGTTAGCAAGCATAGAGTGACACCCCTCTCTCCCATCAGAGATGGCACTGTGTCTCCCCCATCTAACAGGCAGAAGTGCAGGCCGGCATGGACCAGAGTCACTCACCTCTGTCACACGGACCCACGGCTGTCCACCCTGCAGAATAGATAACTAAGAGCAGGGAGGAATAGGTTTTGGCTCTTCCGTTCTAAAGTCTAAAAGTGTATGAGTGGCTGCAGAAAATCAGCAACTAATCATCAAATGCCATAGCCACATAAAATGTCAAGGATGGAAGCATCCAGAAAAATACTGAACCCCAAGTTCATCCGGGAAGGTCTCCGTAGCTAGATAAAAAGAGAACGTACTCATTTGCAGTTGCCAGAACATTTCTCAAGCTAGGGTTTGTATCACAAGTCAAGAATTTCTTTTTGTCATTCTGGATGAATATTTCCGAGAATCAAATGAAGCACTGAAGAACATTAAAAATGCTATTATTCAGTAAGAAAGCCAAGGGCCTCTGATGATCTTTAAAAAAATTTTTTTCTGACTCATTTCAAAATAAATATGGTAATGTGTGTGGGAAGGTGGGAAAGAGAAGGATCAGGAAGCAAGTTCCAGCAATTTCCAGATACAGGAAGTGAGAGTAGGTAATGAGGCCTACTCAGTTAGGAAGGTGTTTTATAATCTAATGACGTTATTTATATTTCTGTCATAGAGAGATAAAAGGTGAAAAGCAGAAAACTGGATCAGGAAAAGATGAATGAGAGACACTCAAGAAAAATATCCAGTGGCCTCTCCGCTGCTCTTCAACATCGTACTAGAATTCCTAGCCAGAGCAATCAGGCAAGAAGAAAATATAAAGGGGATCCAAGTAGGAAAAGATGAAGTTAAACTTTCTCTCTTCGCAGATGACATGATCTTATACCTAAAGAATCCCATAGACTCTACCCCCAAGCTACTAGAGCTGATCCAAAACTTTGGCAAAGTTGCAGGATATAAAATAAACCTTCAAAAATCAATGGCCTTTCTCTATGCTAATGACCCGAAGACCGAGGCTGATACCAGGAAAGCAACTCCCTTTGCAATAGCCCCCCAAAACATAAGATACCTAGGAATAACCTTAACCAAAGAAGTGAAAGACCTCTTTGAGGAGAACTTTAAAACCTTGAAAAATGAAATTAAGTCAGAACTAAGGAAATGGAAAAACCTCCCATGCTCCTGGATTGGGAGGATTAATATAATCAAAATGGCAATATTGCCAAAGGCTATCTACAAATTCAATGCAATACCCATTAATATCCCAACACCATTTTTTGATGAAATAGAGGAAGCAATCCAGAAATTCATATGGAACAATAAAAGACCTAGAATAGCAAAAACAATCCTAAGCAGAAAGAACAGTGCTGGAGGAGTTACAATACCCAACTTCAAGTTGTATTATAAAGCGATAGTAATAAAAACAGCTTGGTATTGGCACCGGAACAGGCCTGAAGACCAATGGAACAGAATTGAAGACCCGGGAATGAACCCACAGAACTACGCCTACTTAATCTTTGATAAAGGGGCTAAAACAATAGTTTGGAAGAAAGATAGCCTCTTTAACAAATTGTGCTGGAAAAACTGGCTCAACACATGCAACAAACTAAAACTAGATCCTTATATATCACCCTGCACCAAAATCAATTCCAAATGGTTTAAAGACCTCGAAATCAAAACAGACACCCTGAAAACACTAAAGGAAGGAGTAGGAGAAACACTTGGGCTCCTTGGCACAGGACGGAACTTCCTTAACAAAGACCCAGAAAGGCTACAAATCAAAGAAAGGTTGGACAAATGGGACTGCATCAAACTGCAGAGCTTCTGCATGGCAAAGGACATAGCTCGCAAGATAAACAGAAAGCCCACAGACTGGGAGAAGATCTTTACCGGCCATTCAACGGACTAAAAAAATTACCTTCCTCCAAAACAAAACCACAAAGAACCAATAGCCCCCTCATCAAGTGGGCTAAAGACTTACAAAGAGACTTCTCTGATGAGGAAATGAGAATGGCCAAGAGACATATGAAAAAGTGCTCTACGTCTCTGGCCATAAAAGAAATGCAAATCAAAACAACATTGAGATTCCATCTCACCCCAGTAAAAATGTCATATATCAAGAAAACTAACAATAACAAATGTTGGAGGGGATGTGGCCAAAAGGGAACCCTAGTTCATTGTTGGTGGGAATGTAAACTGGTTCAGCCACTCTGGCAAGCAGTATGGAGATTCCTCAGAAGGCTAAATGTAGAACTCCCCTATGACCCAGCAACCCCACTTTTGGGTATCTATCCAAAAAACCACAACCAAAATCACAGTAAAGCCACCAGCACAACAATGTTCATCGCAGCGCAATTTGTCATAGCGAGAATCTGGAACCAACCCAGATGCCCCTCAGTAGAAGAATGGATCAGGAAAATGTGGTACATGTACACAATGGAATTTTATGCCTCTATGAGAAAGAATGACATTGCCCCATTTGTAAGGAAATGGAAGGACTTGGAAAAAAATTATACTAAGTGAAGTGAGCCAGACCCAAAGAAACATGGACTCTATGGTCTCCCTTATTGGGAATAATTAGCACAGGTTTAGGCAAGTCACAGCAGAGGATCACAAGAGCCCAATAGCTATACCCTCATGATCACATAAGATGATGCTAAGTGAAATGAACTCCATGTTATGGAAATGATTGTTATATCACAGTTGTAACTACTTTCAATGTCCCATGTGTATCTGTAGCTTCTAGTATTGATGATGTTCTTGTATCACCTTCCTGTGGTTGTATCTACACTATCTCTGTAATCTTATCTGAGTATATTGGAAACCGTGTATACTGGTATTAGAACTAGGAAATTGAAAGGGAATACCAAAATTGAGAGACACAGGGTAAAAAAAGACAAACAACTACAAAAGCAATACTTGCAAAACTGTTTAGTGTAAGTGAACTGAACACCTCAGGGGGGGAAAGGGTAGGAGGGAGGGGGGAGGTGGGTATGAGGGACAAGGTAACAAACAGTACAAGAAATGTATCCAATGCCTAACGTATGAAACTGTAACCTCTCTGTACATTAGTTTGATAATAAAAACTTGAAAAAAAATCCAGTGGCTAATCTATTTAGAAGTCAGATCATCAACAGCTGGAACAATTAGAATACAAACAAAGAAATAAGGATTAAACAAAAATAGCGAGAGGCTAATTGATATTTTCTTAAACACTGCAAACGGAAAGCTTTTGCTTGTGAAGAGAAAGTTCTCAGGATTTGGGGCTGCCCTGTTGTTTTGTGGTTCACTGACCATGGGAAAAATTGATCTACATCACAGAAACACAGAAACTGAAGAAAGAACATATATACTATATATCTATATATCTATATCTATATTTTTAACTGGGATTGAGGAATGCTTGGGGCCTAGGTCCCCATATGACAAATTATCCGACACACAGATGAAGCCCTACTGCGTGTGCAGTATGGTCCCTTACTCAAGAATTAGACTGTAGCAATGTTCTTGGGAAAACCTTGGAAGTAAATACTCTTGACTCTTCAAAAACATTTTTTAAAAAGAGATTGAAGTAGAGAGGAGAGTAAAAAGCAAAAAAAAAAAATAAATCTCATTCTAAGCCACATGCTTTTGTATGGAATTCAGCCGGGGGTCAAGAACTGAGTTGTTTAAATGAGAAGCATTGGAATGTTGCAAGCAAGGTCATAATCAAGCCATCACAGATACCTGATGCATTATCTGCAGTCTTTAGAACTTGAAACAAACCTAGGAAATGAATGTATAGGGTGATGGAGTGGCTGACCATCCAAACATTCACAGATTACAGCCTCTCCCAACACTGTGGGACTTTGCACTTAACACTGGGCCACTGTCCAGGCAGTTTGAGTGTTCTTACCCAGGGCTCACGTATATTAAAGCTTCCACAGAAAGGAGGTGAAGTCCTAAAGGCTGACGGAAGGGGGAGCACTTTTAACTTTGAAATCACTAAAGTCATGATTTCCCCTTTATATAACAGGGCTTTGTCTGTTGTATTTTTCCTTCCAGACCAGCTGCATGGAGTACCAGATGTTCTCCTTGTGAGGTTTGGGCACAGAAAGTCCTTGAGTCTCCAAGTTCAAGTTGCTTCCAAAATGCCCTGCCCCCTACTCGTTCCCTTTCCGGATTGTTTACACAGAACAATCCACTATTCTTACCACCAGGCAACTTGGAAGTCTGTATAATCCCTTAAGTGTAGGAAAAGCAAAACAAAACCAAACCAGACAAAGCACAAGCAAACCCTACAGAAGACCATGGCAAATCTCAATGTAGGCGACATGCTGGGAAATAAAGCAGAGGAAATGATTGGAATTGGGAAGATCATTGGCTGCAAGTAGCAATACAACACAACACAACTAAACAGAAAATGACACAACACAATCATTCCCCCAGTCCCCAGCAGTGTGTGTGTGTGTGTGTGTGTGTGTGTGTGTGTGTGTGTGTGTGTGTGTGTATCTTTATTGAAAAGGCAATGAGCAGGGGTTACAGTTATATAAATGAGATAATAAGTACTCACTCACTGCATATGTGAAATCATATAGACAAGTGTTCAGCTGGGAGGTGCAGACTTCTCGTTTGCTGTTTGTTTTTTTTTGTGTTGCTTTTCCTCTTTACTTCCAACTCTCAAAGCTTTCCTGAACTCTACTAAAAAGCAGAAGTCTAATCAAGACTCAATGTGGACCGGGCAGAATCAGTGGGGATTTAAACTGCTTCGGACACAGACACTGAACTACGTGAGGGAAAGGGGAGAAAAGTGCACTGCCTGTGACAAGTCTCAGGTGGAATGAATTATCTATGAATTCTCAACCACCACTCAATGGGAACAGAATTTCCACCCCTTCCCTCCACCATTGGTATTTGCTATTACAGGCACCAGCCATTACAGGGACCAAATAGAAAAAAACACCCAGGATGGAGACAGGAAACTTCTCCTGCCCCACCTTCTGAGGACATAGCCTCATCCTATCCCCAAATAGCTCTGCCCATAGAAATAGGAGTCTTCAACCACTGGAAAAGCCACCAGGTTAAGAAATGTGACAGGATGGGCTGTGCTGGAATGAACAGTCCATTTGCAACCTCTTTCATAGACAGAGAAATCCCCAAAGCTACCAGGAGCATTGTTTCTGCTCATGAATGAACCCCAATTCCTTTGGGTCATGTCCACCTAACAGCTCTGCCCTCCTGAAACTGCTACTCACACACCCACAGGTAACCCAGACTCCCAAGGTGTGCCTAGGGAAGACTTGCTACACATTGCTGCTCACAGGAACTTAGTACTAAACACATTAGAAAGATACAGTTGGATCTCTGGTGACCACAGATGGAAGGAAAACACTATACATTTGGACAGGATCGAGTCTGAATCAACACTTTTCCACTAGAAATATAGACTAGTATACTTTGTTTATTTCTGTTTTTTCTTCTATTTGTTGTGTATCTCTTTCAATTTTCTAAAACATTATTTCTCTGCAATAAACTATAGACGTTTCTCGTATTATTTTTCCCTATACCTTCTTTCCCCTCTCCATACCTTCCTGCTTTCTTTAGTTCCCTATCCTATCCCACATAGTACTTAATTTCCAGTCCCTATATTTATAACCATTGTTAAGCTCCAGTTTTACCTTTACATCTCCCAGTTCCATTCCTACTTAAAAAAAAATCTTATTATGGAGGGAGTTCAGGCTTCCAGTGGCTTCTTGCTTTATTTAAATAACTTGGTTTTAAATAACTTGGTTCAGTTGTTAACCTTGTTACTGCAGATGACTCTCATTTGAGAGGAAGTAAGAGAGAAGCTCATCCCCAACAGACACACTAATCACAAAACAGAAACACAAGCACTATTGTGCTTCTTCATCTTCTTATCAACTTGTGGGTGAGGATAGGAGGGAAAATTGGGAGAGAGCAAAGCAAGGAGTGATGAGTGACATTGTCCAAAAAGAAATGCAATCTTTACCTGACTCATGTAACTTTATTTCTTCTATACATCACCTGTACAATAGCAATTAAAAAATAAATTCATGACCTAGACAAGGAAGTCAGTAGCAACAAAAACAAGAGATTTCAGTAAAGAAATGAGAATTATGAAAAAAAAGTCAAATGGAAATGTGAGAAATAAAAAGCTAAATAAATCAAATAACACTGCGGAGTATCATCAACAGACAAGATCAAGCAGAAGAAAGAATATCAGAAATGGAAGATTCGCTTGAGGAAATATCACACCTAGACAATAGCAAAGTGAAAAATGAATCACAACTTTCAAGAACTCTGAGATGGTGGTGAATAGACCAAGAATTTGTGGAGCAGAAGGAGCTGAAATACAAACTAAAGCAAAGGAAACCTATTTAATGAGTATATTTAATGAGAGTATTTTCAAAAATTTGTGAAACACACAGGTACCTACGTGCATTTCAGAACCCAGATGGACATACTCAGAAAAGAACCTCATTATTCCACATCATAATCAAAATATCAAGAAGAGAGAACAAAGAAAGGCTACTTATTGAAGGGTACAGGAGAAAAACACATAAAAATCACCTTGAGCCAGGCACCTGTGGCTTCCACCCTGTAATCCTAGCAAAGGGGGAAGCTGAGGTCTGAGGATAGTGATTTGAAGCTATCCCAGGTAAAAAAAAAAGTCTGAGAGACTATTATTTCCAATTAACGAGCAAAAAGCTGCAAGTAGAGCTATGGCTCAAGTGGTAGAGTGCTAGCCTTGTTCACAAAAGCTTAGCAACAGTGCCCAGGCCCTGACTTCAAGAGCCAGGATCAGCACAAAAACAGACACCTGAGATCACTCAGCACAAGTAGGAAAACATGGAATAATATATGTCAAGTTCTGAAAGAAAATAACTGCCTGCCGAGAATACTATAACCGGCAAATTTATTCAATTTCAATGGAAAAGTTTAAAACTCCCAGGACAAAAATAAGCTAAAGCAGTTTGCATTAATCAAGTATGCATGTCTTTCTTAACATTTTGCCAAAACAAAACAAAACAACCAGCAGACCTCCAGGGTAAGGGAACGATCTAGCTAACCTTTTTCAAAAATGTATGAAGATAAGTAAAGGTAGACAACACGGTACAATTTGTCCAAATCTAAGAGAAAAGTTGCAGATGAAATCATTTGCCCAAGAGATTACAATTACAACATAATATGGGAAGTAATTGGCTTAGATGGTTGGATGATAAAATAAGTAAAAAACCTTCCCTCCCTCCCTCCCTCTCCCACCCCCTTTCTCTCTCTCTTTGTACTGGTTCTGGGGCTTGACTAGCTCTCTACCACAGCTCTACATCTGGCTTCTTTGGTGATTAGTTGGAGATAAAGAGTCTTATAGACTTTTCTGCCTGGTCTGGCTTTGAACTGTGATCCTCAGATCTCAGCCTCCTGAGTAGGATTACAGACAAGAGCCATGCCTGCCATGAAAATGTCATTCTCTTTAACAAAAGAATACATAGCTAAATTGGAGTGTAAAATCACTTGAGGGAAACAAAACATTTGGCTCCTCTATCTGTAGGATTAATTTCTATCCGCCATTGGCCTCTGTCTCCTACATTCAGAAAGTGCTCCTTTTTGCTTAGGTCTGTTCTCAGCCTTAGGTACTATCAGCCATTTTCTTGTAGGAGAACTGGAAAAATATGGTCTTGCTAAGTGTATGGCTCTTGGTCAAGGATTCCATCCCATTCAGCTTCAGTCAGCTTTGGTCCTTCTCTGCCTTTGAACATTTGAACACAACCCCATACAACTCGAGTTGGAAAATCAGGAGTGTTAATCTGACCTAAAAATATTTTATCCTGTTCAGAATTGATACTCACGGATAGCAATTCAAGTTGTACAATGTCCTTGGAGAAGTAAGGCAGGGACTTAAAATGTAGCATGATAAATTATTTAGTGGCCTATCTAAATACAGGACACTGCAGTCTTTTCATGTTTGCATTCGCTTCAGATTTCAGGGTTTCTGCCACTTTGAATATGTATGGAAAGTTGGAAAGCACACTGCACGTGGATTCGTGAGTCTTTTGGCGGGGAAGAACGCTGTAGAGCAGAGACCTGTCCCCAGGGTAGAGGCTGGGTGTGTTTGTATAGTGTCAACACTTAAAAGCTGCCTTCCAATTTGTAGGCATTATTGCACTTTGGCAGTGCTCACTCTGTTAGAATGCATGTCTAGCTAGAGCCTGCCTGCCAGAGAAGAATGGGGCATGTTCTGGGAAGCTAGACATTTAATGCCGCCCAGGTGACCCTGAGTGGAAAGCAGATATCTTAGCATTAGTCTGGGACCACTGAAGATTAAACTCTTAGGGCTATTCTAGAACTAGAAGGTCATGGATGTTTTTAAAACTCAGACCAAAAAAAATAGAAAAGGTACTATTTGGCAATTTTATCTTAGAAAAAGAAAAAAGAGAAATGTGTTTTTCATGATAGTTCCAGAGCTGGGGAACAACAGTGACAATAACAACCACGTCTTTTTAAAATGACTTGGAATGACCTCTTAATGAGGGGTTCACGCTTCAAGGGAATTTTTTTGCTGTTAAACCATTTTCAGTTTTCAGAAATGGGGCAAGAATCTTTCTGGGAAAGTTGGCGACACTACAGTGTTCTAAAGAGCATCACAAACAAAGCCTTTTTGTTGGTAGACATTCTTTGTTTTTTAGCTAAGCCTCGCTGCTAGTTAATGAGGTTGGTAGAATCATGCGGCTGTAAGCCAAGATCTCTTGAACTGTTATGTGTTGGTGGTTGATTTTCTAGTGTTCGGATTTAAGGATAATGAGCTCTTTCCATTGTGAATCGAGAGTGCCCAGTATAAGAATTTCATTAAAAATGTGTTTTATTTGGAAGTGGTAACCTAAGGAAATATTTTTTACTGTAACTCAGAAGGCATTTGTCTTCTGCATTCATATTTTAAAAGCAGGCCGGAAATGCAGAAACAAATCTTAGTATGTACTTGGTTGCTAGTGTAGAGAATTGGAAACCTTTCCTTTCTTCCTCCCATTCCCATTCCCAGGCTTCTTAAGGATGTCCTTGGTTGACTTGAAATGGTTTCTAACGATGAAGTTTTATCTTCCAGAGTGTTCTTGGCTGTAAGAATCATTTCTCTGGGCTCGAGATAAGATGGAAGATAACATATACTATTCCAAACTTTTATGAATCTCCATGGACTTTTCTTGGCATATTCTCTGCACATGGAGAATGATACTCTTTAAAAGCTTTCACTATTGTCCCCTCCCCAAACTGCTCAGTATGTCTCTACTCGCTTTGCATGCCTCTCTCCCTTAGTTCTCAAGTGACTTTCCTGTCAAGTCTATTCTGTAACCCTATTCTTTTTTTATGACACATTCTTAAAATGTATTAAGAATCCACTAAGAAATGAGTTCAATGGCTGAATGTTGGTGGGAGATGACATAGATAGGTAATTTTAGGGGAACTGGTGGCTTTGGGTAGCAATAATGCAGCATAAGGTACCCCTACCCTGTGGAGTAGCACATGAGCAAAGGAGTCAGAGCCCTTCTGTCACATCACATGCTTTCTATTATAGCGCCATGTCTCTAGGAAACTCCATTCATTGAGGCTCTTGCCATTCTATGCTATTCTGAACCTTCAGTAGCCACATGTGGATGAAACAGTGGGTGTTCTGGCTTCCCCAGTTCCAGACCCTCACTCTTACGAGTTCCTTTCCCTTCATGCATCTTCAAACACTGAATTCCACAAATGCGTTTTGGGAATATACTGCTCATTCTTGCCTGTCTTACAGAGTTAACAACTCAGGCTTCTTTCTGATCACATTCCCATCAGCGATATTAATTGCCCCCCAAACACCATACTTGATCATTTCCACAATGTTCAGGGTTCTAATCCTCAACTTTCTTCCAATTGTTAGTTTTCCCCCTTCCTTTAACTTCCATTGTTAAATAACTTAAAATATAGGATTGGCTATTTCAGTGACACAAGGAGATATAAAACTTTTCTTTACCTCTGTTTTTTATTTTTATTTATTGCTAGTCCTGGGATTGAACTCAGGGCCTGAGCACTGTCCCTGGCTTCTTTCTGCTCAAGGCTAGCACTCTACCACTTGAGCCACAGTGCCACTTCTGGCCTTTTCTATGTATGTGGTGCTGGGGAATCAAACTCAGGGCTTCATGCATGCAAGGGAAGCACTCTGCCACTAGGCCACATTCCAGGCCTCCTTACCTCTCTTTTTTATTCCTCTCATCAAAAAGACCATAAATGGAGGTAAACAAAACCAACCCCAACTCCATATCTGCCTCAGGAGAGCCAAGATATACAGGAGACAGCCACCACCTCAGGCTCCTTCCTGAAAGACTGGATTGTTCCATCCTCTTTGTCTGTTCCATATTTAACCGTCGTCAATCTATGCTGACGTTTTCCACAAATGATTTCTTTCTTTCCAAACAGTAGGTGTGGCTGGGGTTGCCTATATAAATTGGAGAATGAGCTATGACCAGTAACCATTACAAGATAAAAAAAAATCCATGAATTGGCTTTTCAAATATTCTCCATTCTCCTTCCACTTCTGATCTCCTCACAGTTGTTAGGAGCAGAAGAAAACTCACATCTTCCAAATTCCAAACATCTAGACCTTGCTCCCTAGTCTCCCACCTTCTTGTCCTGCCCCCAGTTTCAATCAACGTGGCCATTTTGTTTTTCTTCTCTCTTAGACTTTATATATACTTGCTTTACTTTTTGTTTGTTTTTCTGTATTGTCAAAGTGAAGTACAGAGGGGTTACAGTATCATATGTAAGGCAGTGAGTACATATCTTATCCTTTCATTGATTCAACAAGGTCCTCTAACTAGTATCTCATCTCTTTCATTCTTTCTTGTTTTCCTTTCTTCCTTCCTTCTTTCTTTCCTTCTTTCCTTCCTTCTTTCCTTCCTTCCTTCCTTCCTTCCTTCCTTCCTTCCTTCCTTCCTTTCTTCTTCCCTCCCTTTCTTCCTTCACTCCTTCTCCATCTCTTTCTCCCTCTCTTTCTTTCTTTTAAACAAGTCAGTTGCTCAAGAGCTGTCACAACCTACTGTTTTAATTTTCTCACTCATCCTTCCTTCCTTAATACAATTGGTCTCACTTTCTCTAACCCAAACTTTTCAACCTCTCTTACCAAGTCTACAAATAGCTTCCCTGTGGCCTAATGCAGTGAAACATTTTTTTCTTTATAAATCCTGATTTATTTTTGTATGTTTTGGAACTGAAAAGATTTTCATACTTATTTTTCTGTTATTTTCACTGAATTTTTTTTTTTACGTGTGTGTGTGCATGCACCCCCTTGGAATTTTTGCTGTATCTGCCATATATTTTGAGTAAGGGGCCTTCCCTCACTAGGTGGGGGACTCAGGGATACTTAGGCCATATAAACCCACTGTACCTCATGTTTTCTTTTTTCTCTTTCATCACAAAGTTTCACTGAATGGGCAACAGCTCTGTGGATCAGAACTCCTGGACGCCATCCCATTGCTGCCTCCTGACTGTTTCTGAGGGCTCCAGCTCCTCCGCAGAAATGTGTTTTAGAAGGCCTACTGGGCGGGGCTACAATTGGTTGTGCTGTCTAAGGAAGAAAATCCTGAGAGAGTTGAGTGGACTAGTCAGTTGAGAGCATCTTCCCAACCCCTGTGCTCATCCATGCTACGCCCCAGCTGGGGGGCTCCTCCCCTCCACTCCACCTTACTCAGTAGGCAAGCTTCAACAAGCTTTCGTGTCATCAGCCCAATTCAAGAAACGTATGGTTTTTTTTTCCAGCCTTCATCTTTGTTTCTAGTCCTTTTTGCCTTGAGCCCTTCTGAGATTTTAATAGGGAAACCATGTTTTCTTAACTTCTGGGCTGTGAGAGGGGCCTCTGCCATGTGAAGTTATAGACCACTGCACACATTTGCATGGATCTGATGCTTCCCCTGGTTGCTCTCCAAAAGTTGTGCCTAATTTACTGTTTGGCTTTCTTTGTCTTGCTTTCCGACAATGCTCCAGAGATTTTTCCTTATTTTTATATTCTCATGCTTCTGTATCATAGAGATGGAATGGATGTCTGCTAAACATTTTCTCAATTTGTCGTAATATCACAGAAAAATCTCCTTCTCAGATGGTTTCTGTGAGGTCTTGGAATGCATCACTGGGTTCCTGTGGTTAGAATATTGTGAACTGTGTCATACAGTCCAAACTTAGAGCCTGGCTCTGTTCCTGTCCATATAGCTTTGAGCAACTCACAAACCCTAACAGTCTCACATGTCAAATGAGATACTAAGGATAATTTCTGTGTTTGTTGTTGAATGGAATAAACAAATTCGTGGTTCTGAAGGGTGTTAGCACAGTCCCTGCGAGGTCCAGAGTACAGTTGAATGGAGTCTGCAGTGACAATCTGAATACAACTCTGCAGTGAGGAAGTTGAGTAAAACCTCCTTTCCTCTGTAGGCAGCATGAAGATGATGGTGTCCACATTTCTTGGAGAGATTTGTAGATCAGAGTTCACTCTGGTAGAGGGCTTCCTGGAGAGCTGTTCCATTCCATTTCTTTTTTTAAATTTTATTGTCAAGGTGAGCTACAGAGAGTTTATAGTTACATATGTAAGGTAATGAATACATTTCTTGTTGAACTTGTTACCCCTTCCCTCATTTTCCTCCCACTTTCCCTCTCACTAACTGCCCCCCCCCCAGTTGTACAGTTAATTTCCAACATATTGTCTTGTGAGCATCGCTGTTGTATTGGTTATTTACCATAGATAAGATATGGGATCAATTCAGATGCACTCAGTAGACGAATGAATAAAAAAATGTGGTGCATACATACAATGGAATTCTATGCTTCCACCAGAAAGAACAACATGGCCCCATTAGTAAGGAAATGGAAAGTCTTGGAAAAAAAATCATAGTAAGTGAGGTGAGCCAGATCCGAAGATCCATTCAATTTCCATATCTTTACATCTGGAGGATCTGTAGGAAGTGAAAAAATGAACTTTCTTTTCTCTTTCCTTCTTCCCCTCTCCCTTCCCTTCCTCTTCCTTTTCAGTTTCTTCCTCATCTCCTATCCCTTTCTCTCCTCTCCCCTCCCCTTTCATCTTTTCTTTCCTTTGGTACAAGGTGGCTGGTTTACATTGCCTTCATATTTAGTCGTTCCAATAGGAATAGGCTTGCTTATCTCCTAGTATTTCCCATGCCAAGATCTAGAATTGAGTATCATCCTTGAAAAGGATTGATATGTCTAGGATGATTGGACTGTACTGAAAGGCCACAACTAGAACAAGCCAACTAGAACTGGGATGAAGGCTGGTCTCTTCTGAACCACATGGAAATGGTTGGATCAAGTGATTTTTCAGGAAGAAACAAAAGGTGCTGATCCCATAGGCATTCTGTTGGTGGTGCTCAGCTGACGTCAGCTGGGACAGTGGGCTCTGTCTGCAGCACCCCCAAATGTCCTCATGGCAAGAACACTGCTAACCCATCCACATGACAGTTGGACCTTATTGCTGTGGACAGAGTGCTCTTGTGCTGCTGCTAAAATACTTTGGTATATCCTATTTCAAGAGACTTCATTTACTCTCTTTTATAATAGCTGCAATTGGGGACAAAACAAATAGTCTTAAAAAGATCACAGTGTAAACTGATGGATGTGTGAGATAATATACGTGCTCAATGTAGCCATTCCAAGGTGTATGCAAATCTCAAAACAGGATGTCATCTATGTAATAAATATACACGATATTTTTTTCTATTGAAATAAATAAAATACTATGAAGAGAAACATCACATTGGATTAATTTTGTTAATGGATCTTTAAACAATGGCATAGGCTTGCCAAATGTCCTTGTTTTGATATATGGTATACTCTTGGGGGTTTTTTGAAAGCCAGATCATGACTTCAGCTGTCATTGAGGATTTATAAAGACAAAACTATGCCATTGGTCCAGAGAATAATACGTATCCCTGTACTGGCTAGGGCAGAGTTCAGGCTTTACATATGACACCATCTAAGCAACATCTGGGAATCACAAATTATTACTTATGTTTAGTGGAGAAATAACTACTCTTGTTTATTAGATGATGTTCATAGTCAAATAATATGAGGGAACTCCAAATAAAATGTAAAATCCTTCACATATTAATTGATAGATATAGGAATAATATTCCCTACAGTGAGGCATGGGGAGACTAAAAACATATTTAGTTGTATTTAATTCCACAAACCTCACAGGATGTTTGTTCATCTCCTTTCTCCAAACCAGAGGCCACACAGCCCCATGGTTATATATTGGCTCTTAGAAGATTTAGAGAGTTAGATTCTGGGAATTGGGCCAGTAGCTGTTATAGCCTATTTCACTATTATAGTTTTCCCAATGTATCTCCAAAGGCTGTTTGTTTGTTTGTTTGTTTTTGTTATTGTTGATTGCAGGACTTGAGCTCACAGCCTGGGCACTGTTGCTGAGCTTTTCTGCCCAAGGCTAGCGCCCTACCACTTTAAGCCACAGTGATACTTCTGGTTTCCTGGTGGTTAATTGAAGATAAGTCTCACAAACTTCCCTGCCTGGGCTGGCTTTGGACAATGATCCTCAGATTTCAGCCTCCTGAGTAGCTAGGATTACAGGTGTGAGCCACTAGTATCTGATTCCACCAAGGTTTTAAAAATGAAGAAAATACTATTCTTTTAGGTGAAAGATTACAATCTAACAGTTTTACAAAATGATTTGATGCTTCACTGAAAGTGGGCCTCAAAGCATCTCAGCTCTGAGATAAACTCACAGACTGTAGGTCACAGAAACTATCCTAGATCAAGCAGATATTATGTATAAGTATTTTATATGTACAGTAGGAAGTTTAGCTGTTGTAATGTACATGCAACCTAAAATTGTACCATTGTAGAACTGTATGGTGGCTCACACTTGTCATCCTGGCTACATGGGAACTGTAAGTTGGAGGATTGCTATCTGAGGCTGGCTTTAGGTAAGTACATAAGACCCTGTCTAAAATAAAAAAGACCCTGGCTAAAGTATAAAAGGCTAGGCTAGGGACATGGTTTAAGTGGTAGCGCATGTGCCCAACCAGAGCCTTGAGTCTGAATAAAGTAAAATACCATTGTAATTTAAGTTCTAATGCAGAAAGGAAGTGTGTGTCAGCTCACGATCCTAGGTTGAAGGTGTGTGTCTAGTGATGGCCTTCGAGCCAGCAGGATCTCTTGGCCGTACAGAGCTTCATTGCCAGTCAAATTCAGTTTCTAGGTACATGGTTCAGGGGCATTCACATTGTGCAAGACCACCACTGTTTATTTCTCCTACCATTTTGAGTAACTGAAACTCTGTGCCAGTTAAACACTAACTTCCCTTGCCCTTCTTCCTCCATCTTGCTGTCCATGAGTTCTGAGATCAAGGCTAGCTGAGATGTGGTTCTTTCTAACTTCATGCTCATGACTGGAGCTCATTCCTTCTTTTCACATCCTGCTCACCTGCTGGCGTGGAGTAGTAAGATTCAAATAAAAGACACAGGTAGGAACTTGTATGAACCATAGCAATCTCATAGTGACTGTGCATGCAAAGCCACATGCTGTGTGCAAGTTTTGATGTAGGTTCAACAAAGGGTCTGCTTAATAGAATCAAAATGCTTGCTCTAGCTGTTCTGTTCCTGCTGGAGCAGAGACTCCAGATACAGATTGAGTTTTACAGAGAAGGAAAGCAGTACTGACTGTTCAACAGTATTTACAATAGTGCTTTTCAAGAGCAGTAGTTTAATGAAGATTGCATAACTAGTAACTAGCCTAGTGAGACTGAATCATTTGTTGGCCTGATATCAAATTTATCATCTTCAACCCAAGCAGAGTCAGTAGCTATCAAGCATAGGGTGGGGCAGAAAACCCACCTATGTCCTCAATTTCTTCATAATACTTCCAGGACGAGAAACCATAGTGCAAACCCCAAACAGGGCACAACCTAGGAGTAAATGTTACAAAGCCTACTACGAACAAGTGGCCATCGTTACAAATTTAAGGAAAGAGAATCCATTGGGAGCTAGGAGTATAATGTAGCTAGGTTATTATCCAACCACCAAACTTTACAAGAGGCTGGGGAGATTTGTAAGGAGGTGGTGGAAAGCTGCTTGAGGTAAACTGTGTTTTCTTTTAAAAATTAAACTCTTGTTCTATGTCTATGATAATATGACATAGGCATTGTGTTAGCTTCTCAAGAATTTTGTAATAATTTGGCTTCTTGCATAGTGAACAGCTACATTAATGGGATTAATTGTTAACTTTTGGTTTTATTTCTTTGTTCATAGTTTTGCCCTCTGAAAAACCTGCTAATAAATAACAATATAAATTGTATTCATTATGGACTACAATTCTAATGCATTTTTAAAGTATCACAGTTGAGATAAGTATTAACTGAAGTGACGATATTTGATCAGGATAATGGGTCTGCAGGAGAAAGAGAGAAGGAGAACAGAACACAGAATTTCTGAGGCGGTGGAACTATCCAGTGGGATGCACATGGTTATGAATTTGCACAATTTCACAGACTAGACCACACTAGGAGTGAACCCCAATGTGTCATAGGAACTTTGGATGTTCCTGTACAAGTATTCTCCATCAATTGTGACTGGTATGTCCTTTTGACTGGCCATGGGGCAGTTTATGCATTTGTGAGAACAAGGGTATAGAAGCAATCTCTATTTCTTTCTACTCAAATTTATTATGAGCTCCAAACTGCCCTAAAAGAAATTCTATTAAAACAAAAGAAAATATAAGGAAGATAATGACACTCGATTTATTGGTCTCTCTAGCACATTTTTCTCTGTACATCCCAACAGACACATTAAATTCTTCAGGCATGATAAATTCCAATAGTGGGAAATTCTCTCAGCATTTATATTTCTAGGGCATGAGGCAGAGATAAACACACAAAAGGGGATTTCAGAGCCAGAGATAACAGCAGGCAAAAATGGAGAACATGCCAGGTTGACCTGCCCAGGTAGGAAGTGATGCCTCGTGACCTGCCTTTTTAGAAAACTCAGTGCTAGACCACCCCTGAACAATCCCTTAATAAACCAGACCTGAGCTAGCTAAAATAAAATGGGAGAATCATGCTCAGGAGAGAAGAACAAATGACAAAGCCAAATGACTTCAGTGGGAAAGAATTCACCGCTAATGAAGCATAAGAAACCCATTAATGTGTACAACAGATGTGGTGAACATCTTAAGTTGTACCAAATGGGCTGAAAAGCTTGCAGAATGAGATATTCAGGGCTAGGCTATTAGAAATGTAGTTTTAGTGCACCTCTTGCTTCACAGCCATGTTGCTTGAGAACTAACTACTCATCTGAAAGGAAGATGTTGTGGAAGCTCTACGTATCTAAAAACCATCCTATTCACTGAACACTGGTGGCTCATGACTAATCCTCGCTACTGGGGAGGCCTCAACCTGAGGATCATGGTTTGAAGCCAGCTGGGGCAGCAAAGATAGTGAAACTTATCTCTAATTAATAACCAAAAAGCTGGAAGTGGAGCTGTGGCACAAGTGTTAGCCTTGAGCAAAAAAGCTCAGAGACAGCACCTAAATCCTGAGTCTAAGCCTCAGGATCAGCATGCATGTGTGCATACACATGCTCGCACGCGCGCGCACACTCACACACACACACACACACACATCATCGTCAGCATCAGCATCAGCATCAGCATCCTGTTATTCAGCCCCTAGTCTTTGTTTCTATTGGTGCTTACATTTTGGTGATGTAGAGTTGTATAACATTCCCATATTTTCCTTTGTGTCCTGAATTTTGGGGCAATTTACAATTTCTGGTTGATCAGTTGTCTCCATTTATTTGTTTGTTTGTTTCTTTCTTTATTATTTTCCTTCTTCATTATATGTTTTACCATTTTTTTCCAAAATCTCTGAGGATTTGAAATGGGAGAGAAGGATATATTTACCTGGAAACAGAAAATTTTCATTTAAGACTGAAAGGGCAAGAAGCAGAGAAATCAAGCATCACCCTTTCTCTTCTTGGCGCTCCACTTGCATAACAACTCTCTAGCATATTTTTACAAAGAGTGAGGCTGTCGCATCATCGGTCATCCTTAAGCCATTGAAGTACTGCTCTGTAGCTAATTTTCTTCCTTTCTCCACATGGACAACGTCAAATTCTGCTGTTAACATGATTTAGAACTCTATTTAGTGTGGGGGCTCTTCATGGGAGGGGTTCATGGGGGGAGTGCAGGCCACACCTTTCTCTTTTCTCCTTTTATTAGCATATTTTAATTTTATAAAGGGGTTACATTATCATAGTTCTGTGCATTAGAAAAATTTACCTTGATCATACTTACTCCATTTATTACTGTTTCTTATCCCTCACTGTTTTTAAATAACAGTGGTTTTTTTTTTTTTTTTTTGGCCAGTCCTGGGCCTTGGACTCAGGGCCTGAGCACTGTCCCTGGCTTCTTCTCGCTCAAGGCTAGCACTCTGCCACTTGAGCCACAGCGCCGCTTCTGGCCGTTTTCTGTATATGTGGTGCTGGGGAATTGAACCTAGGGCCTCGTGTATCCGAGGCAGGCACTCTTGCCACTAGGCCATATCCCCAGCCCCGACAGTGGGTTTTTTAAATTTTACTTTCATGCATACATATGAAGTACACACCTCTTTTTCTCTCTCTGTTTCTTACTTTTATTCTCTGCATAAAGACTTTCCTAAACTATTTGGGTAAACCAGGTAAATTATATGAGACTCCATAATTCTTATTTGATTAAAAACCCTAAATGTATTGGAATGTATTCTTCAAAGTACTGCAGGATGTGTTGATTTCTAGCATTTTGAGATTGCAAAAAGTGAATCAAATCCTGTTGCATCATTGTAAAACTTGGAAAAATCATGTTAAATAAATAATGAAATACAATTTAAACATCAATAAAAGTACTGCAATATAGGTTGGATCACTGTATGCCAAAATCTCAAGGACAAACAACAGGATAGATTGTAGTTTATTTTAATTGTTTTTTCCAAGATGAATTATGTAAGAGCCCAGGTAGCATTTATCAAAGACTTTTTAAAAGTTCAGATCTGGGCTTTTTCCTTCTGATTTGTAAAGCATACAAAATAAGACATGTGTGGGCCCTAATGACATCAATACAGAGCTCCCAGTGAGAATAAATGAAAAGCAAAGAGTATTATGAATGTTTTCTTTTATTTGTCATGAATACTTAATCCAAAATTTGTGAAATTTCACATGACAAAGGATCCAAATTTTAAAATCCTCCTTTTGGAGAAAGTGGTTGTTATTTGGCCCCCAAAACTGCGTAGATATTGCAAGTTGAGATTTGAGAAAATAAGAACAGAAATGTCCAGAGTATGGCTTGATAGAAACTGGAATTAAATAATGTGTGTGTGTATGTGTGTGTGTGTGTGCGTGCGTGTGTGTGTGTTTGTGTGCGTGTGTGCGTGCACATGGTGCTCTGTAGAGTCTCAATTTGTCACCACTGCTTTCATGGAAGAGGACTTGAGGAACAAGGTGGCCACAAATCTTTGTCAACGTACAGGAAGTTACTTGAGACATTTGAGGTTGCACATAATTACAACTACAACCAAGTAGATAAAGACAACTATTTTCTGAACTATTTTAATTCACCATTTGGGTCCATTAGAAAACAATATAAAGGGATTGCACTAGAAATTTTTCTGAAATAAAAAGGCTGTGTCTAGTGACTTGCCTTTGGATGTTTTATTTGAGTGTAGAGTTCAGATACTTTAACTATTTAAATTTAAGATACACAATAATTGATGGAGACTTAAGAAGCATCTGAAAATCCTGGAATGATCCCCCCTCCCCCCTCTCTCTTGCTCTCTCCCCTCAAAACAGAACAATAAATGTTCCAGATGTTTTCTCCTGTGACTCTCTGTCCTCTAAGGGTTCATTCTCATCATGCGATGAATCATTTTCAAGTTTCTGGAGTACTGTTGTTCCAAGAAGCCATTTTTTCCCCCTAATCTTCATGAGAACTTTCTTAAATTGAGCACAACTTTTGGATACTAATGTGAGTAGTCCATACATTTTAAGCTTCGGTTTGAAGCAGGATTTTGATGCCAACTAAAGAAGCCAAATGGACCAATGCTCCTGTTTGCCCTTGTCTGGTTGTGGAGGGATAATGTGTTCTCTCAGTTGTAACCAGTGCAGGGCTTCTGCTTGAGTCCCTGCATTGGGAGAGGGGGTGTTGAGGTAAGATTGAGAGGAGAATACATGACTGTCTTCATAATGACAGTGCTGAGTCCAGCAGCATGGAGAATTCAGGGACTATGTCCAGTGGAGTTTACATCAATGGTCCTGCAGCATGGTCCTGTCATTATGACCCCGAAATAGATTGTCTTTGAGGTCATCAGTCCTTTCCTACCACCTGTGGCTCCTGACCACATGCTCAGACTATTCTTTAGCTTTTTTTGTTGTTGTTGTTGTTCCATTTTTGTGACTTCCCCAATATGTTTACCCTAAGGCCTCTAACAGCTGCCATATTAGACTGCTAGGATTTCAAGCAAGGCTGTTACATCAGCTGAAAAGCAATTCCTTGAAACCTGGGACAGGGATCCATCTTGCATTTGTAGTTGACACAAATGTCCATAAGTCCAATCCCGTGAGGTCTTTGTGTATATGAGCTGGCTTATGTGGGCAGAAAGCTGGCTGAAAGAAAAGATTACATGTGTCCATGTGCAGTGTTAGCTTGATGTGGGTCATCTTCCTAAGGAACTGTGCCATCCTGATTAAAGAGCACTCGGAGAGGGAGATTAAGAGCAAGTCAGCCCACTGACTCTTGCTGGTGGCCTGTCTCCAGCTAGGGCCTACTCAGATTCAAACATTCATGTCTTTCTCTTCTCCAACAGGGATATTTACATTTCATGTGTCATTCACATTTCTCTTCATTTTGTAGAGTAAGAACCTTGTTTTGTGGTCTGTAACACATATGTTTTAAACTACATTTCCATAACTCCTCTAGCTTCAAGTCATGCTATGAGTATAGCCATACATATAAGTGATCCTGACCCTTGACCCCGTGTGCCCTCAAGTCATGTGAAAAGCCAGGTTGTGCAAGAACCTAGGGAGTAAAGAATCTCTTGGCCAGTGGGCTGTGGGGTTGGGAAGCTCAGACATGAAGCTTTCCACCACCTCCTTACGAGTCTCTCTAGCCTCTTTTAAAGTTTGGTGGTTGGATAATAATCTGGCCAAATTAAACTCCAGATCAGGCCTCCAACTAGTGCTGCCTGACAATTCAGGGAAGCATCCAGAACCCCAACAAGGCCTTAGGTCTGTCTGTGTCAGCTTTCATGATTTGTAGTTTGGCCAGATATCACTTAACACATTCATAGCTTTGTAAACAAGCATGCACATAGAGGTGTTATTGCCATAGCTGTTTCTTTGACCGGTCAGCTTCTAGGATATCTTCATTAAATTCCTAGCTGGTCTGCTGACTGTCCTGAATAGAGTTCGGCAAGCTGTGAGTTTTTGCTTGAGCTCTAGCCCATGGCTGCCACCTCCTCCTATGTATGAGCTTCAAGGCAGGTCCCAGTGGAATTGCGGAATAACGATTGGCAGGCCAGAACTCCTGATTCTCCAGTGAAGAGGCCTCCAAAAGAGAGGAGTTCTCTAGTCCCTGGGGGCTGAGGTACAGACCACGAGAGTTTATTTGTAAAGAAAGGCAAAGATAGGTAGTACACAACCCTGCCATGGGTGTGGTCCCAGTTCATAATAGATGTCATAAATACACAAACACCACAACTATTTATGGTGGAAGACTAGGTTAGAGGGTTGGCTCAAAGTAAGCCCTCCTCTTTAATCTGACACTGGGTACACCGAATCACTTTCATAGCTACAGTGTTTTATCAGTTGGACCTACAGATGTCTCAGGGTTGTTCAGCTCATAGATATTTGAGCATCTCTGGAAACAAAAGATAGATTCTACCAGTGGCTGCCTTCAGGATGGGTGTTCACTCTTGCTTGAGATGTTTTCCTTTGTTGCAGAGGAGTTATTTTCCCAAGAGATTCCTCCCTCCCTGCCCCAATCTCCAGAAGAAGTCTTCCTTTCACATTTCCTTTTTTCAGTTCCAGAACATGCAAAGCAGCTGGGAAAACACAGGAAGCCAGAGGGAGGGAGATGCTCTTTTGTTCTTCTTACTAAAGGGGGAAGGTTGAAGGGAGTGTAAGGCATAACTCAAAGAAAATGAAGTTGCTGTGCTTTTAATTAAGAGATTTGTTAACATCATGTTTGTACCTGAATTCTTGGCCTGCTGGTTCCCATGTCTCTTTTTGCTGATCTGTAAATGCTATGTATTCTTCACTGTTTTACTATGCACAGTAGGCCTTTTCCAAGGGTGAAATTATTTGTTTTTATTTTCTCCAACTGTTTCCTATTTCTCCTCTCTCATTATGTTCATTACCTGGAAATGGGTGTATTCTTGTGTCAGGCTTGTTCTCTAGAAAAGGGAAGTATCTCATCTCAGTCTGTTTTATTTTTTTTCCTAGAATTTGCCTAATAATTTTCCTTAGGAAGATGAACCAATTTAAGTTCTCATATATGAATGTTTATTATATATTTGCATTGTAGGAGGTATTCAAATTTTCTTGGTAGAATGTCACCATTGCACAGATGTTGTGTTCTTTACTCCCTACAAGAACAATTTTTTATTTATGCCTTGTTTTACAGAATATTGCAGAATGATATTTCTATCTCTCCTGGATGTCTTTAGCAGCTATAGGACTTCCACGTATTTACTTACTGATAAACATGGCTGCTCAGATTAGGTTAATTATTATGATATAGCTGTAGCCATGTTTTAATGATGAAAAATTGCTCTGTTCTCTTTTAGAGTCATTGGCAGAAATGGAGCATCATTTTCCTCATGCCCTAATTTCATATCCATCCGTTTCCTCCTCTCATCATGTGTTTCTTAGCTGTTGTTTTGTTTTCTCTTTTTTGTTGTTTTGTTTTCCCCATGATCCCAGTAGCATGATTATATTTTTACTTTTGTAGTTCTGAGCTATCTTAATCCCTTACAGTATTTTAATAATAGGGTATACATTTTAAAACATGAGGACATTATATGCAACAATTCCATCATCTTCTTTTAAAGTCTTTGCAAGCTTAAGCTAAGAGAAAGCTCCAGATTAACTCACTTTTTTTTCTGAATATGATACTTACAAACATCTCAAGAGAACAAATAATAAGGAACAAACAAAGCCCTTAACCTGAGTTATTTTAAGACTCAAGGTCCCTTGAAATGAGAAAAGTTCAATTGGTGCAATATGAAATGTATAACAAAAACATGAACAATCTTGTTTAATTTGCAGGCCCTTCAGTTTAACAACGGTATGCCTTAGTGGACATAGAGGTGAGAGTTCCGGTGTCCATCAGACTATTTGTCTACTTTAATTTCAATAAACCACTGTCATTAGATGTGCTAGGGAGAAATTAGCTAATAGGAGTTAATAGCATCAAAATCCCAAATGCTATAGGATATGTGGAGACTGTCTGAATACACATCTGTGCCTGCTCAAGAGACACATCAGATTATAGTTAACTCTATAGATAGCAGTGGTTGCAACAAAAATGTAAGGAAATAATACCAGATGAAGACCTCCTTGTCATCTCCTTATCATGGAGCATTTGGAGTATATAATTCACACAGCATTAATAGAAATAAGTAATACAAATTTAAAACTCTAATAGAAGTTTAAAAAAAACACACCACAAGCCTTAAATTTGAATGCTGGTTATCAGAAGTAACTTGAATGGCAATTTGGAGTGGCTTTTTTTTGTTCTGTTTTTACCTAAATTTGGGGTAGTTGTTCTAATTACATCATTGGCGTCTCCTCCCTGGTCTTAAAGTCTCTGATAGCTTTACAGACCTGGCTTGCTCTCTTCATTCAAAGTGTGGAACCTTCCAAGAGCTCCATCAAATTTTTACCATGACAAAATGGCAGCAGATCTATTTTCTCCCTCTACAACTCAGCCCTTTGACATCATCCCTCTCCTCAGAGCCTTTTTTGTTTTTCTGCATTCTTGCCAATGCTCTCTTTCTGCCCTGTTGGTATTTCTTAAAGGAACCAGGCTGCTGAACTCTGAGCCTTAGGTCACATTCTTTCACCATTTCTCATGTTTCGAGAAGTAGATATGTGGCTTCTAGTTTCAGAAATCGGTGTCACACAGGCATAGCAATCCCCCCTCTGTTTCAAGTGTCTCTGCTATTCAAAATGCCCTCTTCAAAAAAAGCAAAGGAAACAGCCATTTATAAAGGAACCCACAGCGCTGACAACAAACACAAACTGCATGTGTCATTGCTTAGACAACTGCAAATAAATACTCAACAGCTGCAGCGGACACTTAAACTTTGCAAATGCATCACAAACATCAGATATTGAATAGCCACAGACCATAACCATGGCCATGATATTAAAACAATGATTAAGTAGTCCCTGGTTAAGAGCATAGCCCTAAAAGTAAGTAACTCCAGGAACATTGTTGATCTCTCCTTCCATCTCCAGGCAGTTAAAACCAGATGGTTCATTGGTCTTGTTTTCCAAATCAGAAAAATGTAAAACATTCACTCCAACTCTGATCTCTCTTCCTAGTCATTGATTTTGGTGCAGTTCCCATTTGAAGTTGAATATTCATTCCTTTGAATCTCAGAAACTCACTGATTATAACTAAAAAGATGCACCATCATACTCTATAGTCCCTGGACCTTTGGTCCAATGACATTCATATTTAGGCACGTGCTTAATTTTAAGCATGAATGATCATAAACTTTTTGCAATGAACATTGACTTGCACTTTTGGTTATACTTTGCTGTGTTTTTCCCCAGCACAAACCCGATGCTACCTTCAAATTCAAGGTTAAATGCCTTGAAGTGTTTTTGTTTTTTATTTTTGGTAGATAGCCTCACACAAAGATTGATCATCTTTTCCTAAAAATTTTGTATGAAGCCCTTTTGCTGGTAGCATGCAATAGAGTATTGGATTCTGTATTATTCTGTTATGTCTTTTTAAATACCAAGTGTGTGTTATTTCACTTCTGACTAACTTGTGAAGACATCAAGAGCTATCTTAGTTTTCTGTGTTTGCTGAGTTCTGAGTAAAATAATGTGAAAGAATACAAGGACACTTGATGTGGTGGGAAGAACACGACCTTTGACGTAAGATATGAACGCTTGACAGCTGAATGCGCTCATTATGCAACGTGTGATCTTGATTAAGTAACAGATTCCCTTTAGACACTGATTTACATGTATAAAAGTAGCACCAGAGACCCTTCAACGATCGCCACGGATTACACTAAGGCTTGGTGGGTTGTGGGATATTCTCCTAAGCATATTTCTAGACAAAAGCCATGCTGGACTTAGATATTGTTTTATTTCAAATCACAATATTAATTACAGAGGCAAACAGAAGTCTAAGCAAATAAGTATGTGAAAACTCTCTGTCCATTGCCTGGTTTTATCGCTAAAAATCTGAATGGGGAGCAGCCATCGGGAGTAATTTATATTAGTTTTTAAGTATTATACTTGACAAACAAGGACAGTAATTAGGTCAATACCCAAAACATATCTAAATTAGTCTAAATGATATTATAGCACAAAATCCTTTGGTGATGATCTAATGTCCAGCATCTAGGGTCTTTGTCAGTTTATGTTATATATATCGTACTTGCTTATATTTGCAACTGTAATGATTATATGCTGTAATTTTTTTTTAACAATTTGAAATTATCTGTAAAAGGTTTCAGTG
Source organism: Perognathus longimembris pacificus (assembly GCF_023159225.1). Classification (NCBI taxonomy): domain Eukaryota; kingdom Metazoa; phylum Chordata; class Mammalia; order Rodentia; family Heteromyidae; genus Perognathus; species Perognathus longimembris. The sequence continues at coordinate 47,741,301 of NC_063177.1, forward strand.
GAATTTTAAGTTGGAGGCATGGAGTCAAGAAACAAGATACAGTGCCTCAAACAGAAAAGGTCTCAAAATTACACACCAAAATTATTTTGTGTTTTCAGCTAGTTCGTCATTTGACCAGTTACCACATTTATGTGGCTTCAAAAATGAAGTGAAAAACATCTGCAGGAAGATCAGTTACCATCCAGGCCTCTCTAATGCCTAGGTTTAAAAATACAGTGGAAATTGGTTTAAAGAAGTGAAAAAGAAAAAAAAAAAAGCACAATCAGATCTCATGAGGAGTCGTGGTTTTCAGCCTATGGTTCAGTTACTCATGGATATGTTAAACATATTGATATCGACACTGGATATTATGATGAATGATGTATGAGTACTTTTAGCCATACACTAAAATATATTCAAAAGTTAACTCCTATGAAGGTATCATCTTTCCATCCCTCTTCTCCCCTTCAAGAATCCAATGTCTAGCTTACAAAATTAAGAAGAGCGAAGGAAAGGCTGGGAGAGACTGCTGAAGCGACCACACTGATCAAGATACAGTGTATCCAGAAACTGCTGTGTTATATGGCAACTCCATTGGACAACTACTTAAAGATAATAGAAAATTAAAAAAAAAAAAGTAAAATAGGAAGTTAAAAATCAAGATAGTATCTATTTAGAGTGAACACATGGACCTTTCAGACTAGGTTAGAGGAGCGTCTTTTCAGATTTCCATGAAAATTACTTCAATTAAAAAATGGTTGATCACACTCAGAATCTTAGCCGTATAAAAGTAACTATATTTTATTCAGCAGTATACAGAAATTAGGGGCCAAGTGGCCTGCAGAAGTGGCTGGGGAGGCAACTGGGTCACTGGGTCATTTGCTTCTATCTCCACTCCCCCCGCCCCCCCCCCCACGGCCCAGCATTCACTCTTCTACCCCCATGAAGAACCATTGCAATGTGTATAAAATATTTTCTGAATATAAGGTATTGATACTACAAAAATAAATGTCTGTAAAAATAAAAGCCGCCACAGGCTTACTCCCAAACACAGAGTATTTGTGGCTTAAGGATCTTCCTGCGGGAGGAGCTTCCATTTCACCGAGAGATCGAGTTCCTCATCAAAACCATCCAGCTCCTGGTCCTTGGAAAGCTCTAGAAAGACCTGAAAGGGATGAACGGGAAAAGGCTGTCACATGGCCTCCTGAAGCTCCTAGTGAATGGAGAGTAGGCACGGACTACAGGCTTAGATTTTATGGATGGCACAAAATCACTAGGACGAACGCACCTGCTCCAGGGTGGACTGCGAGAGACTATAATCCTCTAGATCAAAGTTCTGTTTAACTGCATAAAGAGGGAAACGGTATTAGGAGTCTATATACTTTTATATCTCAGTGATCTTACAAGTCAACATGTGGAACATAGAATGCACCTTTTAAACTTTTACGTAAGAAAGTGAGATGTGTTCATGTCTGGGGTATATCTGTAAATTGAAAAGATAGCAGTACGGTGACTTAGACTTGGGGGAAAGTTGCTCATGGTCATGCAGTGTCTGAGATCTACATTTTTTTAGGAAGAAAATTGATGCTGACAGTCCATTCCTTGTACACATTGTCAGCGTCAAAACAAACAAGACACACTTTGAAAAGAGTTTCAGCAGAAGATTACTAGAAGTACTTGTAGCTGGGAGCTGGTGGCTCATGTCTGTCATCCTAGCTACTCAGGAGGCTGAGATCTGAGAACGGCGGTTCAAAGCCAGCCTGGTTAGGAAAGCCCATGAGACTATTATCTCCAAATAAACTACTCAGAAAATGTTGAAAGTGGTGCTGTGGATCAAGTGGTAGAGAACTAGTCTTGAGCAAAACAAGCTCAGAGATAGCGCCCTGGCCTTGAGTTCAAGCCCCAGGATCAGCCCCCTTCTCCCCCCACCAAATAAAAGAAGTACTTGTGAAGTGGGTTTCTTAGGGAGTAAATATCTAGGGCCTCTTTCTAAAAGCCATTGCAACTTCTCCTAATGGGATTGAAAACCCTTTCTTGTTGGCCTAAATAAACTTGGAATGGTAGTTGGAGTTAGGATAAGAGCCCAACAGATTGGAAATATACTACCCAAAGTCCTGGGCTAGTGTCAGCTTGAAACTGGAGGGAATGACCACATTACTCAGAAAGTTGGGGTGTTCAGCTCAGAGAGTGGAGAGAAGTTGTGTTCCTGTGACCCTGGGTGCTGTTAGCAGGAGTGAGCAGGGCATTCTAGAACCAGGAGATCTCATTCTCTTCCTTAGGGCAAGTGACAATCAAATACCACTGAGCCATGACAAACAGAACAGGGAGGAGTTCTGAGCAGCACTGTTCAAAGCCACCAGTCCAATGGATAACATAGGAGCAGGCAAGAACAGGGGCTGTGGCCATTTTACAGAGCATCAGAATCAGCAAGACTGTTTTGATGATCAAATGGGCGCTGGATTCTTTTCATACTGACCAGGCCACCTAACAAGATGGCAGTCCTCAGACAATTTTAAATATGTTTGCATTGATGCTTCAAATGAAAGAACTCTCTGTGTATGCAAGGGTAATTAAGTTTTGACTTCGTTTGTACCAACACACACACACACACACACACACACACGCGCGTACACATGCAAAATACATGAATAAGAACATAAAAACAAAAGTAAAAATCACCCCCATGATCCCTTGTGACACACAAACACACAGAATCCGTTCATCTCTTTTGGGTTTGGTACACCTAAAAGGTAAGTTAGGATTTTGACTTATAAATTTAAGGTATTCTGTCTCATTTCATTTTTACCGTGCAGATAGTTTTGCGATACGGGATTCTCTCCTTTCCAGGGTCTTATTCCAAAGACATAGTTCTTACCCTTTTCTAATTTGAAGAAAGCCTGGGCTAATGGTTTCACATCTTCTACTGGCAATTTATAAACCATCAGAGAAGAGTACCTGGTAGGAGAGGAGAGAAAAGGAGAGGAGAGGGGCACAGAGAGAATTATGATATGTAAAATTCAAAGTATTAATACATTTTTGAAACAAAGCGATTACACTTACATCCTGGTTCAGCCACTTGTTAACTTGGTAATACTAACTAACCTGTCTCTGTGTCCATTTCCTGTTTTTTTTTTAATGTTATTAACATTACTAATTTATAACAAGAATGACTTCCCCCAAATGTTTATCACAGATGGATTGAAAGAGCATTTTGGAAATGCAGCAATCTTGTTTACACAAGTATGCCACATTGTAAGTCTACTGGAGTTTGAAACAAAGGAATAAGCAGCACGAGGTATCGAGTTGGGTCCAAATTCCACCTGACAATGCTTGCCAACCTGCAGTTCGCTTCTTGAAAGGTCTCCTATGTCCTTTTTAATGGAGAAAATTATAAATTCATGCATAAAGTTTTTATATAAAGCCAGACTCCTTCAAAATTAAAAAAAGGATCTCGTTTTTCTTTGGTATGACAGCAGCTACTTTGAAAAATCTCCACCTAGTAGGTGTATAACAGATGTTATATCAACTTGAACACCAGTTCCCTCTTCTTCAGTTTACCTCCTGGAATAGCCAAGGAGTCATCTTCCCCCTGTTCCCTTCACACAGGGCCACCAGTCCACGTGACTCATACACGGTAGCGGATCCAAAGGAGGAAGACACTTTACCTGTCCTGCCGAGCAGCCTGGGGGAAAAGCCTCAAGATTTCCTCATGGAGGGGCTCGGCCTGAGAGGGAGTCTTCACCTTCATCTCCAGTAGATAGTCTTTGCCAAATTTGCTTTTCAGGTGCTGGATGGAACCGATACACCTGGAATTGGGAGGAGGCCAGAGTTGTCCAGGAAAGGAGGACGCTGCTTGAGATCACCGGTGTGTTGTCAGCATCGTCTCAAAGCCTTTACTAATGTCAGACCCACGCAGAGCGATTCGGGCCGGGCGTGATGATCTCTTCTTGTTCGAAGGCAATGTCTCCTTGCCACCCCCCTCCCCCACCTTGGAGGCCTCGCATGGCCTGGGGCCGGGCACTCACCTCAGCCTGCCAGACACCATGATGGCCACACGATCGCACACAGCCTCGGCCTCCGCCATGTAATGGGTGGTCAGGAGGGCGCCCCTCTCTGTGTTTCGAATGGTGGCTCGGATCGCCTGCCTATGTTGCCGAGAGAATATTTGGAATATCGAGGATCTTTAAAAAAAATCTTTAAGTACTGTACAAAGGAGTTGGCCATTTCCCAATGCAGTTTATGAATCTACCTTGACTGACATCGTCCCACTCAACATTCGCACCCAGCCCTCCCTTCCTCATCCCTTCCCTTACTCTGCTTAATTCTGCACCCATCTTTACTTGCCCACTCCTTCCCCCTTGATAAACCAGAAAAGGATGGAGAAAAGAATTCTCTCTGGACCCTAGTATGACAATGAAGAGGCCTGGTCCAGGAGGATTAGTAGGAGGACAGGGAGGGGGAGGAAGCTCTTTGGAGGCAGCCACGGGGGGGGGGGGGGGAGGGAGGGTTGGAAGGTGCTTACAGAATACAGTATTTACTACAAGGCCGCACTGAGAGAGGAACTCTGGGGAAAGAGGATTGCAGATGAAAAGACACTGCAGAAGGAAACACACGGTACAAAACTCAGCCACGGTAAGAAGTAAAGGGCAGAATAAAAGACACAATGACCAACATTTTTACAACTAATAAGAATGGCTCTTGTACCATGTCCTGGACTCTCTACGTGGCTGTGGTGACCCTCACCAGCCTTGATCAATGAGGGTACTCCCAGAGAGAGCCCCTTCTGTCCACAGCAATGCTTATCATTCTTCGTTCTTCCCATGAAACACAGGGCTATGAAATATTATCAGGGGAAGGCTTGATTTATTTTGTGCTAAGTATATATTTACTAATAATACTTAATTTTTTTTACCATATTTTTTTGTGGGGGGGGGGCAGTCCTGGGCCTTGGACTCAGGGCCTGAGCACTGTCCCTGACTTCTTTTTTTTTGCTCAAGGCTAGCACTCTGCCACTTGAGCCACAGCGTCACTTCTGGCCATTTTCTATGTATGTGGTGCTGGGGAATTGAACCCAGGGCTCCATGTATAGGAGGCAAGCACTCTTGCCACTAGGCCATATCCCCAGCCCCCGCCTTCTTTCTTTTTTTTTTTTTTTTTTTTTAACCATATTAAGAAACAGATGGAGGGGATCATTTTTAAGTGAGTGAAACAGCTCTCAAACTCCCTGCCAGGCACCCTGCCCTGGCTCGGAAGGTGGCAAAACGAGCCTCACCACATTAGCTGCTGGCCCTCGGGGTCCATGCCTGTGGATGGCTCATCCAGAAGCAGCACCGACGGGTTTCCCAGGATGCTCAGCACGAAGCACAGCTGGAAGGAGAGGCAGCGCCCATCAGGTGCAGGTCTGTGAGGGGCTCAGAGCATCCCCGAGTCCTGTCCATACCTTTCTCTTCACTCCCTCTGCTAAGGCCTTGGCGGGGGCCTGCAGGTGCTCCTGTAGCTTGAGCGCGTCCACCAGCCTGGAGGAACATTCTGGTTTGAGGCCTCTGCCATCTTTTGAAAGAATATAGGCCCAAACCGTGATAGCCAAACCGTTGCTTGCTGTTCTATAACAATCTAACTTTCAGTATTTTCAACCAGTCTACCCACAAATGCCATTTTTGCTCTATGTTTCGTTTGAGAGGAGGACATTTTTTTTTATTTAGCATTTTGAAACCATTTCCTGGCTACTTCCCACGGTGAGTGGGCATTCAGCGCTTTCCATCCTGAATTTCCTGTGCAGCCTCCGCGCACATCCCCTCCCCCCCTCTCCCCCCTCCCGGGTACAGGACAGAGCAGGTGCGGAACCTCGTGATGGCGGCTTCTTTGTCCCCTTTGCTCAGCCCCGTCACAGCTGCAAACAACTCCAGGTGCTCCCTCACCGTCAGGCTGGGCCACAGCACGTTCTCCTGAGGACAGTACCCCAGGAACCCCAGGGTGTCCCCTTCACTGCTCCCTTTCAGCAGCACCTGAGGATAAACGCCCCCGTCAGAGCCCCCCTCCTCCAGGGCTTCTGTGAGGACCTCCACGGTGCTCTTTATCAGCCTAGACAAGGGAGAGGAGAGCCAGAACCTAACGAAGATGAATAGTCTGTAGTGACTTTTGCATTAGGGAAGGGGCACTAGGAGTCACTAATTGGTCAAACATTGCTGATCAAATGTTACATTGACAAGTTTTGTGCTGCCTGTTGATCAAAAGGAACATGGAATAACTAACGTCTGCCGATTTGGAGTTTTCCTTTTGCTGAGTGAACCAGGAAATGAACAAGTAGAAGAAGCAGTCAACGTGGCTGTCCAATGGGGCTTGTGGACATTATGGAGCAGAGGTAGACACAATGTGGTTTCTCTCTACACAGAGGTGGTTTCGGCAGAGGAGGAAAGATGTCAGGCACGGATGAGGCCCAGGCTAGAGATCTGGGGCAAAGATGAGCATGTGTTTGCATCAAACTGCACTTGAGCCACGAAGCATTTCATGAAGGACAGGGAGTAGAACGGCTTACTATTTTTCTGTTCTGTTTAAAATGTTCTGCTCAAGATAAAATGGAACAAACCCGGAGCAGAATGTTCCTTGGAGGTTGTGCTTTACCTAGACTTCTTAATAAGGCTGGGTACATTTGGACAATGATTTCTGTTGTAAAATAGAACATTCCTTGTTGGTGCTTATGAAGACCTGAATAAATGATTCCTTTTTAGGGTTTAATTTTTGTGTGCCTTATGTAATAGTGTTGGCACTTAGTCTTCCAAGTACTGGATTTGTTATTTTCATCATCTAATGCCTGTATGGCATCTTGCATTATAATTAACACCAGCCAGGCCCTGGTGGGTCCTGCCTTTAATTCTAGCTACTCAGGAAGTGAAATCTGAGGATCAGAGTTCAAAGCTAGCCTGGGAAGGAAAATCTGTGAGACTTTTATCTTCAATTAACCACCAGAAAACTGGAAGTGACACTGAGACTCAAGTGGTAGAGCACTAGAATTGAGCAACAAAGTTCAGGGACAGTGCCCAGACCTTGAGTTTAAGGTCCAAGACCAGCATACACACATGCGCACACACACAGATAACATCTTATACATTTATTTTGAGCACTATGACATAGTATGTTTTTCCATCCTCTTCACCTACCTGGCCAGCAGTTGGCTTCATGTCTCCAGTTATCACCTTGATGGATGTGCTTTTACCAGCCCCATTGTGTCCTAACAACCCTAAAATCTCACCTGAAAACAAACAAACAAAGAAAAGGTTACTCGCATCATTAAGGAATTCGAATAGTACAATTAAGAGTAAGAGTCATCGTAATGTGTTTTTTCATAGTTGGGGACAAAGCTGTCAAGAATCAAGTGACTTGCTCAGGGTCACGTTGATGGATAGTGACAAAGCCATTCTTTTCTGAGTCATCTACCACTTGCTGGTCCAGCCTATGCCATAGGTTGCTACATCCCTAGGCAGTCCTCATGTGAAAAACACAAGCAGTAGCTATTTGATTATGTTCTTTGGAGAGAAATCATGATATCAATCATATATTCTAGTAGCTTATACTTTCCGTGTGGATGGGACTGCTTGCCCATTCACAAGGTGAGTGAATGAATTTAACTTAGCCATGAGAAGCTCTATATAAGAGAAGCTCTGGGGTAGCCCTGCTGTGGGGTTTGCCTGGGAGCAAAGGGGGGGTCTCCTCAGAAGCCAGGAAGCACGGAGTGGGGCTCCACGGGAACATGGCAAAGTCTTGTGCCCAACCTTTCCGAACACAGAAGGAGACGTTTCTGGTGGCTATCTTGTTCTTCCTCTTAGAAAAGCAATGCTTCCTCTTCCCCAAATACTCCTTGCGCAGACAGTTGGCAACGATAACTGGCTTCTGAAGATGACAAATAAATCGTGTCAGACCTTCATGTGCTCCACCAGCTTTGAAGCTCTGTCTTTTATGGGTGTTACCCTTTCCTGCCCAGCTTAGACACTGAGGAAGTATTTCTACAGAGGTGTTAAGCTTACTGGTCATTCACATGAAGTAGGATTTGTTTTAGGAAAGAAGGTACCATCATTCTCCTTTCTTACCATGATAGGAACACATTATTTTGCAGGGGCTAACTCAGAGCAGAGCAGAGCCAGGAACAAAGAGATTCAGAAAAACATTAGCTCACGCTCAAAGGAAAAAAAAATAACATGCTGTGAAGTGCACTGTACTCTGAATTTCAAGCCATGTGCTTTCTCCAAAAAGCACCTGTCTCAGTTTCTGGAATTCTGTTCTGCCTTTTGTAATTTCATCTGCACTTTTCTTCTTTCTTTTCTTTGTTCCTTCTCTCTCTTCTCTCTCTCTCTCTCTCTCTCTCTCTCTCTCTCTCTCTCTCTCTCTCTCTCCCTCTTTAACTTTTTGTGGCACAGGGGATTGAAATCAGGGCCTTGCACTGCTAGGCAGGTATCCTGTCCCTTGAGCCTCATTCTCAGCCCCTTTGGGGGGCTTTGTTTTCTTTGAACAGGGTCTTGTATTTTTATTGAGTGCTGACCCACACAATGATCCTACTTGGTAGTTAAGATGGGAGATGTAGCATCACATCCAGATTGTTTTGTTGTTGCTGAGATAGAGTCTCACTCACTTTTTTGCCCAGGCAAGCCTCCCAATCTCTACATCCAGAGCAGTTGAGGTTAGAGGTATAGCTTCCCCCTCCCCCCATCTGTTCCCTTTTCACTTATTTGAGAAATACAAAGGAAATTAGCTTGACCTTTAATCTGCTCATTTAGATGTAAAAATACTGAATATCTTCTAAAAGAGAAAATACATTTCTAAAGAAACTCGAAATCATCTGGGAATTAGACTTGGGAGTGGATTATATTAACTGATAAACATTGGTGTTATTTGACAACATATTTGCTTTGCTTGGTTTACCTCATCAGAATTTGTAGAGCTCAAGGCCTGGGCAGTTCTCATTCTCTCCATCTGAACATCTTCATCTTCCCCTTCTGGCTGTTCTGGGTTTTGAAATACATTACTGCTTCTCGGAGAAATTCTAGATACACAAACATCCATAGTTAATGTATGGCTTTTTTTTGTTTTTGCCAGTCCTGGGGCTTGAACTCAGGGCCTGAGCACTGTCCCTGGCTTCTTTTTGCTCAAGGCTAGCACTCTACAACTTGAGCCACAGCACCACTTCTGGCCGTTTTCTGTATATGTGGTGCTGAGGAATCGAACCCAGGGCTTCATGTATATGGGGCAAGCACTCTAGCACTAGGCCATATTCCCAGCCCTAATGTATGGCTTTTATCTTTGTATTGGGAATAACACATTTTTTTGTTGTTGGTTGTGGGGCTTGAATTCAGGGCCTAGGTGCTGTCCCTGAGCCTCATTGTGCTCAAGGCTAGTCTTGTACCACTTGAGCCACAGCACCACTTCCACACATTCTTTAAACCTTCCACTTGAGTAGATCACACAATGAAAGAGCTTCATAACCTTACATCACTTCAGTGAGACTCTTTTGCAACCTGCTTGCTTCTGTCAATAACACTATTATATTTAGTGCTCATGGTTTCTTTCTTTTTCATGGTTCTGGGGTTTGAACTCAGGGCCTTGCATTTGCTACGCAGATATTCTGCCACTTGAGCCATATTCCCAGTCCTTTTCATTTATTTCTCAAATAGGATCTCACATTAATGCCTGAGCTAGCCTGGCCCGTGATCTTCCTATTTATGCTTCTCAAATAGCTGAGGTGGCAATTAGTGTACTTCCATCCATCTATAACTGAACTTATGACCCACCCATCTGGGCTCTTCACTACTCTGGGCCTATGGGTTGTCCTATTTCTTCTTCTTGAATGGGTAGCATTCCTTCAAGCTATCAATAATTCAAATTGATTGCTTCTTAAAATGAATCAAATCACATTCAGTATTTCCTTTAATCATCACAATGTATCTAGGGACAAAAGCTCTGGTTCTTACATGCTCCATAGTGTTAGATGGAGCCATTTCTAGTCAATGTTTTAAGTCTGTTTCTGCTACTAGATGGTCCTCTTTGGTTTAGATGTCCAAATCTCTGAGGTTTATATTGGCACACCATTTCTGACCCAAACTATGCAGACACATGATAACACTTAGTTCAATGAAATGAAAGAATCCAATTTGATTTAGTCCAACCTAAAGAAGGGGTCCTTTCTCATTGATTTCTTTCCAAACTTCCATTCCAGACATCGGAGAATAAAAAGAAAAACAAAAAAGTGAAGGAAAGGCTAGGAATAAAGAGAGAAAAGCATAATTAGAGACACAAAAAGATCACTATTAGTCTCAAAGATGAAACAGGAACAACTGGACTTTGGAAAAATATATTCAGCAAAATCACAAATTTCCAATACACTATTGGTTATATTTGAAACTATCTAGCTTCTTTCTTCCTTTCTTCCTTTCTTTCTTTCTTCCTTTCTTGTGCTAGTCCTGGGGCTTGAATTCAAGGTCTTACATTCTTACTTTGTTTTTTTCACTCAACATTGGTCCTCTGTCATTTGAGCCATACTTTCACTTCTTATCTATCTATCTATCTATCTATCTATCTATCTATCTATCTATCTATCTATTTATCTATCTATCTATGTTTCCTGATTAATTGGTGATAAGAATCTCATGGACTTTCTGCCCAGTCTGTCTTTGAATCACCATTCTCAGATCTCAGCCTCTTGAGTAGCTGGGATTATATGTGTGAGCCATTCAAGCCTGGCTTGAATTCATTTTCAACTATGAAACAATTACAATTATGAGATACCATTGTTTTTTTGTTATTTTCTTTTACAGCTGCACAATGTTCTAAGAAATTTTGACAATACATTATCTTGTCAGTTGATTTTCATAAAAACAATTGGCTCAAATTTAAAAACTATATTATATCTCTGTAGGCTACAGATAAAGAAACTTCACAGAATTTATATGTATACTCAGGGACAGCACCAGGACCCGAGTTCAAGCCCCACTACTGGTGCACACACGCACACACACACACACACAAACACACAAACACACTCAAATCATTGAATAAAGTTTTAAAAAAGAGCAACAAATTTTACAGTGTATCCTTACAATTAGCAACACCAGAAATGGATGTGTGCTCCTTGCCCCTTCATTAAAGATGGAGAACATGAAAAGCTACAAAAGGAAAGGACATGGTTACACAGGAAGCTTTTGGATTATAAAAATAAAGTGTCCACATAAATATGAATTGGCCTCAAGCAGCCCCAATAACTTTTTCCTGAATTGTATTATGAATTGCAGGTAAGCATCTGCATCAAAAATACACATGGAGGGCTGGGGATATAGCCTAGCGGCAAGAGTGCCTGCCTCGGATACACGAGGCCCTAGGTTCGATTCCCCAGCACCACATATACAGAAAATGGCCAGAAGCGGCGCTGTGGCTCAAGTGGAAGAGTGCTAGCCTTGAGCGGGAAGAAGCCAGGGACAGTGCTCAGGCCCTGAGTCCAAGGCCCAGGACTGGCCAAAAAAAAAAAAAAAAAAAAAAAAAAAATACACATGGAGAGCTGGCTTCCATCTTCCTGAGCTCTAGGAGTTTCCACTGGACCAATGGGATTTATCAATCGATGGTCATCTAGTACAAGAGAACCTGGGGAATCTATGTTAGTCCCCAAACAGTGAGAGAGCCAGTGCTGACTTTCCCACACAGCTTCATGCTCCTTCCTGGGCCTGTTACAGCACCTGCCTTTCCCCATGCGTATCTCCTCCTTCAGGTACTGAGCTTTCCTTCTGAAGACACGTATGTGCACCAGCTAGTGAGAACACAAAGGAACTACATTTATCTTAGGTGCTTCTCTAAAACCCTGAGGTTCCCAAGATTAATGACATCATTGGCCTTCTTGGCAGCTAAACAAGCCCAGGGATTTGGAAGGTAAGGTATAGAATGATCACGAAGGCTGCTCTATTTCTCATCACCTCATGCCCCTTCCTCTATATCTGTCAGACAGGGCTAGCTTTCCTCTGACAGACTAGCTGGTGAAAATGGCCCCATGTTGGTGAGAGCCTCTTGGATCCACGAGGAAGGAATCTTGAGATATCACATACATTCAGCATGCTGTCCAGCCCCGACACAGAGCTGAACTTGCACATTGGTCATGTGAAAGAGGCGGGTGTAACTTACCTCAAGTGAAATGAACAAACAACCGATCAGTGTGGCCGGTGGTATTAAAAACGTGATGCAGTATAGTGTAATAGTATCATAGTTTTGGAACACAAATCCAACCACAGAGAACATGGTGATCTAAAGGAAATACAAATATGTATGTCAATCATGAATTTCAATATGCATTCCAAGCTGCGGTGACTCACTCATCTGGGAGAAAATGTATCCCACATTTCAATTCCAACCTCACAATCAAAACCCATCCCCACTACTATTTTCTCTTAGAGAATTAACCACATTCATCTGGACTAGCCTTCTGCAAAAATATCACTAGATAAATATGTTATGGCCATTTAGAACATTTTAATTATTAAAAAGAGAAAAAGGTGCTGGTGAGTATTGCTTCTTGGAAGTAAAATTTAAAATAAGAGGTAAGAAGTACTAACAGAGAAATTTGGAATCAATATCTAACAGGAAATAACTATTAACAACAACCAAAGGAGATTTTTTTTTTGCTAATTATTCCAGTGGGTAAATATAAGCATGTAACCATCTAGAAGGGCATAAAGAGACTCACTAACACAGAACATTCCTGGGAATGTATAAGTACATTGGAAGCCTTTGCCTTGCTTTCCTAAAACTTTGTGCTAATTTCCTGCAAGTTTATCCTCATCCTACTAATCAGTTTCACTGGATGTTTGTCCTGAAGAAGATATCCCTGAGTGCAGAACTTAAGACTAGCCATAATGCCAGTCATTACTACTACTACTATTAATATTATTATTATTTACCATAACCAGGACCTGCCCAGGCATTATCTCGTGTTCTAGTCATGTCCTCAGCAGATTTATTGCCTGCCCATGAGGTAAACTTGGACTTCCTTTCTCTAGATTTCTGTTCATCCACTATTTTCTAATTTATACCACCATACTTCTGTATATGTTTAATCGTATTCTTCTTCAGGTTTCAGTCTTCGTGGTGAAGAGTGAAAAGAGTGCTTTCATTTCCATAACTATCCACCCTCTCTAATTTTTGTAAGATTTCTTTATTATTCCGTAGGTGTCAAACTTTCTAATGGAAAAGACGTTTATCTTTCTTTTCCTTTTTCCTGCCAGTCCTGGGCCTGGGTATTGTCCCTAAGCTTCTTTGCTCAAGGCTAGTGGTTTGCCATAGCTCCACTTCTGGGTGTTTTGGTTTTATTTTGTTTCTGGCACTTCATTGGAGATAAGTGTCTCAGGGATTTTCCTGCCAGGATTTTCTTTCCTGAGATCTTCAGATCTCAGCCTTCCAAGTAGCTAGGATTACAGGCCTGAGCTACCAATGCCGGCTGTTAATCTTTAACACTCTGTTTCAACTACTGACTGTTTAGTATCTGTTTATTTTTCTGTATTATGCTGTTTTAACCAATGACTGTTTTATTATCTGTTCATTCTTTGATAACCCTTTGGGAGTGAAACTAATACCTTTCCTCCTATAATCAGTTTTCATTTGCGATGCATTGTAGAAGCCAATGAATTATTATTCAATCAATAATGTACCTTTTGAGATCCTGAAGTCATAAGAAATTAGGATATTCTTTTTTTTTTTTTTTTTTTTTTGGCCAGTCCTGGGCCTTGGACTCAGGGCCTGAGCACTGTCCCTGGCTTCTTCCCGCTCAAGGCTAGCACTCTGCCACTTGAGCCACAGCGCCGCTTCTGGCCGTTTTCTGTATATGTGGTGCTGGGGAATCGAACCTAGGGCCTCGTGTATCCGAGGCAGGCACTCTTGCCACTAGGCTATATCCCCAGCCCCTAGGATATTCTTAAATTACACAATATTCCCTCCCTAATTTAAACAGAAGAGTGGCTTTTGGAGCTGATCTTCAGTGGAGCAATTTTTAGTTTTAATCATGTTAATATCCAAATTGGTAATTATACAAGTTTATGGAAGTCTTTGCCTTTGTTTCTTGTTGGCAAGCAAGAAGGCATAGATTGCTTCTTTCCAGCTCAATTGTTCTACAAACAACTTGGCTACTATTAAAGAACAACAAGGAAGAAAACAAGATGAGGAAAAGTTAGAAAAAGTTACAGATTTTGAAAAGAATCCATACACGAGGAGAATGTAAAAACATTTTAGACTTCAATATATTTATCAGTCTACAAGGGCAAGTGTAAAGGATTTTCTCAGAACTGTACACTAAATATGTAACAATAAATGTCCACAAGACATATACTTACGACAAAGAAGCAAAATGACCAAATGCCACTATTTTTTCTTCCCTTGCGGAAAATGAATGAAATCACGTATGTGAAGAAGATGAGAGACAGGGCGTAACCAATGGCACACGGGATCTGAAATCAATAGGAGTGCCAAGCTTAGTTAGGGGCAAAGGCAATCCAGGACAGCACTCAGATTCCAGAAGTCCTGCAGGGAAGGAATTCATAGCTATTCAGTGTAACACAACGCACCATTCATGAACACAGTGGGAATCCTCACACTGTCTAACAAACCCCTGCAGCGGTCCATGGCAGTTGCCACTTACGTGAATAATACGATTTACAACTGTGAAGAGAGTCTCCTGGAAGCTTAAAGCGAAGTCCATTAAATACATAAAGATGAAGATGAAGCAGTACAGAGGGACATCCACACACGCCTGCCCGAACCAGTAAGCGGAAGGGAAGAGGCCTGAGATCCGAAGCTGGGACCAAGCCTTGCTCTGTTTGGGACACAACAAAGACACATGATTAGTTTTAAGCCAGCGACTATTCAAACAAAACCTTCATTTGTGCTGATTCTGGACTATAGCTACAATGATTATCCTGATGAAGCATATGAATTATTTATGGACATGAATATCAATGTTCGGATGGGTGCTGGAGGCTCACTCCTATAAATCTAGTTATTCAGGAGGCTGACTCCTGGAGGAACAAGATTCAAAGTCAGTGCAGGCTGAAGGAGGAAGATGGGAAAGAAGGCCTCAGAATAATCAAAGGCCAAATACTACAGAGGACTTAATGACCTACAAGGTAGTGGGCATGGGTGGGAGTGTTTTATTGTGTATAAGATCCTCAGTTTCTCTAACAGTGATTCCTCTCCATCTCTGTCTTTCCCTCTCTCTCTAAATAGTGTTATATATCTATATCTATATATATCTGCATAATATATAAGCAAATTTAAAACATCACATATAGGATATAGATCATATATGACATTTATAATTATACCATATATTGTAATATATTTATTATGAATACTATATATTTGTGCATATAATTTTACCTTATACACAGTGATCATAAATATTATAATAGGTGCAGTAATATATTAATATCATAGAATACATTCTATACATCATGAACATTAATAGTATATAGTCAATATATCATTTTTTTAAATTATAATTTTGTGTATGTATATTAGAACTATACATTGTGAGGGTGGGGATGGGAGGGAGGGACTGGGGAAGGATGAGGGAACAGAAGACACTGTTGGCAAGGCAATGTACTCATTATACGACTCATGTAATTGTAATCCCTCTATACATCACCTCTCTAATAACAATAAGGTAAATTAATTTAAAAATGTCTCCCATGTTTCAATCTTTTCTTCCCTTACACTCTTTTTTTGTATGCTAGTAACTGGAATGCTATATTATTATGAGTGCCATCACAGCCAATGGAGGAAGGAGCTCAGGGTTTTTATGGGAGAAGTTTTAAAGTCTGGGTTGTATTAATTCCAGAATGACTGAGGGGAATCTCACCCCAGTCAATGGCATTCCTGCATGTCATAGGCTCAAAGGGGGTATTAAATGGGACTGTTCTCTTTCTTGGACAACAGAATTAAGTTGGAGAGGGGAGGTGAAGCAGAGAAGTAGAAGTGAGTCAAGAGAGATGCTTATATAAAGTCTTGTGGATCTAAAATAATGAAATCACCAGGATGGAGCACTAAAGGATAGCCTACTGATATCCGTAAGTACAGCTAATGAGAGGTGACCAGGATTGATGAATCTCCCTAGGGTTGCTACTCAACATTTGGCACAACTATAAAATCAGAATCTTCATGTTTGCAAGATGCTTGGGTAAACTAGTGACCCAGCAACAATCCATGTGGATCAAAGACAGAGTGCAAAATAAGATGTATACATATTCCATTTGGCATTGGGATTGTCTTCCTACCCTTTTAAACATGTACATTTCCAAAATGCTTTTTTTTCTTTCATTTCAGAAATCTCTCTCTAACTTGAACAAATAATGTTGAGCGAGACAAGCCTAGAACACAGAAAACAAAGGGGCATGATCTCCCTGATATATGACCGTTAAGAAAGGGAGACGGAGAGACAGTAGAGACCAGGTCTGTGAAAACAAAAACTGCTTGTCAAATGGTATTTCCCACAGGATTGGGGCAGCGACCCAACAGTATGTAACTAAAACCAAACAACTACTCAACATATAAAGGTCAAAAATTGACCTCTCAGTGGAATACAATAGCTCAAAAGCTATGTATGTACGTTCATATAA
This sequence comes from Perognathus longimembris pacificus, assembly GCF_023159225.1. NCBI lineage: Eukaryota > Metazoa > Chordata > Mammalia > Rodentia > Heteromyidae > Perognathus > Perognathus longimembris. Next base: position 47,757,911 of record NC_063177.1, read on the forward strand.
GACTACTGTCGGGGCTGAGGACATGGCCTAGTGGCAAGAGTGCTTGCCTCATGTACATGAGGCCCTGGGTTTGATTCCCCAGCACCACATATACATAAAATGGCCAGAAGTGGCGCTGTGGCTCAAGTGGCAGAGTGCTAGCCTTGAGCAAGAAGAAGCCAGGGACAGTTCTCAGGCCCTGAGTCCAAGCCCCAGGACTGGCAAAAAAAAAGACTACTGTCGACATATTGTCTAATATCGACATAACATTTAAAGCCCTAGGGGAATTTTCTTGGGCTTGGCCACATGGCTATTGTATATGTTCTTGATACATTGTATATTGTATATATGTCTACCTGACCTAGAGAAGGGAAAGAAAAACAGGGCGTAAGATATCACAAGAAATGTACACACTGCCCTACTATGTAACTGTACCCTTTTTGCACAACACCTTGTCAAAAAAATTTGTGTTCAGTTAATAAATAAATTAAATTAAAAAAAAAGAAATCTCTCTTTAGCTAACTTCTTTGAGGTAGTTTTCAAATAAAAAAGTAGCCATGTCAACCACATGGCTGTGAGAGGCTTGCTGCATTTCCGGCCTTCCTTCAAATTTCCTATGCCCCTTTTTCCTCAGGAACTTTTTATTGAGAAGTATAAGGAACCACAAACCTGCCTTCTATTATGGTGGATTACTTTTACTTTTCTTTTTTTTTTTTTTTTTGGCCAGTCCTGGGCCTTGGACTCAGGGCCTGAGCACTGTCCCTGGCTTCCTTTTTGCTCAAGGCTAGCACTCTGCCACTTGAGCCACAGCGCCACTTCTGGCCGTTTTCTGTATATGTGGTGCTGGGGAATCGAACCCAGGGCCTCATGTATACGAGGCAAGCTCTCTTGCCACTAGGCCATATCCCCAGCCCCTACTTTTACTTTTCTAAGAATTTAGTGTAAACAATATCTTTCAATGTTTTTCCCCACAGGTAGAAGTTGGTTTATCAATGCAAAGCTTGATGCTATTTGAAGTAGTTGGCTACTATGAATAAAGGTTTTCATATTTGAGTCAACATGGAGAAATATTTTTTCTTGGGTAGATACGTATGTGGAAGAATAGCTGGGTCATAACAGTTTCTTAGCTGACAACAACTTGTTTTGCAGTCATCCCACAATTTACACGATCACCAGCAGTACAGGAGAGCTCGAGCTTGCCTACATCTCCCAAACACTTGGTATTGCCAATAATTTTAGTCATAATCATATCACGTGGGCTCATCCCATTGGAGTTGTTTGCCCGATTACATATAGGAGTATTTTCCCATCTGTTCATCTCCACGGGGGAACTATCTGTTCAAACATTTCATCAGTTTAAAAAATAGGTTATTTCCCTTCGCATCATCTTATGTGTTCATATGTACATAGCTATTGAGCTATTGTGATCTTCTGCTAGGACTATCCTAAATGTGTACTAATTATTACCAATGAGGGAACCATGGATCTATGTTCCTTTGGGTCTAGCTCATTTCACTTGGTATGTTTTTTTTCCAAGTCTTTCCATTTCCATATGAATGGGGCAATGTCTTTCTTTCTGATGGAAGCATAGAATTCCATTGTGTATATGTAGCCCATTTTCTTGATCCACTCATCTACTGTGGGGCATCTGGGTTGGTTCCATATTTTAGTGATGGTAAATTGTGCTGCAGTGGACATAGTTGTGCTGGTAGCTTTAGTGTGGTCTTGCTTGTAATCTTTTGGGTAAATGCCCAATGGAGTGGTTTATCATTGTTGTTATTTTCAATGGACTATGTGAAATTATGCCTTTAACCCTGATGTCACTGTAACTCATTTTTGGTACCATGGATATTGTATATATGTTTATCTGAATTAGGAAAGGGAAGGGGAACATCAAAATGGAGAGACAAAGGGTAAAAGGTGTACCAATGCAACAGCAATACTTAAAGGACAAAATGCTGTAAACCAACTGTACAACTCCAGGGGTGGGGGGAGGTGGGAGAACAATGAGGGAGGAGGTAACAAGTTGGATAAGAAATGTACTCACTGCCTTACATATAAAACTGTAACCCCTCTGTACATCACTTTGACAATAAGTAAATAAATAAATACATAAACACTAAATAAATAGGTTATATGTCACTGAAGCATGAGTTCTATAAATATCCTCGATAGAGATCTGCCTTGTGAATATTTTTCTCCCAACCTATGGATTGCCTTTTAATTTTCTTATTGTTGTCTTACAAAGAAAAGATTTTAAACTTGATGAAGCACAGTTATCTTTTTCTTTTTGCTATGCACGTACTATGCTGTATCATGAAACATATGTCTACTTTAAGGTCTATGACTAACTTTGAATTAATTTTGTGTATAGTGTTTGTTTGGTGTGAAGAACATTCTCTTCTCATACTAATTATCAAGTTGTGCCAGTTCAATTTGCTGAAAAAATCTGGCCTTACTTCTACTTGAATTCCTTGACTGTTTCATTTTATTCATATATACATATACATATTATATATAACACATATATTACATATATGACACTGTCAATTTCTATAATTTCATTCTGAGCCTTGAATTCAGAAGCATATTTTTCTAACTTTATTTCTCTTTTCATAGTCGTCTTGTTTATTCTGAATCTATTCTAGGTTCTCTGCTTACTTGGATAACTCATTATTCACTACTATCTATTTCTGCATATACTTACATTCCAGTTTATGAATAAAACCTTCCTATTATTTTTTTCTTTTTTTATTGTCAAAGTGAAGTACAGAGGGGTTACAGTTTCATACATTAGGCAGTGAGGACATTTCTCATCCAACTAGTTACCTATTATTTTTATATCTTAGAATTTATATTTGAGTGGCTGCCCAATTCAAAATAAAGACATAAATATCTTGCTGAAGAATACATTATCTTTGGCTTCTAATGGTCCCCAAGTAACTGAAGTTTCAGTGGCTCATTATTACCTTATAATCATTGATGCTGCTCATGGCGATGTAAGGAGGGCAACTAGATGCCAAAATCAGCCAGAAGATGGTAGGTCCCATGTATTCAAATGGATTCATCTGTATATTCTGCGAAGACAAAGGATATAACGAATGGAATGACCAAATTCTAAGTTCACTTTCTGGAGAGTATTTTTAAAGCAAATCGAAGGTATGCCTCGGGTCTTTTGCAAAGTTCCAATCCCTTCCACTTCTCCTTTCTCTGATGCATGACTTTTGACTTTATTCTCATATCTGTTGTTCAGAAAACAGATTCAACCACCAGGGATAATTTGCTAACATTGTACTTTTGGTAAATAATAACAGCAAGCTTTTTGTTGTCTTACCTCATGACTCTAAAATTAATCAAGAGTATGTAAACAATTTTGCCGTTCATTCTCTAATTGATCTTTAAGTTTTTTTCAAATGTGTTATTGGACTGAAAAATGATATCACATGTTAGGGACATCATAAAACCACATCTTTATTGCTTGAGGATTCAAAAGCAGACAAGAAGTACTTGGGCAGTGAAGTAAAAGCCTTTAGTGACACCTACCGCTCTTGGCTGTTTTGAGTGCCATTCCTGGGTCTTTAAATCAGGGTCTGGGTGCTACCAAAGCCTTTCCACTCAAAGCTGGTGTTCCACCACTTGAGCCATAGTTGTTGCACATCGGTGATTAATTGGAGATAAGAGTCTAATGAGCTTTCCTTTCTGGATGGTTCTGAACTTTCATCAATACTCAGATCTCAGACTCCTGAGCAGCTAGGATGATAGGCACGAGCCATTGGCTCCTGGTCATTCTTGTGTGTTTAAGGATAAAAGGTTCACAAAGTTTCTTGACTGTGTGTCCCATGTTATTTTAATGATTCACTCAATTGGTGTTTGCTTCAGTGCATTACTGAAAAGTTATAACCAGAGCTTGGTTTTCTTCAGCTTAGTCATCAACAAGAAACTTACTAACCAGAGAGTGGGGCAGATGACAATCTTGACAAATCCAATGACTTGGGGAAGGACAGAAGCCAGGTTTGAACCTCTAGAAAACTACTAATTTTGGAGTAAGGTGAATTTGTACAGCAAATAAAGGAGGTTGCTGCAGATATTGGTTTAAGTAAATCCATTTGGGACATAAACAAAAGGGAAACTACTGGGTGACATTAGACTTATTTTCACAAAATAGGATTTCTTTATAGGAAAGCATAAGGGAATTTCTGAATTAGTATGTCCCACCTTTAGCAAAACCATAAGTTGAAAAGACCTTCACGATCATTAAAGGTCAATTAAATGAACTATAATATACCCTCTAAAATTGATAAATACTTGAAAGGTGACTAAAACCTCTGCTTTAAATTGATAAATTATTACTATTCTTTTCAGAATCTTGCTCAGTAGCAAGTCTGTCCTAGAACTCTTAATACTCCCGCAGTCTCTTGAGAGCTGAAATTATAGGTGTACATCATGAAGCTTAGCTGAAATTATAAAATTTGTTGTAAACCTTTAATTAAAGATCTTTGCTATTTTCCCAAACAAAATAGATATGATTCAGAGGGTAACTGAACATCTTTGCTAGAAAATATGAAAAGAGGGGCTGGGAATCTGGCTTAGTAGTAGAGTGCATGCTTTGCATGCGTGAAGCCCTGGGTTCGATTCCTCAGTACCACATACACAGAAGTGGCACTGTGGCTCAAGTGGTAGAGCACTAGCCTTGAGCAAAAGAAGCTCAGGGACAGTGCCCAGGTCCTGAGTTCAAGTCCCAGGACTGGCAAAAAAAAAAAAAGAAAAGAAAATATAAAAAGAATGATATTATTATTTCCATGATTATTATGATCACTGATTTCCATGGATATATGATCATTTTTCATATGCATTATTAGAAAATCCTAGAATCGAGTGGGATATCAACAATTTAATGATCCCTACCATTCCTTTATGCATTCAACAAAGAAGTTACTTAGTGCTTATAGTTGCAAGCCTATTCCTGGAGGAAATATATTTATTTAATGTGTTAAAAAAAAACACATACTCCCTACATATGTAAGAGGGAGAAATAAAATTTAAACAAATAAAGGGATTATTAGTGATTGTGTTAGTTCTCTGATTTTCAGACTTAAAAGGCTGTGTAATTATACTTTCCTGGGCCTTTGCTTAGAAATAAGATTTTTTTTAATCCCGTGTTTGGAAAAGATGTATTTGCAGGTCTAGGATAGGCCAAAAGAATCAATATTTTTGACCAGTATCTGTAGTAATTGTCATTTATACGCTTTATAACTCTAGCTTAACCTTTGTCCGTCCCTCTAGAGGCCTTCCCTCTGTTTGTTCAGGACTTTGTGCTAGTTGCAGGATTGCTTTACTTTCCCCTTGGAAAATATTTTATCGGATCCATTTTGTGGCTAAAAAAAAAAAAAATTCCAAAGCTCTGAAAAGTATATTGATTTTCCAAAGTCTCAGAGCTTGCATGGATCCGAATGCAAATTACACAACGGCTTACTCAGGAAGAGAACGATCTCATCACTTGAAAGGCTGCTGTGGGTGGACAGTCCATAAGACTTGTACTTACCCCTAAGAATGTGCTCCTGTCGGTCTGAATACGTGCTGAGGGAGCAAACATGCCAAGCAGCCCGTTACTCACAATATCCATAAGAACTGGGAAGCAATTCAATCTCTTGGTATTGCATGCTAAGGAAAATCTGTAATCCTAAAACATAACATGTAAATTTGGTCATGACAGAATACCTTCATTTTTTCCCCTCAAGAACATAAAATTCAATATTTTAAGAGATTGCCTTTATATGTATGTATATATACACACACATACATATTTATATATTTACATATTTATTTGATGCTGATGGTGGAAATCTCAAGCAGATTTGGTCAAAGGACTCTACATGGCATGAGCCACACCCCCAGTCTAATCCCAAGATCATGTTTTAAAAGTCTTTTGTCAATAATTAAAAAAAATGTAAATACTATGTAAAAGGAAAAAAAATGTAAGAAAATCAAGAACAGGGACCAATAAAATAAACCATGCAGATAGTAAAACAATATAGTTTGATTCACTTAATGCCTTGCTGAAGGCTAGAATCAGGTTTGGGGTGTTCAAGAACGTGGTAGGCTTAACAGAATATAAGTATGCTGTTAAATCCTTGAGAGAAAATAGGAATCTTTGGGAATTAACTATACACCCGGATATGTATACTTGAATACAGTGAGCATTTTCCTAGTACAGCTTGTGTTATATAGACAATGCCGGGCATGGAAATAATCACTTATACCAATGAATATGGTTCTCTAAGTAAAAAAAAAAAAAGGGGGGGGGGAAGAGCATATGATCTTCTCAGTTTTGCTCCTTAAATGGGAGAGTTGCGAATATGGGCTTTCCAGTCCCGGGAGGAGGGGTGCTGGCCCGAGAGCAGGGTGGGTACCTTTTCGTCGCCTGACACTATGATAGCACCATTGTAGGATGGATCGTCCAGGCCATTTCCGGTTCCGGCTCTGTCCACCTCCATGGCGATGTTCTGCTGCTCCACAGAATGGAGGAAGTCATCGATGCTTGCCCCTGCGGTGCAGTGTGACCTGTTAGCTGTTTTAGTGCTCAAAAATTATTGGTGTCAAATGACTGTGATCTGAAGTGTCAGGATATTTTCCCACATGACAACCTGCTTGCTGTGGTGAATCAAGAATCCATTCCTGTCTCAAGGAGTTAACTCCGTAGTATATTCATTTGCTTAGGATCACTCCATGAAGGAGAATCATTCAAAGATGGTACAGACAATTAGAATGTAACCAAATGGTTGAACGAAATAAACAATGAAGGATGTGAAAGTGGGATTTAGTAAAGACATAGAAATCTTTTTTTTTTTTTAAGGAGTCAAACTAAAATCCTGGAAATGAAATGACCCTGATAGCACCAAATAAAAAACCCAGTCAGGGCTGGGAATATGGCCGACTGGAAAGAGTGCTTGCCTCCTATACATGAAGCCCTGGGTTCGATTCCCCAGCACCACATATATAGAAAAGGCCAGAAGTAACGTTGTGGCTCAAGTGGCAGAGTGCTAGCCTTGAGCAAAAAGAAGCCAGGGACAGTGTTTAGGCTCTGAGTTCAAGTTCCAAGACTGGCAAAAAAAAAACAACAACCACAAAACAAACAAATAAATAAGAAAAAACCCAACCTAATAAAAAACCTAGCTAATGGAATCAAAACAATTTAAAGACAGGTTATCTGGTTGAAAAGAAAACAGAGGAATTTGGTTAGTCAAGAACATAAAAAGAGGGCTGGGAATATGGCCTAGTGGCAAGAGTGCTTGCCTCATATACATGAGGACCTGGGTTGGATTCCTCAGCACCACATATACAGAAAATGGCCAGAAGTGGTGCTGTGGCTCAAGTGGCAGAGTGCTAGCCTTGAGCAAAAAGAAGCCAGGGACAGTCTCAGGCCCTGAGTTCACAGCCTAGGACTGGCCAATAAATAAATAAATAAATAAATAAATAAATAAATAAATAAATAAATGAACATAAAAAGAAAGCCCTACAACATTAAGAACATATATAAAAGGAAAGTATAAGCCCTATTACACACCACCTGAAAAGATAAAATCTCTAAATCATGGGCATGGAAGAAAGAGAAGATGATATAAAGTAAAGGCATTGAGAACCTTTTCAATAAAATAATAGCAGAAAATACCCTCCCAGCTTGAGAAAGGGAGAGTCATTCACGTGGAGGGGCTTGACAATACGGAACAGGCCAGGGAGGAGAAGACTCATCCTTGGAGACATTAGAGTGAAAACACTACACATACAGAACAGCAAAGGAAGGTGGAAAGCTTCCAAGGAGAAGAGGCAAATTACACAAAAAGGCAAGTCTATGGGAGGAACAGTGGGGTTTTGATAACCTATCAACCTATAGACTACTATGCAAGCATTTAAGAAAACAATGTTACTACACCATAGTAGTACTACAATGAACTTTGAGACACACTATTACCTGTTTTGTTGATGATCAGTAAGTGAGTGAGAGGTGCCTGTGGTGGTTGTCCCGGAGCATGGAAGTACAAATGAGGAGAAAGTTCCCAACTGTAACTGTTTTCATATATTTTTACCAAGATATATTCCAAAAGAAGAGGGCAAAATCCAGCTGCCAGAATCAGTAGTCTGCAGAGAAGAAATTTGCCAATGTAAATAAAGGATCATTTCCTAACACTCCCCCCCCCCCCCCACGGCAATGACTGGGGATTGAACTCTGTTCCTGGTCTTGACTTGAGCACTTTTGCGTGTGTTTTGTTTTTGAGATTGCATCTAATTTCCTCGGAGCCATGAAGCAGCTTTCATCTTTTAGAAAGGTTCTGAGATGATTAGAATGTCATGAGATGAAGAAATTGAAGGAAAAAAATGTAATTCTGTTTCTAAGTTTTTGTTGTTGTTGTGGTTGTTTTAGTGTTTTGTCCTCTCCTACTCTTAAATTGTTGGAGCTAAGGTGTGAATTTACCCTTTGGTTATTTCCCTTGCTCTTGGCCATTGGGTCACCTATATACTATTTGGTGGGATGTGTACCCTTTAACTCATGTCTAGTTTCTATATAGATCTTGCGTTTCCATTGCCTTTCTGCTGTTTACTTCATTACACTTTAGTTCTATTTTCTTCCTGCTACTCTTCTTCTTATATACTGTTTCTTTTAGTGACTCCATGATTTCTTTACTCTCCAGGTTCAAAAACTGAATTATTTCAGTTTTTATTCTCCTGTTTTTATGATATCAAATAGATGAAAAATTTCTAATGCTGTCACAGTTTGTGTTTTCCTTTGACACCTCTCTCCATTCCTAATTTATGATTACATCTGGTCTGAAACCTTGCAAAATAGCATCGTTCCATTCTCTGCTCTCTCCAGACTTCGTTATGGGATACTTCCTAGTTTAATATTACAGATGTTTTTTCTTAAATCATGCTAATACCCCCCCCTCAAAATTTTGTTTAGGAAATATTTGTTGAGATTCAATGATATGCTTGGTCACCCAGTTCTTAATTGCTGGGTTGGCAGGCAAGGCACCCTGGGGGCCAAGTGGTCAAGGGAGGAGATCTGAGTCTTGGAGGCAGGGATGGTGCCTTCCGGGCATGTAGTAGGAATGGAGAACAAGGTACTTCCATTTTAGGAAGCTGGTGGAAAATGAGACATCGGAGGAAGGGCCAGTAGAAAAAACACACAGTGTGTAAAACGCAGCCTTGACCCTGGGAAAGAGAATTCACCTTCCATATGGGAGGACCACCTCCATATTATGGATAATTTGTATGGGAGGAAGGAGTGCAATGGGAAAACAAACTATTTCAACTTTTCATCTAGAATCACATAGGAAATATTGTAAGTTCCCTATGTCACTTTCCTAATAGATAACCATTAGCCATGGACTAAAATGGCGATTAGGATTTAGCCACAGAGATTTTGATATAGGTTTTTTTTTCTTAGTTTTGTTTTCCTCTTGTTTGTACACCTTAGTTACTTCTGATGCTTTGGCTAACAACATAAAAGTTGTGGAAGTAGTTACAACTGTGATATAACAATTGTTTCCATAACATGGAGTTCATTTCACTTAGCATCATCTTATGTGATCATAAGGGTATAGCTATTGGGCCTTGTGATGCTCTGGTACGACTTGCCTAAACCTGTACTAATTATTCCCAATAAGGGAGACCATAGAGTCCATGTTTCTTTGGGTCTGGCTCACTTCACTTAGTATAATTTTTTCCAAGTCCTTCCATTTCCTTACAAATGGGACAATGTCATCTGTAGCTTCTATTATTGATGATGTTCTTGTATACCTTCCTATGGTTGTACCTACACTATCTCTGTAATCTTATCTGAGTAAATTGGAAACCGTGTATACTGGTATTGGAAGTAGGAAATTGAAAGGGAATACCAAATTTGAGAGACACTGGGTAAAAACAGACCAACAACTACAAAAGCAATACTTGCAAAACTGTTTGATGTAAGTGAACTGAAACACCTCGGGGGGGGGGGGAAGGGGGAGGAGGGAGGGGGTATGAGGGACAAGGTAACAAATAGTACAAGAAATGTATCCAATGCCTAACTATGAAACTGTAACCTCTCTGTACATCAGTTTGATAATAAAAATTTGAAAAAAAAAAGTTGTGGATCTCTGATACTCACAAGGAAAGAAGAGCTTTTTTCTCATGCTTCAACTTCAGCAAGCGAACTTTGGCAATGGCACAGATCTGATTTGCCCAGAGAGCCACACCACTTGTTAACCTTTTCATGTCCCTCAGGGAAGAGAGAATGTGTTCCATCTCTACAAGCCTTTCTGTGTCCCCAGCTCTTTCCACTTGTACTTCTCCAAAAACGTCAGTATCTTCAAAACACAAAAGAAGCTATTTATAAAATCTCACTTGAGCTTCCTGCAGTAGTTTGTCCTGGTATGGTGAGGACAGCTAGAACCTTCTGTATTCAAGGAGGCATTTTATGGCATGATGGCTTCTGCTTTGATCTGGAAAGATAAGTAAAACACTAATTTCTGGGACACAAAGAAGAGTAGAAAGGAGATTTTGTATTTCTTTGTGTACAGACAAGACATGAAAGAAGCGAGATAAATATGTGGTGTCATCACAACTTGGAAATTTAGTAAAGAAAGCAAGTTCTTTTTTTTTTTTTTTCCAGATAGAGTTTTGTGCTACTTTTGCCAAGGGCTGGCTTTGCACCATAATTCTCCTACCTCTGCCTCCCAAGTAGCTTGGATTTCAGGCATGTGCTACCATTCCTGACCCCATATTAAGGACTTTTATCCTATTAGATGAGGGAATAGGAAGAGTATTTTCATAAAAGGAAGAGCCCTTAGTAGGGGACAAAAATTCCTGCTGCTGAGCTCAATCTTAGGGCAACAAGGCAGATGGAAGATGGAGAAGGCGCACAAAGGCATGGACAAAGGGAAAGCAGCCTGGATTAAAGAAACTCTCGTAGTCACAGGATCACATGTTGGCGGTTATGATTGACTGTAACCCTGCAGGGTTCAAGTGATAAAATGGAGTTACATTGCTTACAAATTTCTTCCCATAGGGCTGCTTTTCACTAAGTGTTTGGAAACAGCAAACAAAAGGGCAGGAAGGAAAACCTGGGAGTCACATGGGACATGGAGCCTTGCATAGGGCATCATTCAAAGTGTGTGTCTTCCTTTGAGTAACCTCTCCACCCACCAAGGGCCAGTCATTGGAGAAGAAAGCTGGAAGATGCACACTGAGGTCAAATGGACCCTGGCTAGGTTTAAAGCATGTTATTGCCAGGGAGCAAAGTAGTAGCATAGAGAGAGCTATCATCTAAGTTAAAGCATGATCTGAGTGGAAAGTTAGCTTTAATTAGTTGATTAATTGCATAAGAGTGGGGACAGACTGCAAACCAGAAGGACTTCCCCTTGAGGACTTCCTCCACTTGAGGAATTTAGTAACCACTTCTCTACATCGTGGAGAAATCTCTAGAATTTTGCTAATGTGACAATTCAAAGTCATGCTGAAGAAGAGATCTGTTTTTGCCTTTGATTCGTTTAAAGCTGGGATTGAACAGAACCAGATGTAAATGGCAAAACGACAAGTCTAGAGGTTAACTGTCTCCCAAAGCCCAGACAACCATCAAATACAAATTCGATTGATGTATCTGTCTGGGTTGTCAGCAGCCTTAGGGAGGAAGAGTCAAAATAGTTTTTATACGTTGTTTTCCACAGCAATGTCCGTGGGTAAAAACGGGAAAATGTAGCCCGTACAGACACGGAAAAGACCACCAGAATCCATCACTCGGGAGCTTCACGCACATGGTCCTCACGCTGGAATGAACCAAGACAGGCTTAAAAAGATCTATGATGAAACTATGCGATACAGTCTCCCGCGCAGCACAGAACGCATTAGTGAACTGATAGGAAACTTCAACAGAGAAACCATTAAAGGAACAAATGGAAATATCATTAGAAATGAAACTCATTCGCTGGGGTTGAAAGCAGAAGGGGAACAGAAGGGGAGAAGATATCTACCATCTTGGAAGCAAATAAGCAGCCCCCACCCCTGGTGGTACTGAGATTTTGTGCTTGTTAAGTTGGCACGCTACTACTGAGCCACGTCTCCAGCCTTGTTTCTCAGTGTTTAGTTTTAGGGTAGGGCCTCATTTCCTCTCTTGGGGGTAAACACAAATGTGAGCTCTCCCTACGTTTAGGCTTTTCTTTGGTCCTTGCTAGCATCACAGGTGCATATCATCGCATTCAGGTTTCTTCCATGGAGACAGAGTCTTGTGGACTTTTCCATTTTGTGCTGGGCTAGAGCCATGATCCTCCCAATTACAACATGCTGGAGACGATGGGTGTGTACTGCCACACTTAGCCATGTGCTGAAAGGGTAAATCTCATGCACAAGGCAAGAACCTCCCAGAGCCAGCTTTGTTGTCCATTTTTTTTTAACACAAAGAAAGATCAAGAATGAAAAGTCGAGGGCTGGGAATATGGCTTAGTGGCAAGAGTGCTCGCCTCATATACATGAAGCCCCGGGTTCGATTCCTCAGCACCACATATATAGAAAAGGCCAGAAGTTGCGCTGTGGCTCAAGTGGTAGAGTGCTAGCCTTGAGCAAGAAGAAGCCAGGGACCGTGCTCAGGCCCTGAGTCCAAGTCCCAGGACTGGGAAAACAAAACAAAACAAGAATGAAGAGTCGAATCTGAAAACCTGGCATCTGTCAGTCAATATCAAATGTCTAATCGACTTGGTCTTTATTATTAGTTGCAAGGACTTGTAACAAGAACAAGGGAAATGAACATTCTAAGAGAAAGATAGGACATTACCAAACAATGGCAGTTCTAGAAAAGGGAGAGAGAGAGAGAGAGAGAGAGAGAGAGAGAGAGAGAGAGAGAGAGAGAGAGAGAGAAGGATCAGGAAGCATACACAAAGAAACAATAGCCAAAAATCTAAAAATTGATTAAAAAATACTGATCTACACAGGCAGAAAGCCCAATACACTCCATGTGGGATAAATGTAAAGATATTCCTCCCTAAAGACACCATATTCAAACTATGAATAGCAAAGAACAACATCTTTGTAATAACAATAAACATTTTTTTAAAAAAAAAGCAAAATGAAACAAAAAGCAAAGGACAAGAGAACATTAAAAGTAGAGCGAACTTTTCACACACAGAAAACTTGGTAAGAGAACAGCTGACCAGGAAGCTAACCATACAGATGGCAAAGTTAATTGTTTCCCTCACTCAATTCAGGTACTCAGATCTGGCTCCTGGCATTAATGACAACCTAAATGAAAACATATTAGCTTGGAAAACCTGGCGTTACTATAAAGAAGCTTGACCGAGAGAAATAACCACATCTTGTAGCTTTTTTAAAAGACATTTTATCATTTATGTTCATGTATGGTTGCAAATATTGGAATATCCTACATACTACAAGGAGAAAGAAGGCTAAAAGGTCTAAAGAAAGAGCCACATGTTACAAAGTAACATAGATGCACTATTTCTCATTCTATATAAAATCATCCTTTTTATGAGTGGTTTATGAAGGAGACTTCAACTAAAGGTTTTGTCTGAAATTGCTCAGGAAGGCGTTGTGGTATGATGGGAACAGCGTTCCTTCCATGAAGGAAAATGAGCTGTTTTTAATGACAAGCAATATCTCTGTACCAGCCTGTCCAAGAACCACCTTAATCAAGAGACAAGATACTAATTGCACTTGAGGTGTTATGAATGATTTTGCACAGTAATTGTGTGCATTTTATTTACCCAGTTCGTCAACTGTGGATTTTCCTTCTAGCTTCAGGAACACCTCATTCAGAGTTGACATGGACACACCGTAATTCTCAATTCCCAGGCCAGGACAGTTGTCAAGATCCTTGTACAGTTCTGGAGAATACACACATAGCAATAAATCAAAACAGCAAAGGTCATGAAGGAGGTTAAGGTGTCTTCAACCTAAAAGTACAAGTATATGAAATATTACTAGACATATGTCAAAGACATTTTAAAATATAACATTTCATAAGTAACCTCATTTTTCAAATTTTATATATTATTTTCTGTTTTTCATTATGTGCATGGCCTAAATCCTCTTCCCTCCCTCCCTCCCTCCCTCCCTCCCTCCCTCCCTCCCTCCCTCCCTCCCTCCCTCCTTTCTCTCTTTCTTGCGTGTTTTTTTTCTTTCTTCTTTCTATGTTTTTCATTGATTGCGGGGCTTGAACTCAGGGCCTGGTGGCTCATACTTATCATCCTAGCTCTTTAGGAGGCCAAGATCTGAGGATCATGGTTCCAAGTCAGCCTAGGCACAAAGGTCTGTGAGGATCTTATTTCTAATTAGCCTCAAAAGGCCAGAAGTGGAGCTGTAGTTCAAGTGGTAGAACCTAACCTTGAACATGAATGCTCAGAGACCATGTCCACGCCCAGGCTTCAAGCCACAAAACAAACAAGAAAAAGTTCTCTTTCTGATAAAAGATGAAAAATAAATACAAGATTGAAGACTGAATGGAGAAGGAAGGATTGATACGGGATTTTCTTAGAATAGTAGAAAATTATGATGCCAATTATTCTTTTTGAGTCACAAAAAATATTTCACACTAGTCATTATTCACAAGGCTATGAATAATGTTCCTGCCTGTCTGGATTTGGAGGAAGATGGTTAATTAAATGACGCCTAGCCGGGTGCCAGTGGCTCATGCCTGTGATTCTAGCTACACAGGAGCTGAGATCTATGGATCATAGTTCAAAGCCAGCCCAGGCAGGAAAGTCCATGAGACTCTTATCTCCAAAGAATTACAGGAAAAGTGAAAAGTGGCGCTGTAGCTCAAGTGATAGAGTACTCGCCTTGAGCAAAAGGAGCTTAGGGACAGCATCTAGGTCCAGAGTTAAGGCCCAGAACCAGCAAAAAATAAATTAAATAAATAGATAAACAAATATATTTGAATTTTTGACAATCTGGGATTTCAATCTGCTGTCTACTTGATTAAGAGTCCCATCTGGAGCATTGTAACAACCGAGACAGAAAAGATTTATGATTTAAACAACTAATAGAAATCCCATGATCTTCATTTTACCTAAGTGTTTATCTTTCTTTTTACTTAAAGAAATTTCTTCTAAATTGTAACTACTCTTAAAATGTATCACTTAGGGTTTTATTGACATTTTGCTTAATACTTCTAAGGGCATGTGTGTAATGTTACCATAAAATGTGTACTTATGTGACTATATGGGGTAATTTAACCATACAGATGGCAAAGTTAATTGTTTCCCTCATTCATCTCAGGTCCTCAGAACTGGCTCCTGACATTAATGACAACCTAAATGAAAACATATTAGCTTGGAAAACCTGGCGTTACTATAAAGAAGCTTGACCAAGAGAAATAACTACATCTTGTGGCTTTTTTAAAAAAGGCATTTTACCATTTATGTTCATGTATGGTTGCAAATATTGGAATATTCTATATACTATAAGGAGAAAGAAGGTCTAAAGAAAGAGCCACAAGTTACAAAGTAACATAGATGCAATGTTTCTCTTTCTATGTAACATCATCATCCTTTTTTATGAGTACTTTGATCATGTTTCAATATCTGAACACATTCTAACCCCAGTATATACTGGTTGTCAAGATATCTTCATAATGAATAATATTGACATAGCTAGCTTCATTACATTCATGTGTATTACCTGGAAACCTATAGGTGGTTTCTAAGGGTAACGTGTAGACCAGTTTCCCTTCACTTTCTGCTGATAACTTGGCATCAGGGATGTGCTGTTTAATAAGAGACGTAATGTTTTCCCGAGCACATATTTCCTTCAACTGCAAACTAATATATATATATATATATATATATATATATATATATATATATATATATATGGAGAGAGAGAGAGAGAGAGAAAAGAGAGGCATGTTATTTGACATAGTCAGTGATATAATGAAAATAATAACTCATTGTATGTGTGTGTGTGTAAGAAAATAAATTGAAAGCGAGTTGCAAGAAAGAGGTCATGCAGGCATGAAGTAAGGTGACAAAAAGTGCATCAAACAAGCGTGATGGGAGAAAGCACAGACTTAGCAATCAGAAGTGCCAGTCAGTTTACTCAGGGCTTGGTACATGGAGGTAGATAGCTATACACTAGAAGAAATGCCAAGGATGGTTACACAAAATGGACAGAGATATATCAGGAGTTTATAATTTCATTTGTAGAGGGAAAGTAACAAGAATCCCTTTTTCAGAAAATAGATTTAACTGACATATATCTGTAACCCCTCTTTACATCACCTTTATGATAATAAAACATTTAAAAATAGTTTTAAGTAACATAATGTGATACCATCACCTCACTCAATCACCCAGAAAATAACATCTCAAATAGGCTATGATGCAAAATAATGATACAAACAAAATGAAGGTGGAAAGGAGACAAGTGGGAAAGAGAAGGAGGGGCTTGAGGAATATAGGCAAGCAGTTTATGTAAGAAATTATAACATGGGATTTGAACCCACATCAAAAAGAAAAAAAGGGAATTAGAACACCCTGGGAAAGATAGGACGAGGGTTGTGCAATGTGTCTTTCGAAAAAGATTTCCTTTACAAACATCTTCCTTACCCAACAATGCACGATGGTGAATTTTCCATCCTATTTATCTAAACTTTCATTGTTATATATTTCGTTGTTTATTAAATATATCATATATTCATTGAGAATATGACATATTCTCAAACACTAAAATCTGCTAATCAATATCAACCATGTATGTATACATTCCAATACATCCCCTGACAGATATGCATACACCCATGTTCAAGTCTCCGTGTATAAGGGAAGGTTTTCTTGAGTGTTGGACTGTTTGCTTCAAGCATCATGCCTTAGTCTAGCCCAGGGTTCATATGCTCCAGTGGTAGATAGACTCTAGGTAGTGGTCCTACCTTAAGTGATATCCAATCCCCCACTTCTTCTTCAAAAACAAAGAAGATCCCGCACACTTCAGCTTCCCTTTCGAGAGGAATACTTTCCTATCTGAAAAAGGAGAAGCCAAGAAGAAAGGTTGCTACAAAATAGTGCCTGCTCATGAGAATAGCACAAGTTACCATCTCTGTGGTATAACTCTCAGTCAGGTGCTTTGTCATTCTGAAAACAAGGTTGAATAAAGGTTCTGAGCTGACATCTTAGTAGATCAAATATTAAAAGCATTGTGAGTTTCTAAAAACTTGGAGAGAGCAAGGGAAGAGATGACATTGTCCACAAAAGAAATGTAGTCTTTACCTGACCTATGTAATTGTAACTCCTCTGTATAGTAACAAGAATTTTTATAAGGGCATTTCCTGGCAGAGCCTATTTCTCTGTGGTCAAAGCTACAAAATGTGCAGCTGGAGGTAAAAATGCCGTGGGCCCAGTTCACAGCATTGCCAGTCATTCGGATCATGAGATTCATTGAGCTGACCAGATTTCAAGCGACAGCTGTGAGAGTACCAATCCACGACTCTCAGACCTCTCATCATGACATTCAAGGGACCTGACAATTACCAGCCAGGAGGTCAGCCTCGTCCATGAACTGGGTACTGAAGAGGATCACTCGATTCGCTTTCCGTTCCTTCAGCAGATTCCAGACTCGGTGCCTTGAGAAGGGATCCAGCCCTGCAGTGGGTTCATCCAACAGGAAAATCTAGAGATAGAATGGTGGACATACCCACAGTGTCTTCCCCTAAGGCCACTTCTTCCAGAAAGCAGTGCAGAAATGTTATTATTTACAGCTGCTAAGACACTGTGGTTAGAATTGTACTCTTACATGCCATGCTCCATGGTACCTATTTTATGACCCCTGCCCATGGGGATGTGCATATAAAAAGTTCGGATGAGGAATGAAAGTTTCATTTTCTAAAATTCAAATTTGCCTGTAAATGTTGTCAGAATTACCTGTGGGTCTCCTAATATGGCAATCCCGAAGGTCAGCTTTCTCTTCTGCCCTCCACTCAAATTCTGAGCAAGGACATCCTTGATATTTTGCATTTCCAATTCCAGCAATACTCTGTGTACCTAAACAAACAAACAACATGGATGCCACACATCAAGATGCCTCACTTTTTTATTTTTAAGTTATGAGTCCAAGGGTGTGAGGTGTGAGAGGTGGAATCCAATTGCCTAGTTTGAATAACACTCATGTTCACCTGTGTAATCTAGCCCAAGTGACTTGTCTTCAACCTCAGTCTCCACATACATAAAACAAGGAGAATAGAGCTGGGCTCCAGTGACTCACCCTGTAATCCTAGCTACTCAGAGGCTGAGATCTGAGGATTGCAGTTTGAAGCCAGGCCAGGCAGGAAAAGTCTCTGAGACTCTTATCTCCAATTAGCCACCAAAAAGCCAGAGGAGGAGCCGTGGCTCAAGTGGTAGAGCACTAACCTCGAGCCAAAAAAGCTCAGAGACAGCAGCCAGGCCCTGAGTTCAAGCCCCAGAATCAGCACAAAAACAAATAAAGCAAACAAGCAAAAAACCAAACCAAACTAAAACAAAACAGGGGAATATCAGCACTGATCTCATTAGACTGTTGTGAGGAAAAAGTGAATTTTAAAATTGAGGATATGGAAAGTGAATTTATAAAATTGAGGATATGACTGTCACAGATATGCCAATATTAGCTATCATTTAAATTAGCTTCTCCTGCTCAACATTTATATGATGATTTACATGCAGATCATTTAATGAAAAAGAAATTTAACTCTAATAGGGATAGGCCTGAGAACTCTCATTCGAGCCACTGTATTAGTTCTAACCAATCTACTTACCTCTTTATCTACTTCTTGTGGCTGAATCCCTCTAATTTTAGCAAAGAGCCTGAGGTTCTCTCGCACAGTAAGGAAGTCAAACTGCACATTGCACTGGGGGCACACCCCGGCCATCTTGATGATGCTGTCCAGCTCAGCTGCATCTGAGAGTTCCTTGTTATAGATGGTGACGGAACCTGTCATGCAGGTCACATGTACATGTCAGCCCCGTGAGCAAATGCAGCATGTGTAAATCAAAATCACCACTAGTTCTAGTTTAGATGGTTGATTTTTTATCTCTAAGGTTTAGGCAATGGCCACTTCTCTTGCAAGGCATGCTGAGAAAGCTGCCCTGTTTGCTTTCCTACTGCAAATGTCATCTCTTGATGAACCAACCCCTGGCAGGTAGAGAGAGGACACTGTGACTTGTCCTCTCTCGACTGGGCTCATGGAGACCACCGGGAGAAGAATCCCAGGCGAGCCTCCAGTGAAACAAAAGTCCATGTAGGAGCAGAGGCTCAGGTCTCCACGCTGAGAGGCTCAGATCTATGGGTGGGGCTGTCTGGGCTCCCTGAGTCTCAGTCACTTTCATCTAGAACAGAAAAAACTACCAACCCTCAGATTCACAGGGGGAAAAATGAAATGTTTACATTCCACCTATGCCAAATAATGTTACAAACTATTACAGGATAATACTATAAACTTCCTTTTTTTTGCCATAGCATGTGTGTTTCTGCTTAATAATAAGAGGGATTTTATATCGGCAGCCAATTTATTTTCCTCTCTGACTTTGGAAAAAAGAAAAAGAGCTTTTACCTTTTGTGGGAACAGACAGCCCACTGAGCACATTGAGCAATGTTGACTTCCCAGCTCCACTGTGACCAAGGATGGCAGTGATCTGCCCTTTGTATATGTCCAGTGTCAGGTCTGGGAGGAGGAAAGGAAAGAGGACAAAAGACAAAGAAGATGGGAGAAAGGAAGGAAGTGATACCACAACTTCTGTTTCAGAGCCAAAGTAATTGTTATTCTCTTGAATACGTGTGTGCCTTCATTTTGTATATTTTGGGTTGTTACTGCCAAAACAAAAATAACTCTTTTTTTAAAAAAATATCCTTTCTAGACAATTTTAATGACTTTTTTTCCCTTTGGTAGTAATGGGGATTGAACTGAGGTCCTCACCATTGCCAGGCAGGAGCTCTACTATGTGAGCCACTCTTCTAAGCCTCTTTCTGTGCTGGTTATTTTCAAAGTAAGGTCCTGCTGCCTGGGCTACCACGGACTTCTATCCCCCTACTTGTGTTCCCCCTAATCACTGCAGATAAGAGGCGCATGCCAGTGCCCCCAGCCAGTGTGCTCTTCCCGTAGGTGGGATGGCAGGGGTATGCTTCCGTCCATGCTTAGCCGTCAGCAGAGATGAACTCTCACCACTTCTACGCCTGGGCTGCTACGGAATCATGATCCCCCTCATTTCTACTAGGAATTCACGTGTGAATCACTGTGCCTGTCTAATTACTTGTTTTAAATGATTGAATGTTTCATGATTGAATGATTCACTGACAATGCCTGGCATAGGATTAGTGGCTATTAATATTTATTAGATGGGAGAATGGATCAATAACAAACGATCATAGAAATATAACATGACATATAGCATATACATACACATATACAGCTATATATTACATAACATATTAAATAACATAATATATAACATATGAATGATATAAATATAGAATAATGGTCCTTTTTGCAGACAAACAAAACACACAGAACTTGCCACTAGCTTCTGGATTATAGAAGAAATATTTGAGTTTTAAGAAAAAAAAAAGCCCTGGATATCTTTAAGGTACACCAGCATTAACACAGAATAAATTTTAAGCACATCTAATTCTAAGTGTTTTTTTATTTGTTTGTTTTGGCTCTTTCTTTCTTTCTTTCTTTTTTTGGTCAGAGCTGGGATTTTTTCCCCTGAATAATTACTTATTTATTGTCAAAGTGATGTAGAGAGGGGTTACAGTTTCATACATAAGGCAGTGGGTACATTTCTTGTACAATTTGTTACCTCCTCCCTCATTCCCCCCTCCCCTGTTCCCCTTTTCCTCTTCCCCCATGGGTTGTTCAGTTGGTTTACACCAAATGGTTTTGCAAGTATTGCTTTTGGAGTCATTTGTCTTTTTATCCTTTGTCTCTGGATTTTGATATTTCCTTTCACTTTCCCAGTTCTAAACCAGTATATACAGTATCTAGGGTACTCAGATGAGATACAGTGATAGTGCAGGGGATACAAGAGGATCACCAACAACAAAAGTGTTACAGTTTCATGCTATGGCATGTTGAAAGTAATTACAACAGTGATATAACACTTGTTTCTGTAACATGGAGTTCATTTCACTTAGCATCATCTTATGTGATCATAAGGGCCTAGCTATTGGGCTCTTGTGATCCTCTGCTATGACTAGCCTAAACCTGTACTAATTATTCCCTATGAGGGAGACCATAGAGTCCATGTTTCTTTGGGTCTGGCTCATTTCACTTAGTATAATTTTTTCGAAGCCCTTCCATTTCCTTACAAATGGGGTAATGCCATTATTTCTGATAGAGGCATAACATTCCATTGTGTATATGTACCACATTTGCCTGATGCATTCATCAGAGCTGGGATTTTTAAGTCAGGGTGTCAAGCTTGTTAGGGCTTTTTGTCTTAAAATTTCTATGTCTCAAGCCTCAATGACAGCTCCATTTTGCCTTAGTTATTTTTCACATAGGGCCTTGCATTTTTGCCTGGGACTGGCCTCAGACCATAGCTGTGATTACAGGCATGGGACACTATGCCTAGCTTGTTTGCTGGGGTCTTGGTAACATTTTTATCCATGCTAGCCTCTAAAAAAGTGATCCTGTCAATCTTTGGCTCTGAAGTAATTGGGATTACAGGTGTGTACCACCTCACCTGGCCTTATAAAGTCTTTTTTCTTCTTCTAATTTTCATAAAGTAGAAATAAAGTGCTGAAAGAGGAAATTTATCATGTGACTCAAATAAGTTTTTAAATCTGAGCTATCACCATTAATCACTCCTAAGAAGGAAAACAGATTGAATTTAAATCAGCAATGTCAATGTATTAATTGCATTTTTTTTTTTTTTACCTTTCAGAGCTTCTATTTTGTCAGGTTTCCCTTTATATTCTTTGGTAACATTTCTGATTCTGGAAAAAAAGGAAAAAAAAGAAAAACTATTTGGGGGAGGCTTTTCTTCCATTTGTAATTCTAGTTTGGTTAGCAAAATCGCAAGAGTTTTCAGGGTAAAGAAGAGCTGGGTCTTCACTCTCAAGCTGGTATGCCATCTCCCCACCGAGGCTGCACAGCAGCTTGGAAACCTTGTGCTTAGGCAGCAGAATGTTTTGATTCCATAGACCGGGATGTTTCCTACCCATAGGAGCAAACATCAACTCAGAACCACAGAGCTACCGAAGCCAGACTGAGAGATGATGTGGACATCCAATACTGCAAAGATGATCTGGAACACTGGGACAGGATGGAGAAACTTGGGTTATTTTAGCTTAGGTCTCCAAAGGTTTGTTCAAAGGAGGAAGTAAAGAAGAGAGGACATGAACCATACATACGATTTGACCGGATGTTTCAATAACTAAGCCTACTGAGCTCATCTTTTGTCTGCCCCTTGGCTCTCTGTTCATCTTAACCAATGCATGTCTTCTATGCAAGTTTCAGTTTTCACAACCTGAAATCTTTTTTGTTTTTTAACTTTTTTTTTTTTGGCCAGTCCTGAGCCTTGGACTCAGGGCCTGAACACTGTCCTTGGCTTCTTTTTGCTCAAGGCTAGCACTCTGCCACTTGAGCCACAGCGCCACTTCTGGCCATTTTCTATATATGTGGTGCTGGGGAATCGAACCTAGGGCTTCATGTATACGAGGCAAGCACTCTTGCCACTAGGCCATATTCCCAGCCCACAACCTGAAATCTTGAAGGGATTTTAGGGTTGTGTGGGAGGGTAAGTGAAATATTGCATCTCATATGTGAAGTGCTTGGTTTATAGTGAACATCTAATAAGCACAGGATGATGTTGGTTAAATGATGAGAATAGCAATAAAATGGAATAAAATAAGAAAAATAAGGATAAGAATAAATAGATGATAAAATATATAAATTAAATATATGATAAAAATAAAATAAGAAAGGCAATAAAGTGGAGTGAACACCTGCCTTATGCTATTATAGATCTGGAACTCTAGATGCGATCTATGTGGTGTTATTCTACCAGGTAGATAGAATCCACATGACAAATCAAATTTATATATTTTATTTGTCATCAAGGAATAATTCATTAGACATGAATCTACTTAATTAGACTTTCTCATTTCTAATTTGATCCCATTTTATTGTCATTCTAAAGTATTTAAAATTGGATGGGGTGCTGGAAAGATCATTCCGAAAAACAAGGAACTCACACACACATTGCAAAAACTACTTTGCTCTAAACTGCTCAGCTGGAGATAAACTTAACTGGTGAGTCAAATAAGGAATAGGAAAGTCAGGTGTTGCTAGTGGCCCACACCTGTAATACGTACTACTCAGGAGGCTGAGATCTGAGGATTTCAGTCCAAAGCCAGTACTGGCAAGAAAGTCCTTGAGATTCTTAGCTCTAATTAACCATAATGGGCTGGAAGTAGAGCTGTGGCTTGAGTGGTACAGTGGTAGCCTTGAGCAACAAAAGCTTAGGGACAGTGGCCCAGCCCTGGTGAGTTCAGGCCTCAGGACTAAGGATGAATGAGCTCATGTACACACACACACGCACACACACACACACACACACACACACACAGAGCACACATACCACACATACAGCACACAAAGGAGGTAAATTTGGAACAAGCTAAGATGAAAAATGGAAGAGGCTGTAGAAGATACAGTTCACAGAGGACTGACTGTGCAAACACTTATGATCCTTGAGGACTTTCTTCCTATTTTGGAGAGAAGAATTCCCAGAAGGAAGATATGCACAGCTTCCTGAACCCCATTTGTGACTATCTCTTGACCTTCTCTCCCTTTCTCCTCCCTACCATTATCTTCTTTTAAGAGACAAAAGGGAGAAAAAGAAAGAGAAAATTTTAAATTTAGAAGAAAAACCGATAATAACTAAAAGGGGGACAAAGCACGAAAGAATGCTACCAATGGAAGAAAGGAGGGAAGGTAAGGATGGAGGAAGAAACAAGAGATGCCAGGCAAGAGTCTTATAGAATTATCTTTGTTATTTCTGGTGAATGTCAGCAGTGTAATCTTCCAGGACTTTGCTTTACATATAGCTGGGAAATGCTGGATATAGCATGAGTGAAGCTAGATGAGGTTGTCTACATAGTTCAACAAGAACACCACTTGGGTCAAGTACTATTAGATCCTCAGGCTTGGCCTGGTCCTTATAAACATTTTCCTTACCTGATGGCCTCTTTCCCATGGAATTCTGGAGGGAGTGGCTCAAAAGAGTCATTCAGGGTGGAATCTGAATCTGCCACATCTTCCAGTGTCACGTGATTAGGCTTTGGTTCTCCTGACCAAAATGAAGACTTCAGGAAAAACAAGGGTGAATATCGATGCCCATATTCGTCTACAAGACCAGAAGACAAATGTTTGGTCAAGCACCATGTTTTGTGAGAGTCACTCCCATCAATGTAGCCCAGCAACACATCCTCTTTGTGGCTAAACCTAAACTTAGTATCAGCACACACTATCTTGCTGACATGTACAGCTTCATAAAGAAAAACATCACAAAGATAGTTCCTTGATAATAATTACTTCCATAGGAAGCAACTAAAATTTGAATTTTTTTTCAAAGGGAATTTCAACAAATGCTCATTTTTTTTCTTAATGACCCCCCAAAATGAGATACTGGACTTGAAAATTCATGATACATGATACCTGCTAAATTTTGTCTAGGAGACCAGGTGTCATGATATTTAAAAAAGGAAGGAAGGTGGGCACCAGTGGCCCACATCTGTTACCCCAGCTACTCAGCTGGCTGAGATCTAAGGATTGTGATTCAAAGCCAGTCCAAGCAGGAGAGTCCATGAGATTCTTATCTCTAATAAAGTACCCCCTAAAAGCCAGAAGTGGAGCTGTGGCTCAAGTGGTAGAGTGCTAAACTTAAGCAAAAAATAAAAGAAGTTAAAGGAAAGCTCCCAAGCTTTGAGTTTAAGTCCCAGGGTTGGCACACACACACACAAAGGAAGGAGATATTGAGAAGGGACTGTTGGATATATAATACAAATGTTTAAAGAAAAGATTGAGTAGCACTTAAGAGAAAAAATGACACCCTGGTAAGAAAGTGGGAGTATATCTCTTTCTTTCTCTGTCTCCCCCCACTACAGTAACACACATACAGGATAATACAAAAAATGCGTAAAGCTAAAAATGTAGCATTATTCCATATAACTTAATAAGGCATAAAACATAATAGCGCCATTAAAATAAATTTGAAAAAAGGACTTAAAGAAGACAAAATTAATTGCGGAATACACACCAAAAGAAAATGTAAATTGACTAGTCAAAATAATTCCTAGGAGGATACCTTTATGCTATTGGAAGTATAGTGACATGTGTCTGTGGATGCATTGCTTATAAACACATTACACATACAGAGACAGGCAGCAGAAAATGGAAGCCTGGTATTTGAAGAAGTTGAGGAAAACAGGAAGGATTTGTAATTACTGTGTCACATTGACAATGTTCCTAAAATAACAAGAAATGAAATCAGCTTGCCAACCTCATGTGGTGTACACAAAAGTCACAGCATTTTGTCATAACAATCAAAGCCAGAGGGGAAAACAGTATTTAAACATAATTCTTAAATGATGGTAGCAAGGGGTAGAATATTTGTAAGCAATGTTTTTTTTCTGTATGTTTCAAACAATTTTTATTTCTGCTACAAAAAATGACAGCACAATGTCACTACAGAAATAACTGATCATATAAAAATAGATAGCCCCCAAATTTTAGAAGGATATCTCATTTTTTCTGAAGATCAGAAACAAGGATCATTTGTAAGAGATTATCTCAACATTACAACTGGTTCAAGGCCTCCCTGTCTCTCTTCTCACTGTCCTTTTTTTTTTTTTATTCCTACTGTTCTTTCTGTGTGGCTTTTTGTTTATTAATGAAGGTTCTGTCTTGAATGGGAACAGCAGAGGGGAAAGAGGTAGTCTTTCCTTGCTTTTGAATTTACAAGGAAGAGAGATAATGTTTGCATGTTCAGAATCATCACTGCAATCGACAGGACTTCACTATTATTTTTTTTTTTTTGAGTGGGAATCCGTGTTTATGTGCAGCACGTTTTCTTTATCCAGTCATCTCTTTATGGACACTTGGGTTGATTCTATTATCTTGGATGGTGTGAACAGTGCTGATTTCTTGTTTTCTAAGTTACATTTTTATTATCTCTCAGTAATGGTAGCAAGTGGCTGGCATGCTGATTTCATTTCCATTGGACAGATACCAAACAGTGAGATTGCTGGATCACACAGCAATTCTCTTTGTAATTTTTCAAGCAACCTCCAAACTGTTTCCCACAATAACCATATATCTACACCAAAATTGCTTGAGTGAAATGGGAAGTCACTATGTCCAGTGAAATAGGCCAAGCATAAAAAGATAATCGAAACCATCCATACTTATCTTCTAGCATAGTTAAATCATATCTGAATCTTCCTCGGGTAAGCTAAGCTTCTTATTCCTTTAAATCTCTCTGTGTGGTTCTTGATGTACAGGCAGGACTCAGGATTAGTATGGTAACCAGTTAGCAATGCACACAAATTTCAATTCTTTGTTGTTGGTGGTGGTGGTTGTGGGGCTTGAACTCTGGGCCTGGGCACTGTCCTTGGGCTCTTTTGCTCAAGGCTAGCACTCTACCACTTTGAGCCACAGCACCACTTCCAGTTTTCTGGTGGTTAATTAGAGACAAGAGGCTCATAGACATTCTTTTCTGGACTGTTTTTGAACCATGATCCTCATATCTCAGCCTCCCAAGTAGCTAGGATGACATGCGTGAGGCACCAGTGCCCAACTAAACTTCAATTCTTAACAGTCAAATGACAAAGGAATGGGAGGGTTGGTATTAGTCAAGATTCATCATGCACATAAATGAATATGTTGAATCGAAACCTCTTTGTACCAATATCTAAAGATAATTTTAAAAATAAAATTTGAATAGCACAATAAAAAGAGAACCAGTCTGTCCATTTCCTTCCCATTGATATACAAAGTGGTTTTTTTAATACATAAATAATGCACTCATTGCTAGGGGATTTGCATTGGAAAATCAACCTAATAAAATGACATTGTACTTTAATAGCCTACTCACTTGGCAAAATCTTTTCAAAGTACATTGTCAATACCAGATAGAGGAATGTATCAAATGCCAACATGAAGTTTGTGGCTATGATGAGATTTGAGCCGCTTGAGGTGTCAGGAAGTGCATTAGAATTCAAATCATAGTCCAAGTGTAAAAGCTGAAGATTTAAAAAACATATGAATGGAAATTAGATTTATGATAAAATTTAAACCAAGTCTGGCACAGGAAGAAAATAGCTACTTACGATCACAGGCTAGGAACAGAAAGTTAAATAAGGAGATGGGCTGCGGCCTCAGATCTATTGGAAATTACGAACATATGGGCAAGTATAATGCAATTTAATAGTCACCATACTTTCTTTTTTAAACCCACATTGTAAGTGAATTGGAAGATTTAGAGGAAGTAGGGGACGCATGGCAAAGGTAATTGAACCTAAACTTAGGCTTAAATAGAACTGAGTCAGTGCATGTGTATTCTCTGACAATCTTGCACAAAGGGGAGTTTTCACTCTAGGGAGAAAAAAAGCATTGGTGAGTTCTACAAGAAGTCAATGAGTAAATGTTCGAGTGAATAAGTGCTTCATAATCAGTTCTTTTGTTAAGTCCTAAGTACTGCTATCTAATGATTGGCATTACCCTCTAATTGGATGTAAGGTGAGTTCGAGTTCAGTAAGAATCAACTAAGCAGAAAAAAATCCAATGGAAAGACAGTCTACCAATCAATGAATATGACTTCAAGGTAAAGAACTGAACATCGGCCATTTTCAAAAAAAAACTATCTGAAAGGCTTGTTTTACTGGGCTAAATACTTTCAAAGCCTTCCAAAGTTCATCTTTATAATCTCTAAGAGTCCACATGTGGGTTTAATATCTCACAACACGGAGCATGGATGTGATTGTAGACTATTCAATTCCAGAGGAGAAAGAGGTTGGTGATAAACACTTAGGTGGAGTCTCACCTGGGTGATGCCAAGCACGAAGGCAAAGGGACTAAAAACACTTAGAATCCACTCCACGGATGCAGGAAGGTATCTGTACAATGCGGTGAACCCCAGGCTCCCCCAGAAGACTGTGAAAAGGAACACGAGCTGGCCGGTGAGGAATGACTTCTTTACCAAGACACTCATTAAGAAAGCCAGCGCTACCTATGATGAGAGAAGACCCTGTTGGTCTATGATTTTCTAGGAGTCATTAGTAACATGTTAGAAGGGATTTAATACACAATTACAGTTACATTATTTAATGTGAATATGCAAAGCTTTTTATTGTAAGTGGTACCAAAAAGTGACATTACAAAATACCACACATCAAATTGCACCTGTTTCTATAGACATTTCATGCAAACAGACCAGAAAAGAAACAGATAGGCAGAGTAATGACAAAGGTTTCATACATGCTAGGCAAGTGGTCCATTGCCTGGACCATTCCTCCTGCCCTTTTATTTTGTTTGTTTCTATGATAGTGGATCAACTGATTTTGCCTGTGTTGGCCTTGATTCTTCTGCCTTTACTTCTGAGGAACTATGCCACCAGGCTGGGCTCCCAACACATGATTCTTTGGATAAGAGATAGACAGGGAGAAATTGAATTATCAACTCACCATCGACAATCCATAAAGAAGAAAGAGGGTGAAGACTACCATGAAGTTGGTGAGGACAAAAAACTGGATAGATTTTATCACAAGTGCCAAGCAAAGGGCCATAATGAAGATGAAAGCAGCGTAGAGCAAACCCCAGGACAGCCTGAGATGGAAACAAAGAGCTGTTTTAGGATTTCATGTTCAGCTGAAAAGGAGACCTTCAATCCAATTAAACATCACTATCAAGTTGTTCATGGTCTTGTTGTAGTGGCATGTGGTGCCCCCTCAGTGAACTCCAGATCCTCTGTCTTGCTGGGTATGTGGGGTCCCTCAGTGAGCCCCAGGTCCTTTTCCCTGGGGGCCTATAGTGTGAGGAGTTCCATGAATTTCCTTAGAGATAAATTGGTCCCTGTGTGCAACTTTGTCTCTTCTCTTCCTCCAAACCATTCTCACATTTCTCTAGATGTATATCTCAAATAGTCTTACTGGCTTTAAATTATACCCATCTTATGTTAAGATAGAACACTTTTTTTTTCCAAAATACCATTTCTTTTGTTTGGGAAGAGTTTTCCTTTCCTCATCAATTTCTTGATCTGTTTTACAAAATTTTTAGAAAAGTGTAAAGAAACAATATCACTTAGCAATCAGAAACCAAATTGCTACAAACCACCAAAATAACAACTAACACATAAAATTGTTATTATGTCTTGGATAATGTTTTAAGGACTTAGTAGTATTAAGTCATCTGGCTTTTCACCTGACCTCTATGCCAAGAAACAATTTCTGTATTTGACACACTTTCTTTTCTTTTCCTTCCTTCCTTCTTTCCTTCCCTCCTTCCTTTCTTCTTTCTTTCTCCTTCCTTCCTTCCTTCCTTCCTTCCTTCCTTCCTTCCTTCCTTCCTTCCTTCCTTCCTTCCTTCCTTCCTTCCTTTCTTCTTATTTTTTGTTTATGAGGCTTGAATTCAGGGCACTGTCCCTGAGCTCTTCAACCCAAGGCTAGCATTCTACCTCTTGAGCCACAGCACCACTTTCGGTTTCTGGTGGTTAGTTGGAGAAAAGAGTGTCACGGATTGTCCTGCCCAGGCTGGCTTTGAACTGTGATCCTCAGATCTCAGCCTTCTGAGTAGCTAGGAATACAGGCAGGAGCCACCAGTGCCAGGGCTTGACCCACTTTCTTTACAGAGAACCTAGTGAAGAAATATGTGAAGTAACTATGTTTCAAATCTCTATGTTTTGCCTTAGAGTTTCTAGATTTCACTGCTTGGCTATCTTTTCCTTTGGCATTAAAGTAGTTCAATAAAGTAGTCAATACTAATTTCTAGGATTTTAGTGCTGGAAGAAACTCCAAGTCCTCACTTATTGCCATAAGTATAATCCATCAGGCCCAGCCCCCCTTTTCCCTCTAGACAACACTTCCTGATTCTTCCAGTCAATGAACCACAAGTTCTCATGCAGAACTTAGTCTATTCATGCTCCCACTCTTCAGTCCTTTGGGACTGAAGCTTCCCATCCTTGAGCTCTTTTATCTTATTCAGCTGTGTCCCAGGCACAATTCCATCTGACAGAGAAATCACTGTGTAACTTCCTACCTACTACCCTCTCTAACTCCTAACTCACTCACCTAGCCCAGTGCCCTTTCTTTTAGAACCACAGCAATGTCCAACCTCAGCCTGGCAAATGTTATACTACATACAATGCATTCCATTCATAGGAACAATGAAGAAAAGTTAAACTCATTAGACTTTAATAAAGATGACTTCTTACCCTGAGGTTATGTTTTTTTCATTTACCGATTTCTCTGTCCTACGTGTGACTCACCAGAAGGCCAAATCTCGAAGACCCATCATTTTCATCAAACCCTTTATCTTTTTCCTCTCTCTTGTCACATTGACAGATGCATAATAACTGAATGGGGAGAAGGCGACGATGCAGAAGAGGATGAAGAAATCAGTTGTCACTCCTCCTTGACCGATGAAGGGATGCACCGTCATGAATTTCCCAGTGGCTGACATCAGTTCCTCCATCACAGAATGATTGGTTGTGACCTGAAGAAAGACAGTAAATAAAATTTGTGCACTAAGGAAGGACATGCTCTGTTTAAAAACAGTGTTCATGTTAAAACTATCCCATTTCCAAAGAATGAGTAACTAGTCTGTAAGGACCTGATGCTATCCTAAATTCCCACATCGACATCTTTGAGCTGTCCACAGGTCGTGAAGTTTCCTATGTGTTGTGTTAGTTGATACCCTGCATCACTTTAATTAGTTGAAATGCCTTTTCTGACCTTATATACATTTGATTCCATAAATCCCTCACTTCAAGCTTCAATTTTAACTGTTATTCCTATTAGGATTTCTTCAGTGATGCTCTAGAAGAGAAGTTCTTCTTTATTTACATACAAGGGCTTTCCAGATACCCACATGATAGCCTATCTCTGTTCTTGTTAGGAAAATGGAGAAGAAAGGAAAGTAACAGGTCATATTCCATCTCAACAGGCTAGGACTGTTTAATGCCATTGAGGGACCCAGATTGTCCCATACGGAGGTTGTGCCAAGGGGTGGGGTTGGCGTCAAGGTTTTTACAGGGTCTGAACAAGGAGACCAGGGTTACAGGAGTTTAGTATAGGGGGTAACTGCAGGTGTTGGCAGAGAATAGGGTAAGTATTCCCTTAACCCAGGTCTCAAACTTTTTAATGTTTAAACAGCTCTAAATCTATCTTGCCTAGATAGTTTGACCTTCACAGGATATAGTTTTTAGTCTTCCAGCCTCTTAACCTTTTCCTAGCCTCACAGTTTGGCCTCAGAGTCTTATGGGCCAAGCCCACAATAAAATGTTGACAGCCAGGCTCAGATTGGATTGCCCTGCCTGTGTCGGGCAGTCTGCGCTTATCTTTGGTGGCTTGCCTGGTATTTAGATGCACCTGGGAAAACAGGGTGGGGTCAATCCTTCACTTGCAACATTTGAAAAAATTTATATATGTCGATTCCTGAAAAGGATCAGTTCAAGTAGGAGCCAGGCTTTTTTCTTAGAATATTTATTTCCTCATGACATTTAGCAACCTCAGTAAACTTTGTCATAAAATCATGAATGAGTAAATGCAAGAACAAGCCCATTCATTTGTATTTTCTCCCATGAAACTGTTAGTGCCTTGAATAGCATTAATTTGCCTTGAACATGAGTTTTCATGAAAACATTTTGTACTCACTTCAATAATAGCAGCATTAATGGCAGCTTGAAGAGCCACAAAACCTTCCTTCCAGAATATTGAAAGTTGACAGTCAATATCTCCATTTATTTCAACACAATGAGCTTTGTGGAAAGAAGAAGAAGCCATAACTTTCACTGAGTTCTTTCTTTCCCCATGATAGGAAATGGCTTTCACAAATGGCCCAAACTGTGAGAACAGTATCATTTAAAATGCTTTTTTAGAACGTATTATGCGTTGTGGAAGATTGAACCTATGCTTTGTTCTAAAATGAGATACAACACAGAGTTAATGGGAAAATATAAAAGTTTGAATAAGATAAATTATGCTTCAGTCATGTTGATCAGAGTATACTGCGAAGACAAAGATTTTGAAGACAATGTTCATTGAATTTTTTAAACTACTAAAGTGATGTTCTTCAGTAAGATGAATTGAAATGATTACAGGAATGACTGCATATTACATCAAGACTTTAAAAATACGAACTTACTCAAATGATAGGAAATAAGGTAAAATATAAAATCTAATGCATTTAAAACATAAAATGATACAAAAATAAGAGACGCTGATGTGTTTGCCCTGGTACCAGCCTCAAACCAGCTAATGGATTTCCTAAGCTTTGTGTTAGTATGTTTTTAAGCTCTCACTATGTTTTCCTTTCTCATATTTTTATTTTCACTCTATATTATTTAACATTTTGATTGATTTAACAATTTATATTATCAGTTTTATAATTCCACTGAGAAGGACATATTCAGCTTGATTGAGTCTCCTGATTCTCATTACAGAACTTTGACTGTGTGATGGATAGTAAGTCTATATTCGGAGATATTCTATCTTTGTTTCTTGAGAGGAAGGTTGCTCTTTTTTAGAGAACATGTTACTCTTTCTATAGTTACCTTAGTGCCAGACCAGCCAAGGATCAGTTTATTTGAATTAATAATTAGGATAACATAATAAAGAACTACGTCTTAGGAAATGGTGGACCCAGAGCTATAATTTCTTACAGAGAATTTTTGTTTCTTCACTCAGAACCCAATAGAAGATAGACAACCTTGTCTTTCTTCTTCCTCACCTAAAGGGCTTTTTAGTTTCTACTCTTGATAAGTATATCATCTTTCCAGAACTCCAAATTGACATAGGAAACTCAATCATGCCTCCAACCCAAGGTCTTCTTATCTATTCCTATGCATACACGTATGTAAATGCACACATATATAGTAAGAAACTGTTCCCATATGTCCATATAACAATATAGAGAGTGCACAGGTATATCTAAAATGAATATCCATTTTCACAGGATTGGCTAGTTTGACATGCTAACACCTATCCCCACGAATGGCTCAAGACAGAATTGAAGTCAAGAGCGATGGAATTCCATCCTTTACGTTACCTGTGTGGTCCCTGTGTTCTTTCCTTATTGGGATTCCTTTTCCCAACAAGAATTTCAGATGATATGAGTATGTATCAGTGAAAAGGACTCTTGCTATATCCTCGTGGTAATTTGCTGTTACTTCTTTAATGCTTTCTTCATCAGGCAGTCCGAAAACTTCTCTGCCTGCCATTAAGAGAAGGGAATATTATTATTAATATCTTGCTGGAAGAGGTGACCTTAAGATGTCGGGTTCAATTGTTTTTACTACAGCTCTTTGTGAAAGTAAAATGAAACCAATGGCTGGCTTCTAGTAAGTCAGGGAATCCCAACATTTGAAAGAGATCCTTCTAAGGTTCTACCTAGGCACAGCCAGAAGGAAGAAATTAGCATCTGTAGTCAAGGGACCCACGTTTGGTTACCATTTAGTCCTCCTGCATTGTTAGGAAACTCACCTGTCATGAACGAGGCAGAGGCAACTTTCTTCATTATTTGTTGGGTCGTATTGGTCAGAGGAGCGTATGCAATTGTAAATTTGGGTTCACTAAATGAATCTACTCTTCCCAAGTCCGTAGAATTCAGGGAAGAAAAATCATTGACTTGATGATCGATAGGATATAAGTACAACAAAAGCAGGAGGAGCAGAGCATTTATCCATTCCTACACAACCCAAGAAAAAGAATAGTCAGGATTTCAAATTATTCACACATAATCATTTTGTCATCGTTGGCAAAGGAGTTTGTCTCTTTGCTTGCTTGTAATATTTCAACACCATCCCCATTTTGGAACCATTTCAAATATGTAGAGTTCAAATTCAGTGTTCATGAACTGTTAATAGGATTTCAAAAGAATTAAACTCCAGGACCCAAACTAAAGCCTGTATTGACCCAAGAAAATATGAAATGCACCTGGGCAATATGTTGTAAATTACTGTAAGGTGATATTACTTTGGAGGAAGATCATGAGTTTGAGGCCAATCTGTGTTATATAATGAGACTTCCATAAAACAAAACAAAAAGACTAAAACATTACTCAGATATACATATCTAGTTAAAAAACAAAAGATATCAAAGTTCAAATGGGCTTTGTGCTACATGGTAATACTATCAATTAATGATAACTTTCTTCTTGGTGGTAAATACATCCACAACCTTTGCTACTATTTTTGAGGATCATGAATTTTTTCTTTTTGTGTCAGTTGTGGGACTTGAATTTGGTGTCTGGGCACTGTCCCTGAGTTTTTCAGCTCAAGGCTAGTGCCACAGTGCTAATTCCAGTTTTCTCATGACTAATTGGAGATAAGAGTATCACAGACGTTCCTGTCCTGTCTTTGAACCTCGATCCTCAGATCTTAGCCTCCTGAGTAGCTAGGATTACAAGTGTGAACCACCAGTCCCAGGCAGGATCATAATTTATTCTTAAAAAGAGAAAGAAACTCAAAAGAGAAAAATGCCAGCTGCTTGTTTCTGCAGGTTGATTTATTTCTCATATCTTTAGAATAGTCCTAACTGAACCTTTGTTGCCTGTGAATTTGGAACACTTGTAAAAAGTATGACCACTGGTTTTCCAACCACTCATTGAATTCTCAATTTCTTACCAGCTTCAGTGCTTCTAGACCTCAGTTTATGGGCCCGTGACAACTGAAACACCTTCAAACAGATTCATGGTCTGATACTGGATCCTTTTGTTACACAAGGGTGTGTCATTTATTTATTTACTTATTTTTGGTGTGTGTAGGATGCCAATATATACTGTACAGATAACGTGAATTTTTCTATTAGAAATACCAAGTGGCCCCAATAGCAAGTCATACCATTAAGGTCTCTCTTTTCATTCTCCATTTTTTAAGGATGTTCTTGTGTAACAATGCCCACGTTTGCTGACACACGCTTATCTCTCTCTTGCCCATTTTGTCCTGTCTAATGAGAAAGGACAGAAAACACAATAAATGTCGAGTTCTTTCAAAGTGCAAATATCCCATAAATGAGAAGAAAATATCAGACACTGATGACTTCAGTATTCAAAAACCAATGCTTAGAATCTGAGAGTTTCCAAGTTTGGATTTTATTATGCCCTTGCCACCCTTTCCTCAGTACCAGACTATATTCCATCATTTATCTACCAGTTTCTGATTTGTCTTTTAGCTATAACTCATTCTTCATAGTCTGCTCTATGAAAATAGGCTTAGCTCTTTACACTTTTTTCTTTTGCTAGCTTGCATTAACTTCAGCTTTTTTCAGTAGTATGCATTTCTTAGCGTTTTGTGTTGCTGTTACAAATATTTGAAACTGGTTGCTTTAAAAGTAAAGAGGGTTTTTTAGGCTAACACTTGTTCACCTATCTTTATTTGTCCCTCCATTTTTAACCTTTGGTTGACTTAAAATGTTTTGTCTGATATATGAAAAATAAAATCCTTAACTGCTTTAATGCTTAGAAAGTGGGTAGAAAAGCTATATGTTAAGATGTGAATTAAATCCAGTGTGAATTTTCACAATTGGTCCCTCAGATTTTATTCTCAGGTTAATCCTCTTTTAATCTGTTTCTAGTTTTGTCTCAATTTTTACTTTATTGTATAGATTCTTTCAGTTCTTACTGGATCAATAAAGATTTCTTCCCTTCCTCTGTTTCTTCTCCTCTTCCAACGGTATGTAAGGCATAGCTCTATTCCTTTAATGGTTACCCTTACATTTTAGACTTTTTGCCAGAAACTATGACCTCATTTTATGAAAACTTCCCTGGAAACTTTGAAATACAAGTGTTCTCAACACTCTTTCCTATGGGAGGAAATTGGATGTGTAAGTGGAATTACAGGAAGTAGAGAGAGTCTGGAATACTCGTATTTATTATTTATTTATTGTTATTATGTTGCTCTTATTTATTATTATTATTTATTTATTGTTATGATGTACCAGAGAGGTTACCATTTCTCAGGTCAGGAAATGAGTACATTTCTTTTTGGACAATGTCACCCCCTTCCTTTGGACTTGACCAGTTTCCCCCTTCCCTCCCAGTTTATTTGTATAGTTCGTTTTCAATATAGTGTCTAGTGAATACCACTGCTGCATTTATTCACCCTTGGTCCTTCCATTTTGTTCCCTCCTTCCCTCCAGAAAAGATAGGTAAATAAGAAAAATACAATAAAAAAAAGAAGGAAAACGAAAACCAGAAAAATTCCCTCAAAGCAGAAACAGACAAAGCTATCTGCAGTAACCTCCTTGAGTTTTGAGAAACCTGTCAGGCAGGTGACTTGAAAGAATGGGTTAGGGCCCATTGCTCCATCCCAGCCAGAAGGCAGTCTTGTGCCTCGAGAATGCCATGCGGGCTACAGCAGGAAACCCCATGGTTGCCATTCACCTGCCCATAGTGATCCCCAGTGGGCGAGTCCCCATTTGAAGCCCTCATCCCCAGTCATGAGACAGGACCATGTTCAGGGCAGAACTGTTTCCTGGAGTCTAAGCCAGGTGAGGAGGCCAGAGGCCAGTTCCAGTGGAAGACACACTGGCCAAGGCAAGCTCAGAAAGAAGCATTGATGGAGCTACAGCTCAGAGCTGTGTAGTGAAGCTGAGGGGAGAGAGAGAGAAAGGGGGGAGGGGAAGGGGGAGGGAGGGGGAGAGGGAGGGGGAGAGGGAGGGGGAGAGGGAGGGAGAGAGGGAGGGAGAGAAGGAGGGAGAGAGGGAGGGAGAGAGGGAGGGAGAGAGGGGGAGAGGGAGAGGGAGAGAGGGAGAGGGAGAGGGAGAGAGGGAGAGAGGGAGAGAGAGAGAGAGAGGGAGAGAGGGAGAGAGAGAGAGAGAGAACAATTCCAGCAAGGCAATGGAGTGAGGTCAGTGTTGAGTGAGGGGTGTCTGTGGACCTCTGTAGGTCATTAGGACAGAGAATTCACAGTGGGCAATTTTAAGGGGCCCGTGCAGGGTTGGAGAGGAGGGTGAACTGGCCAAGATAGATAACCTTTCAGTTTAGAATCAGCCACAGCCCTTGTGACAGAGAAATTTCAGTGGGAATCCAGTAATCCCTTAGATTATTTGTTTCCATTTGTAAAGAGATATTGTTACTTTGTCTCTCCTCAACTGCTGCATATTCTGTGCTTTGTAAAAAACAAACAAAAAATAAAAACCGATCTGAATGATAGGAATTTCTTCTTATACATACAGCAAATAGTTTACAAATTAAAATAATTAAAGGATTTCCTCTCACACTGTTGTTAAATTCAAACTAAGTTACACTCTAAAAGCATAAAACTTCTGCTTACCATAAACAATGTGTATCTGAGATAAATATTATGAAAAGATAGCTCACATTCTACTTCAACTCCAGGTCTCCAAATATGGGGAAAAATCTCACAGAAAATATCTTTTATTATTAAAATTCTTAAATCCTGAGAGTAATAGTAATCAGATAATAAAACATATCTGAACATGTGGTTGGTAAACACTGTCAAAATCAGAAAACTAACTACCCCGAAATGCCTTGAAATTACTCTAAAATAAAAATAAATAACGATAGCTTCAAAACCATCACAGGCTTACAAATCCATTCTCAAGATTCTAAGTTCTTCCATAATCAACTGTAACCAATTTAAGCTTGTGTCTACACTCACGTTCTGTCTTCAAATTGCTGTAGTGATTGCAGAATTTTCAGAAAGTTTTAACTCAATGCTTTTATATACGTATTATTA
Source organism: Perognathus longimembris pacificus (assembly GCF_023159225.1). Lineage (NCBI taxonomy): Eukaryota > Metazoa > Chordata > Mammalia > Rodentia > Heteromyidae > Perognathus > Perognathus longimembris. Next base: position 47,795,815 of record NC_063177.1, read on the forward strand.
AGTAGCAGATACCAAACCAGCCTCTTAATTTTCAAGGTAATTTCAGCACAGATGTTCAGAATTTAGCTCATAAAACTTTATCATCTGGTTATAAAGAAAAAATAAAGAAAACCATCCAGCTAAAAAAGCAACAACAACAACAACAGCAAAAAAAACAAAAAACAAAACAAAACAAAAAAAGCAAATACCATAGCATAACAGAAAAACACAAGGAACTTACTTTTGAGAAATTCCAAGCAAGGAATCTAGAGACACAGTTTGTCCCCTAGTCTCTGTGTTTAGAAGAAAATAATTGAGTCTTAATTTTTTCCTGGTGTCTATATCACATCTCTAGCATTTGCACTAACCATTTGACTTCTGTGACCGGATCCTGCGAAGTCTGCTTTCAGAAGGAGCTCATGAGCTCAGTTCTGTTTGCTCTGCCAAATACCATGCTCACGTGACCGTTCTTGGACAGTTTGTCTTTTCATTGACACCCAGCCAGCCCTTTCAGAGCAGTGGCGCATTTGTGGCCCCATAATAGTATAAAGTGCACTTTGACAGAGAAAATGCCACATTGCTCAGTGTTCTCTCTTTATAGCTTACAGAAGCTTTGCTCTACAGCAGAATGACAGCTTCTATAAGTGAATGTGGTTTACATCACACTTTTTACAAACACAAGAAGGTAAACGGCTTATTCAGAGAAAATCTCTTCTGTTTCCCTGACATCTCTTAGATAAGATGCTTGTTCCCTGTTTCCAATTTCACTTGTACTCCATCCCAACTATTTTCTCATTTCCCTTGACATTTATTTTTCACCTCTGTCTTATTTAGCAGTATGTTGCTGAATTTCCAAATGTCTGTTTTTTCTTTTTCTTTTTGGTGAGTTTTTTTTTTTTTAGCTGAATTCTTTTGTAGTCTGAAACCCTTTTTCCTGATAAGTGGTTATGGCTTGTGACAGGATAGAGTATAAATTAGTGAATAGTCTATATGCACTGGAAAAGATGTATATTTTACTGTAGTTTCTTTTGCACAAAGTACATTATAATAAGGTCAACATCCACATTTGGCCATATGGAGAGTTGTGATGACTTTGAAGCCAAGTGCCTGTACATTCATAAGTTTGATCTGTGACCAAAGACATAGATAGCAGAAGATCTGAATAATTACATGGCTGTATTTTTAAGTTGGATCAGTACTGCCCTCAAAGACATAAAATCACCTTCAAGATTACTTAAAGTAGTTTTATGCATTTGCGTATTTGGTTTTGCAGGTGCAGGAGCTTTAACTCAGGTCTTGGTGTTGTTAGCTTGCTTGCTGAAGGCTGATGCTCTATCACTTGAACCATAAATCCAGCTTGGTTAATTAGGGACAGAGTCTCTTGAACTTTTCTGCCTGGACTGACTTTAAAGCTAGATCTTCTTATCTCAACCTCTTTAGTAGCTAGGATTTCAGAGTAAACTGCTGTTCCCAACTAAGAAATCTATTTTAACTTTTTAAGCTTTTTCCTCTCTAGTCCTTTGATATGCTATGCAAAGTGACAAATTCTGACAATTGATTTGGAAATATAGTACAAAAAAGTAGTAGTAAATTTATAAAAAAATATAAGGCACACTTCTTTAAAATAGATAGTAGCTTTTCTCACATACAATATTATCTGTTGAATATGTTAATAATTTAAAAAAAACAGACATACTACATTATCAAGTTTTAATGCTTTTCAAATCAAATGAGCAAAACCTCATGAGAAATACTTGAAACCATCTCAAAATTTAGAATTTGCTTAAAATACTAACACGGTCACTTGAACTCTCAGTTTTACAAAATAATTGATATTTACGTTAAACCTATTATCTCAGTAGCTTCTCCATTTACAAAATTTTGTCAAGTTCTAGAACAGTGAAAATATTCATATTTCCCAACCTGAATTCATAAATAACAACCAGTTGTGTCAACTCAATGAGTTAGAAATTATTTTTAAATTCAAAACAGAATTGTGCTACCATTATTTACTTTCTTCACCTTAATCTTTGTTTTAATTTTGTTTAAATCAATAAGAATGATAAGATATATAGATTAATAATAAACTGTAGAAAGATGTTAGATGATAGGGAAATAGATGTAATTTTTTGTGTGTGCCAGTCCGGGGGCTTGAACTCAAGGTCTGGGTTCTGTCCCTGAGCTTTATTTGTTCAGGTGTTTAATTGTAGAAAAGAGTCTTACAGACTTTCCTGTGTGGGCCGGCTTTGAACCATGATTCTCAGATCTCAGCCCCCTTAGTAGCTAGGATTACAAGTATGTCATTGGCACAGGACTTGAATTCTATTTTAACTATATATTACTATTTTTTATAAAGAAATATACTCAGATAGGATATTTTAAATTGTATGTATAAACAAATTTAAAAAATTCTCTCTAAACTTTCTATCATTGCCTTGTTTTTATTGATTTAAAATTGAAGTAATCACTACTGTTATGAAAAGTGTATATTTCTCAATCTGACTCAACATACTGTACACAAAGAGTAAAAGATACAGAAAGTATTTTACATTTAAAAATATAGGTCTGATGAACAGAGAGAGAAAGGGTGAGAGAGTACAGTTATAATATTTAATGTGTATATGTAAAAATGAACCTGGAAACTTGAAGGGATGGATGAGGAAGAATGACAGAAAGGATGAAATTGCTCAATATATATTGTGCTCTTAAATGGATATATTGAATTGAAACACCTTGGTACAGCTAATTAAAAATAATAAAAATAAAATTTTAAATTTAAAAATTATCATTTGAATGCGAAACAAAAAATACACACAGACAGGTCTGAGAATGAGAGGCAGAGATCATCAAAACATTTTTCTGAACATTAAAGCAATAGTCTCAAAATGCTTGTAATTATACAATAAAGTATTATTCTACAGATGGGAGTTACATGTTGATGGATGTGTATTTCCAACTTGCAAATGCACTCACATTCAGATTCACCAATTAAATGCACCAAATTTTAAAATAAAACCACTTAAACTCCCCATGATAGTGTGTTTTCCAGCACTAAAAAAAAATTGGCACATCCAATTTTTTTCTGCACATGATGTAATAGTTGTAATTTCTTAAAAATTAATTACTGACTCCTTTTATCTGTAAAGTATACTGGCAGAAATTTAGAAACATTAAATTCATTATTATAGTCAAAATAATTTCTCCACAGGTGTTTGTCATTTAATATATGAAGGTTTATTTATAATTACAGAATACAAACCAAACAAGGGAAAAAGAAAAGGTGAACTTACTTCTGTGGTGTTTGAAGGAAGTGACCTAAACACTCACTAATCTCATCCCTGGGTCTCATCACTGACAGAAAAATGGTTCAGATCTGGACAGCATCTTTGTTATGCTTGGTGCATTTGCCTGCTTTAAAGGCTACCAGGCAAATGACTTTCAGAGGGAGATCAGAGCTGTAATTTTCCTAGGCTTCAGAGCCCTGAACTCATGGGATCACTTTTGAATAAATTCATTTTCATTGACTTCCAGTCAATTCCCACAGCAGAGAACTCCCATTGGACTTATTCCCTGACCATTTATGATCTTCCCAGGAGATGGGGTGCAGACAGAATCTGATATTTGTCTGTACCTGAGAGGGAGGAACAGGTTGCAAACTATAGACCACTGTTTCAACACAGTATAAAGCAAAGAGCTTTTGCTGTGAGGAGAAGTTCTGGATTTTCTGGTTGGCATGTTGAATCCAAGAATCTAACAAAGTTTTTTTTTGTTTTTTTTTTTTTTGGCCAGTCCTGGGTCTTGGACTCAGGGCCTGAGTACTGTCCCTGGCTTCTTCCCGCTCAAGGCTAGCACTCTGCCACTTGAGCTACAGCACCGCTTCTGGCCATTTTCTGTATATGTGGTGCTGGGGAATCGAACCTAGGGCCTCGTGTATCTGAGGCAGGCACTCTTGCCACTAGGCTATATCCCCAGCCCTCAAGAATCTAACAAAGTTTTGAACATCGATAGGAGCAAGCTCTTGTCTTTGTTTTCTGATTCCTATACCAAGTCTTCCCTCGCTTTCTGCTTCCTCTCAGGAAATACCAACACTTGCCACTTGTTCAAGCTAAACTATAGGGAAACTCCTTTTCTCCCATCCCTGCAATCCCCTAGCACTCAATCCACCAGCAAATTGTATCAAACTGAGTTTTAAAGTATCTCTCAATTCAACCAGTCTCCACACCCACCATCCCCACCTTGCTCCCAGCCATTATTACCATGTCACAATTAGTATCACTGCTGTGCCTTCCCAGTGACTCTCCCAGGCCCACCTTTAATACCATAAAGCCATTCTGTATTTAGAGACAAGTATTACCTTTTCCCAATGATGTATCTGATAATGTAGCTTTCTCTCCTAACCAACCTCCAATGGCTTTCTAATGCATGCACTTGGTTTAAAATTCATGATGTACAAAACTCAGGTTTGGCTAAGCCCTTTCATAAGGATCCATTGTCTCTAATCACTCAAATTTGTTTCTAATTTGGATCATCCCTTGTGCTTTTTCTCACAGGATGCCCAAGCATCTTTTTCCATTTGCAGATTGCATCCTTAACCTTAACAATAAATTTTCCATTCACTGTCCCCTCAAAAGTCTTGTATGATTGACGCTCTCAGTGCTGACTTTAGTCTTTTTTGGAAGTACTTCACATTATTAGATTTCCTCAACATTATTGATATTTAGGGCTATGTAATTCTTTGCTAATGGGGAGAGGCAGTGCTTAGGTGAAACAAAGGAAGAAATTACAGGAAATGAGAAAGCTGAGGAAATAAGCTATGAGAGTATTGGGTAAATCACCAGATCATCTGGCTAGATATTAAGGCATCCAGAAAATGATTTTAGGAGTAATGTGGAAGAGATGAAGTACAACTTTCACATACATCTTACACCCTAATGACACTAATTCTACGGGGTATTAACAGATGTAAATTAAACATTGGTACATTTGGTTGTGCCCACAGAGATGATCTTCTCATGTTAATGTTAACTGTATCATACCACACAACACCACAGTGGAACATGTCCCACCATATGCATAGGCTCTAGAGAGGAGGGGAACAGATATCTTCAATGGAATATTCCAGAAATCTGCCTTTCACAGCGCCAAATAATTAGCTCCAATGTTCTTAGGAGGTCTGCATAAAGTAATCAATATATGCCCCAAACCTAGCATGTAATGTATATCCTTAGTTTTTCAAGTGAAGAAGACTAAGAGATGTGCATTATTGATGTACTCAACATAGTATCATTTTACATTATGCTTCTGAAATTGTAGTTTTGATATTCTATGTGCCCTAAGATTGCTATCTTAGTTCCTTTCACAGGACTGAGAGATAAAAATATTCCCCTTGAAAGATGCTCACTTAAGATTATTAGCATTGCTTTCAATGCTGAAATAATAATGTATGCACCTCCAAGAGTGGTCGGTGCCCATAAAATGGGATGGTGACACATCCTTCTTTTAAAAAAGTGCTTCACTAAAACACTCCCTGAGTCTAATGAGATGTTGTTAGTACAACTGAGACACATCTTAGAAAGTCTTGTATTATTTAAGGGAAAGTTTTATAAGACAGAGATAATTGCACTGTTTTGTCATTGAGTTAATTGCAAGGAATTCTTATTCTAGTGCTATTATAAGTGATGTGAACTACAGCTTTCAATGTGTCAACTTGTATCAACTCATGGGTAATTCATAAAAGTCAAGTAAGTCAACTGAGAAATAATAATAGTTAAAATAACTTAATCATGTTCAAAAGAAGAAATGCTGGATACCTTGTCTCAAGACCTCATGACTGTTCTCTTAAGATGAAGGAAGCATGTTATTTCCATAGATAAGAAAGACAGGGGAATCAAAGTAAAGATCTTTACTTAACTACCTTTGAATGTTCAGTTAGACAACAATGATAATAGTGGTCATACTAACAAGACTCACATTTAAAAAGTATGCCAATTAATTTTGTGAAATTTAAGGTATCTTGAGGTCTCTGGTTAGATAAGGTCATAGAATATATAGACTTGGAAATAAGGCCTATCAACTTTTAGTGCTTTTTGTAAGAGTATATAGCCTGTATCATAAAAAACACGGAAAATTAAAAATATGTTCAAATTTGATGCAAATATATATGTATATATTTTAAAAATACTCATCAACAAGATCATTCTGATTCTTATTGAAAGCATTTATCTTTGCAGGTTTCAAATTTCCTGCATTGTCAAAACAGACAAAAAATTACTTATAGTCTAAAGTCTGCAAAATGACAGGAAAAGAAAAATCAGTAAATTTTTAAAGTGAGTAAAAAATACTGTGCTAGTGGATATTCGATTCCATGTCCACTGAAATCAATATTATGTCTTAATCTGTACTGACTGAATAAAAAAGATAAGTCAATATTTTTAAATTAGGGAAAGGAAATCAATCCCTATCACATCCTTAGACGAATAAGCAATTCCATTGTGTGTGTGTGAAACAAGATTCGTTTGCTGGCACCATCATTGCATGGTCTATTTGCTCTCAACCTCCATCACTGGGGCTTCTTGACTTTGCCCACTGGCTCCACTAATAAGAAATATTTTTTGAGAAAATTTGTGAGTTCCAAAGGTATGTTGGATCATATCTAGATAAGGCACATTAATGTGTAGAATATAGTCTTAAAAAGAGTTACAAGCTCCTATGATTTGGGTGTACAATGTAATTCACAGGCTCGTTTGCTGGCCACTTGGTCACCAGTTGGTGCACTACTTTGGGACGTGATAGAACTTCAGGAGGTGGATCCTGAAGGCCCTAGCTGAAGAGAGAGGCTCACAGAGGAGCATGATGTGGGAAGTTAGGACCTGGCCCCCAGTTTTCCTCCTTGCTCTTTGAATTCTGACCAGCACCCCATGGAGAATCTTTCACCCCATGCTCCTGCCACCATAATGCTCTGTCCAGAGTCAATGCTGCCAAAAGGACTATGGGCTGAAGCCTCTGAAATCCTGAACCAAAGTAAACCCTCCCTTTGGTTGTTTCTGTCAGGTATTTTGACACAGTGACACAGAAACATGGTTAATGTACAAGCTTAAATGCAAGTGCTGCTACACGGATCTTTAAGGGTCTTCAGGTGGGAGGAGCTTCCACTTCACGGAGGAATCAATCTCCTCATCAAAATCATCCAGTTCCTGTTCTTTGGAGAGCTCCAGGAAAACCTGTAATGGGAGAAAAAAAATAAAGGGGAGGGATGTTACATTTTCTTCTGAAGCTGCCACAGAGAGCAAAGGGTATGAGTATATTATGAATTCATATTCATTGGATGATGTAAAATCGCTTGAACTGACGTACCTGTTCCAGAGTAGACTGTGAAAGACTGTACTCCTCCAAGTTGAAGTTCTGCTTAACTGTGTAAGGATGAATATACATTAGGGGTTCATGTTGTTTTTATTCAGGGAACTTACTGGGAACATTCAATCAAAAATCTAAGAAATTGGGGCTTTTTTCATTCCATTATGCGAGTATCTGGTGCATTTGCTTTCCAATATTTAGTCCCCAGATTTTTATTACTCTATATTTTGTATTTGGATTTCTGACTGAGGCACCATAAGACTGGAAAAAAAGTAGAACAGGCTTCAGAATGTGAATTAGGGGTAAGTTAAGACACAGTTGTTTCGGCTGGAAAACCACCATGTACCCACTACATCTGCCCTTACTCTTCTCTATCCCCATAGGCTGGTGTGCGGTGAGGTCTCCTTCAGGCTATCCGATGGAAAGCCCAACAGGAAGGTCAGAGGAGAGGAAAGGTCACAGCACATATTCTTTCATCCCTTCCCTGACATCCATGTGTCCCCAGACGGAAGGTCATGATTTCTCTCAAGCTGGTGACTCCCACAGGACTCTGCTTCCAGGTTCTAATCATTGCTTCCTTTCTCTGCGCTTTTGGATCTAATGGTCCCAGATATGTTGTTTCTAGTCTCAGGGTATTTTGCTGCCACTGCACTCAATCAGGGACCCCCTGATGATATATGACATGTTGATGATGAAGCCAAGTTGCTGCCATATTATCTCTCCTCCCTTGCCATTTCACTCCACGCAGGAGAGGCCCAGACATATTATGAGTCAGGAGGCATCAAGTGAGAAGAGTGATAAAGCTGACCATCCTATCGTCCTAGATGCAGATCTCCAAATTGGAGACAAGACTGACCTGGCAGGGCCATGTGATGCTAGAATTTTGCTGGAGTTTATATGATCAGAGTGTGATCTTGTGGTAGAAAAGAATGAATTTATGTAAAGGGAAAGGAAAGGCCACGGAGTATGTGTTTCCTTTGCACTTTACTGAGCTTAGCTCATTCAATACATGTGTTGCAACTGAGACTCCTGATGACATTTGGAGGAAAAGGAAATGATAGCTTATGCTTCCACATTTTGCACTCTGGGTCATCTTCACATAATAGGGTAGGAAATTGTGATAAGAAGTTGTGGTTTTAAGTAGAAAAATAAAGTTTTAAGTAGAAAAATAAATTTTAGCAAATGAAGCACCACAGAAGAAACTGTAGGCAGCAGAGAACGCTGTTGAAAGCAGAAATGTTAGGAGGCTTTTAAAGAAAGATTGTGTTGTACTCTCAGGTGCTAGCTTTCCTGGAACATCAGCCTCTCTGCTATTATCTCATTAGGAAGTGCTTCTTGTGTTCTCAGAGCCTGCTGTGGGAATCCTTCACAAGGAAAGGATGCAAAACTAGCAACTAGACTAAAAGAGTTAGTATGGAAAGGAGACTCTAGCATGAAGTTGACCAGTAAGGCGGGGAAAGAAAATCTATCTGGTAATCTTGATCCTGTATCAAAGACTCTTAATAGCTGGGAAGCCTGGTCCTCTGATGAAAGCAGATAAGAACCCAGAGGTACATCTCAGGAGAAGGCTGGGTAAAATGGTGAGAACGCGAAACCCATCAGGATTCTTGCATTAACATACCAAGCGAATACTGAGTCCATGTTAGTTCAATGCAGCATGTCAAAATCTAAATCAAAAGGCTAAAAGAGACTCATGGATTAGCTGACTTGACCATAGATGGACTTCCATATTATCATCTAAAGTATATAAAAACACATTAAGATAAAATCAAACCTATATTTTTCTCTTTGAATAAGTGTGTGGACATTCCTGTTCCAAGTATTGTTTTCTTTCCTCCAGAGCAGTGTTCAATTAAGACAAGGCTTCTCAAACCCAATACTAATGACCACTTGGTTTAATCATTCTTTCCTGTGGGCTAGCTTTATTTCTGGCCTTGACCTACAAGACACCAGATGTACCCTGTGACCCCCACCTCTAGTCATCAAAACCAAAAATACCCTTAAAAATTGCCAAAAATCATCCCCTTCTGAGAGCCACTGGATTGGAAATCTTAACTTACTTACAGTGGAATACTACAATTCAGTAGTTGTATATGTTATACTGTTGAGTTGGAATTTTCCTTGTTTCTCAATACTGTCTCTCAACCATCACTTACCTAGCTCCAATTTGGAGAAAGTTTGTGATAAAGGTCGAACATCCTCAATGGGCAATTTATAAACCATCAAGGAGGAATACCTGTAAAGAAGAGAAAGTAAGACTGACCTCTAGCTTTCAAGGTCATAACCTTAAATAGGTCCTTGTCTGAAAAAAGAAACTCAACAATTTTGTCAAGCATTTGTTTAAATACACCCATCAATCTGGTCTTGGAGACAGCCATAGAGTAAATGGTCTTTGATCAACAAAATGCCAGTCCACTACGTAGACAGGAACATGAGGAAGGAAATCAACAGCATTAAGCCTTAGGAAGGAAGGAACTAGATTATTTTCCCTCCTTCTCAGTGAGAGAATATTGAAGCCCAAACACACACAAAAACCCAACAACATCCAAGTCCAATTTGGCTCTACCACAGTTACTTGGTGTTATTCCTAAGCCTAAAATGCTATTACTGATAATAATGAGTTGGGGACACCATTCAATGAACTCTGAGAGATGGCTGGTACTGAAGCTTGGGTTTTATTCAGGGGCTTTCCTTTATGAAAGGAAGATTTTACCCTCTGGAAGGGGCCACTGAGATGACCTAGGCTCATGTATATGCTACCTGCACCACATCATAGAGCCACCAGAAGTGTTAACTCCCTTCCAAGAGTCAACTTCCAAATAACATTTGGTCGTCCCATTTCTCTATTATGGTAGCACTTGGAACAGAGCCTTTCCCTAGTAATGAAGGTACTCAGTAACTTTTTTAATCAGTGAAAAGATAAAAGCTTTTATTTCTTCACCACTCCAATAGAAACAGCGACACAAAACCCTTATGCTTACCTTTCCTGCCGAGCGGCCTGAGGGAAAAGTCTGAGTATCTCTGCATGGAGGGACTCCACCTGTGTGGGAGTCTTCACCTTCATCTCTAGCAGGTAATCTTTGCCAAACTTGCTTTTCAGGTGTTGGATGGAACCAACACATCTGGAGACAGAAGGAGGATGAAATCAAGCAAATCAGGAGAGAATCTGTGGCCAGAATCTGTGGTCATTCGGCCCCAGAGGCCCCAGAGGCACAAAGAGCTGGGATTGGCCTCTCCAGCTCCTCGCAATGGGTAACGCTCTTCTATCAGAGCAGGTAAGCGAGGGATCAAGCGCAGGCCGAGAGATGCACTCACCTCAGCCTTCCAGACACCATGATGGCCACGCGGTCACACACGGCTTCAGCCTCCACCATGTAGTGGGTGGTCAGGAGGGCGCCCCGGTCCATATTTTTAATGGTGGCCCGGATCGCCTGCCTAGAGTTCAGTCAGAGAAAGAAGTTAACTAAAGGGAAAGTTCAGGGTAGTGTGGAATTTTTTTTTTTAAAGCAGAGTTTCAGCTGACACACTTATAAAACAAGATGTGAATTCAGACTAGGCCCAAACTAGAAATCTTGTAGGATAACAGTCATGAAACGAAACAAACCATTGTTAGACTACAAAATTTAGGAAATGGATTAGCCAAACATAGAGAGTGATATTGGGTGAAAGGATTTTAAAAAAAACAAACCAATAACAAAACAAAAAATTGTTATTTCAAAAGTATTTGTGAGAGTGCAAGGGATGAAAGGCTGAAAATGAGAATTTATTTTTAAAAAATTATGATAATTTTGACATGTGCTATCAAGATATAAAATATCAGACTACAGAAATTTCCATTTGAAAGAAGTTTTTTCTTGTTGGAATATTTCTTTTATCCTCCCAAAGGATTACATGCTAAGTGACACTGCAGACATATTTATAAGTTAAAATTGATCTAAGTATGCCTCATACATACTAGAAGGTCTAAGAGGAAAGAAAATCCCTTAGAATGTGTTAGGTTGACAAGCATACTTTCTTTCTCAATGAGAACTGTTTGTTTGTTGTAATACAAAGGGGCTATTTCTTTTTCTTTTCTTTCCTCCCTCCCTCCCTTCCTTTCCTTTCCTTTCCTTTCCTTTCCTTTCCTTTCTCCTTCCTTCCCTCCCTTCCTCTCTCCCTCCCTCCCTCCCTTCCTTCCTTCCTTCCTTCCTTCCTTCCTTCCTTCCTTCCTTCCTTCCTTCCTTCCATCAGTTGTGGGGCTTGCACTCAGGGCCTGGGTGCTGTCCCTGAGCCTCTTTGTGCTCAAGCCTAGTGCTCTACCACCTGAGCCACAGTGCCATTTCCGATGTTTTTAGTGGTTAATTGGAGATGAGTCTCATGGGGACTTTTCTGTCTGGGCTGGATTTGAACTGTGATTCTATTATCTCAGCCTCCTGAAGAGCTATAATTACAGGTGTGAGCCACTGGCACCGGACTTATTTCTTTTTTCTCAGTGTTGATTTCCCTGTGGGTGGGTATCTTTTTGTTTCTAAGTAAACATCAGTTCTGAAGGCAAGTTGCTACAGGATCTGTATGTCCACACAAGGACAATTCAGGATAACGCCTCACCACATTTGCTGCTGGCCCTCGGGGTCCATGCCTGTGGATGGCTCATCCAGAAGCAGCACTGACGGGTTTCCCAGGATGCTCAGCACGAAGCACAGCTGGAAGGAGAGGCATTGCTTATTAGACTGTGGTTCTCAGGATGCTCAGAGCATCCCCAAGTCTGACCCATACCTTTCTCTTTACTCCCTCTGCTAAGGTCTTCACCGGGGCCTTCAGCTTATCTTGAAGCTTAAATGCATCCACTAGTCTAAAGGAAACAGAGGGATTTCATCATCATTACCCATAAGCAGTGGGAAAGGCACAAGGCAGAACCACCAGATCAGAGCACACACTACAGTGGGGAATTGTGGAGAATCATCCTTGTGCTCATGACTTTGAAAACCCCAAGAGGTTGATGTGTGAGTTGCTTTGACCCCAGTGCGAAGTTGTTAGGGGATGAGGCCTGGTGGGAGGTCCTCAGCTGAAGTGAAGGTGAAGCATCCGAAGGGACTAAGAATTTCTGCTTTGCTCTGGCTTCCTGTCTGGCCCTATGATTGCTCTTTCTCACACACATCCCTGCCTTGCAGTAACTGGCTGTTTGGCCCGCACCAGAAGCTGTCCAATCTTGGATTGTCCACCTCCAAAAGTCCAAGTGAAATAAATGTCTTTTCTTTGAATGTAGCTGGCCTTGGGAGGTTCATGATAATCACGTTAAATTGAGCAATACAGATAGTTTCACCATCCTCCCACTTGTATTATCAATGATTTCTTTCCTACAGTCAAGTTTTTGTCTCCAGGCTTGCAAGGAAGGGAAAACAACTCTGACTTGAGTCCTAGATGTTCAAGTCTCCTCCCACAAGCAAGGGGGTCGTGATTTAGAAACTCGCTTCTTTGATTTTATGTGAACATTATTCACATTGTGTCCCCCTAGTAGGGAAGGGGTGGGGGCTGTTCATGTACCGTTCAATGGTGATTGAAGCATCCTTCTTCCTCAGCCCTTTCATGGCTGCATATACCTCTAGGTGTTCCCCCACTGTCAGGACAGGCCACAGTAAGTTTTCCTGAGGACAGTACCCCAGGAAGCCCTGGGTGTCCTCCTCACCGCTCTTCTTCAAAACCACCTACGCCAAACAAGTCATTTTCAGAGTCGGCTCAAAATGGTGTGCACAGAACATAAATGAGCACAGCCTCTGTATGGAGGTTCATTAAAAAAAAATCAAACATAGAACTGGCCTAAGATCCAGCAATAGCACCCTATGGTATTTATCTAAATTAATAACAACAACAACAACAAAAATGGAAGTCAGGATACAATAAAGGCACCCACACATTCAAGTTCATTACAGAATTATTCACCATAGCTAAGTACTGGAATCAGCACAGATCTACAACTGATAAATGGATCAAGAAAATGTGACCAATTATATAGATGTATGACTATCCACACATACTTGTATGTAAATATATACATACATACATGCATTTTTAAACTAGCAGGAATAACAAAATTATTATCCATTTGCCAAGAAATGGATATAGTTGAATAAAGTCAGACCCAGAAAAACAAAGGACACCTACTTTATCTCATACACAGATGTCAGACTTAAATATAAATATATATGTATGTAACATCCATATACATGGACATTAGACCTAAATATCTACATATGTTGCATGCATATTATATACATGTGTGTAGATGTGTATATGTATATGTGTGTATATATGAATGTTAGATGATCATATTAACTAAAGTATGGTATATGGAGGAGTGAGATTCTGTAGTGTAACCCTTTGAAAATTAACAGTTTGACAAAATAAATATCAGTAAACTGAAACATATCTTGACTTAAAGAGGGGAGATTTAAGAGGAGGGGGTGGACAAAAGCAAAGAGCAATAAATAGAGTCATAATATTCAATGTTCCTACATGAAAATAGAACTAGGAAACCCAAGAGATGGGTGGGGGAAAGAGAAGGTGGGAGGTGGAGAAAGATATAGGAATGGCTTTGATCAAAATATACTGTACACATAAATGGGCAAGTTAATTTGAAATCCCCTTGTACAAGTATTTAAAGATAATATAACAAATCCAATTCTATCACAAAATTTGGGAAAAGTTCTGTATATGTGCATGTGAGTGTATATATCAGTAATATCTTCTCCTTGCATGAGTGCTAAGAATGAAAACATATAAGCAATCCCTTAGCTCTGGGAAAAGGATGGTAAAACATTCAATAATTTAAAAGCCAAATGTTATACATCATTTTCTCCTCCACAATATAGTTTAGATGTCATTACTAATTTGACAATTATTAGTTATTACTAATAGTTGGATTTGAGATTGTTTATCTGGTTGTCCATTGGTTGATGTAATTCACTGGTCCACACTTTCACCAGAGATACTTGTGAAGGATTTTGTTTTACCATTGATAAAAACTTATAACTATAGGCTCTATCCCACAATAAAGCAATAAAGCTCTCAGTCAGGAGCAATCATCCTGTCAGAGCAGATTTAACAATGTCTGGAGACATACTTGGTTGTCTGTGGTAGGAAAGGTGGTACTGGCATCTAGTGGGTAGAGATCAGGGATGCGGCTAAGCATTCTACCACATGCAAAAATTGTCAAATCCAAAATGCCATTAGGTCTAAGAATGAGAAATCCTCGACTAAATAATATATAAAATAAGTAATAAATCCTGAGCTGCTGCATTGGAAAACAATACATCCATGGCAACATTTATTATTTTGAGGAGCTAGAGTGTTGAAATAACTTGTGCCTGAATCTGAGCATTTGTGATAGCTTGAATTCTATTATCTTTACAGAAACCCTATGTTTGGTGTGTAGTTTTATCATTCTTCTGTTTACATATGCAAAAAAACATGTGCACAGATGAAGAAATTTGTACAAGGCCACAAAAGGGTAACCGTTTGTGACCTGAGACTGGATCACCCTTCAGACCAAGCCCTTGACCTTCATCCTATAATGTCCCTCTCCCATAGAAAAGAGTAGAAAACAAGTTAACTGGGCCCCTTGGGTGGCATTAGCCAAAAGGAAATGTACTCTTGGCTTGACTGTAACTGTAACCCCTCTGTTTTTAGCATTTTCAAATTAAAAAAAACAAACACCTTTCACTTGAAAGAGCGAACCAGAATGGGAGCAGCTAAATACACAAGGGGTCCAATTAAAGCCTCAGTTCAACATATTCAAGGAAATAAGTGTGCCTGAGAATGCTGTAGATTTAGTATGGCAAGCATTCAAAGAAAGGCCTTTGGGGGAGGTACATTTTCTAGTAATGAGAAGATAACCAAGCACTATGGCTACTCTATCCACAGGGAGCTCAGACCCAAAGACCCTACAGTGAGATCGGTAAAGGCTATGGATGATATGCCAACACAGCCCACAGCATGTCAAGCCTTTTTCACCTATGGTAAAGGTCTTGATCTATGAATTCTAAAGCAGAGTTTGTCATTGGGAGAGTGACAGGCTATCCTTTACATGAGGTTTTGTTTAGTGCCAGTACTGCGGCTAAAACTCAGAGCCTGGGTGCTTTTTCATTGAAGGGATAGCACTATACTCCTTAAGCTCTATTTCTACTTCTGATTTTTTTTTGCTGGTTAGTTGGGGATAAGAGTCTCATGAACTTTTTCTGCCTGGTCTGGCTTCAAACCTGGATCCTTAGATGCCAGCTTCCTGAGTGGCAAGGATGACAGGCACGAGCCCCTGGCACCTGGCATCTCTGTATTTTTAAGATGAACAGCCACATTCACTGTAAGCTGTTTGTCCTGGGAAGCATTCAAACAGCATTATTCCTGTGGACTTTACTGACCTGACCTGCAGTTGGTTTTGTGTCTCCTGTTATCATCTTAATTGTTGTACTTTTACCAGCTCCATTGTGTCCTAACAGTCCTATAATTTCACCTGAAAGAAAAAAGCAGATGTGCTCAGACATGTAGTTACAACACAAATCAAAGCACATATCACTTGAAGACGATGTCAAGCACTCTGTAAAAGGTGCCTTGCACATTGCATTGAACCAATATGTGGGTGACATGTGCTGTTTGTCAGCTGTGCTGCTCTGCTTCAGTCAGATTTTACCCATTGGGGAATTATGTTGCTTTAAAACCCATTCCAAGGCTGAGGATAGGCTGTTTGCCTACTCCATGTAAGGTGAGATCCTGGGTTCTATTCAACACGACATAAATAAGTATCAAGTAAATAAATAAATGCATTTTTAAATAGAGAGAACAAAACCTGTACCCCCATTTTTAATGGAAAGACTGCATTTTTTTGCTGCTGCTGTTCTAATTGCTGTTTATTGTTCTACAGAACCTAGATAACTGTCTTCTTTTTTTCTTTTTTTTTTTGCCAGTCCTGGGCCTTGGACTCAGGGCCTGAGCACTGTCCCTGGCTTCTTTTTGCTCAAGGCTAGCACTCTGCCACTTGAGTCACAGCGCCACTTCTGGCCATTTTCTGTATATGTGGTGCTGGGGAATCGAACCCAGGGCTTCAAGTATACGAGGCAAGCGCTCTTGCCACTAGGCCATATCCCCAGCCCGATAACTGTCTTCTGATGCAAAGAAAAACTCTTATGATTATGACCTAGGCTTGCAAACCCAAAAGAGCTACTGAACAACCTGGCCATCTCTTAGGTTCAGCAACATAAAGCTGTGATTCAGAAACTCTTTACCACTTAGAAGCATTGTATCTTTAGAGGTCAAGACGGCTCTACTAATAGAACTACTGTTTCCAACCTTTTTTGACACAGAAAGAAACATTTCTTGTGGCGATTTTTTTCTTCCATTTGGAAAAGCAATTTTTCCTTTTGCACGCATATTCTTTCCGGAGACAGTTGGCAATGATAACTGGTTTCTGTAAGGAGAAATGAGTAGTAATGTGGTGTTGCTCCACCTTCCCTTGAGAAAGCACGCTGCCCTCTCACTTGACATTCCCAGGATGACTCAAGAATCGAACCCTTTCCCTACAAACTGGCATTTTCATGAGAACTCTCCTAACTCTATATCTTCATAGGGAAATGCAGTTTGCATGGTCATTGGGCGATTTGTGATTGCCCATCTTGAGACAGCCTGAATAAAGCTAGTCACTGAATTCATGGCTTTGTTAAAACATATACTCACACACAAGTACTTCTGAATTGCTTAGAGTAAGCTTTACTTGGGTTATCAAAGTCACAAAATATTTCTGAGGTTTTAAAATGTCTGACTATACTGATCAAAACTGTGACCCTGAAAAATAAGTTAATTAATCTGTACTTCCTTTGCTTTCTTAACATTGTGTGTACTGCATACTTACCTACATGTGTAAGGGTGAAAGACCCTCAGGCATTTTTTCAGGAAAAAACCTAAGATTAGAATGAAGTTTGCTTTATCTGACAAAATTATTTGATAAAGACTATTTTGGGGGCTGGAAATATGGCCTAGTGGCAAGAGTGCTTGCCTCCTATACATGAAGCCCTAGGTTAGATTCCCCAGCACCACATATATAGAAAATGGCCAGAAGTGGCGCTGTGGCTCAAGTGGCAGAGTGCTAGCCTTGAGCAAAAAGAAGCCAGGGACAGTGTTCAGGCCCTGAGTTTAAGGCCCAGGGGTGGCAAAAAAAAAGACTATTTTTTGTGAGTTCTACCTCATCCGTTTCTAGGACAGCCATTGCATTTGCTGTTCTTGCTCTTTCCATTTGTACATCTTCATCCTCTCCTTCAGGTTCTTCTGGATTTGGAAAAACATCACTGCTTTTTGGAGAAATTCTGAAATCCAAATAGCATGAGAATATCAGGTTTCTAGTTGAAAACTTGTAGCAAAAGAAAAATATATTTTTTCTATATACTGCTATCAGTTATCTGAACAAAATAACCAGGAGTACCATAGAATCTCCTTTCTTCGACCAGCATCTGCCTTTCAAATGGCCTACTTCCTTTCAGTCATGAGTCGAAAGGTACTATTCTTACATTATCTTGACTTTTGATTTAAGTATAGTTTTTGTTAGGAGCCATGACTGCTTTTCAAATGATAAAGCAGTACATACCCTTTAGAAAAGAACTTGGAGGCAGGGTTGTGTGAGAAAATGAATCTAGAAACTAATTTTGACCTGTATGTTCTAGAACTTAAATTTTTTCAACCTGAACACAGGGTCCTTTCTCAGTGATTTCTTCCCAAAGCGCCTCTCCAGACAGCGCAGAACGAAAAGAAAGATGAAAAAGTGGAGGTAAGACTATGGGAAAAGAAAGGTAATCAAAGTTAGTTTAGCATCATCATACAAACAATGATTTCAATATTGCAATGGATTAAGATTTAGTTGTCTAAACAATGTTCATCGCAGCACAATTTGTCATAGCGAGAAGCTGGAACCAACCCAGATGCCCCTCCATAGATGAATGGATCAGGAAAATGTGGTACATTTACACAATGGAATTTTATGCCTCTATCAGAAAGAATGACATTGTTCCATTTGTAAGGAAATGGAAGGACTTGGAAAAAGTTATACTAAGTGAAGTGAGCCAGACCCAAAGAAACATGGACTCTATGGCCTCCCTTATTGGGAATAATTAGTACAGGTTTAGGCAAGCCATAGCAGAGCATCACAAGGCCCAATAGCTATACCCTTAGGAACACATAAGATGATGCTAAGTGAAATGAACTCCATGATATGGAAACAAGTGATATATCACAGTTATAACTACTTTCAACGTCCTATGTGAATGTGTAGTTTCTATTATTGATGATGTTTTGTATCACCTTCCTATGTTTGTACCTACACTATCTCTGTAATCTTATCTGAGTATATTGGAAACCGTGTTTACTGGTATTGGAAGTAGGAAATTCAAAGGGAATACCAAATTCGAGAGACACGGGGTAAAAAAAGAGAAATAACTACAAAAGCAATACTTGCAAAACTGTTTGGTGTAAGTGAACTGAACAACTGGGCGGGGGGGAGGGAAGGGGGGGAGGGAGGGGGGCATGAGGGACAAGGCAACAAACAGTACAAGAAATGTATCCAACGCCCAACGTATGATACTGTAACCTCTCTGTACGTCAGTTTGAAAATAAAAATTTGAGAAAAAAAAAAAAAAAAAAAAAGATTTAGTTGTCTATAAAATTGATTACTGTTGTGTAATTATAACATTAGAATATTAATTGAGCTCACTTATCTATAAAATTGCATTTGACAACATTTCCACAAAGCATGAAGGTCAATAGAGTGGATATTCCATGGAATTCAAAATTAGTGTTTCTGCTCTTCAGAGAAAGTATAACATAAAAATAACAGTATGACATTGATATCAGTAAAGCTATTTCAAGTCTGGGCTATACTTTGGCATCAAATGGTCATTGACATTAGTAGTTGAGATTGAAAAGACATTGTGTGTGTGTGTGTGTGTGTGTGTGTGTGTGTGTGTGTGTGTGTGTACATGCTGTTTTGGATGTTCAAAATATCTAGACAGTTTTGTTTGTTTTTTTTTTTTTGCCATCCCTGGAGCTTGCCTTAGGGCCTGAGCACTGTCCCTTGCATCGTTTTACTCTAGGCTAGTACTCTGCCACTTGAGCCACAGCGCCCCTTCTGGCCGTTATTCTATATATGTGGTGCTGGGGCATGGAACCCGGGTCTTCATGTATACAAGGCAAACACTCTTGCCACTAGGCCATACTCCCAGCCCAGTTTTGTTTTTTTTTTAACTTGTTGCAAGACAAATAAACTCAAACCATCCAAATGTTGCATTCTCTCATGTAAGAGCATTGGAAAGAAAGTGACTTCTTACAGTTAACAATGCCAGGAACGAGATTTGAGATACTGAGGCTCCTAAGTAATCAGCGGAGTCAGGAGGAATCTGTAAAGTGAGGAGAACGTGGGCTTGAGTGATTCCTTTTCTTTTGTTCATGAACTTATCCTACTTAAGATAAATCCATGCCCCGTAAGTGGTCTTGCTGTCATTCTACTGGATTCTCACTGTGTAGCAAGTAAAAGCTGATTTCTGACCATGACCATGTCTTCTTTGTTTCCAAAGGTGTCATAGTAAACTGTCAATCTGGCAGGTGGACAGGTGAGGTCCTTTGTAAACTGAATCAGCAAACTATTTATTAGTTGTACCTGGCAGAACCCACTAAAGCCATAGGTGAGTTTATCCAAAGACCATCATTCTTCCTACCTACACCAATACCTTATATACACCTTCACCTATACCTGCACCTGTACCTACACTTTCACCTAAACCTTCATCTACACTCTCACCTCCACCTTCACCATCACCCAAATCTTTACCTTCACCGACCCCTACATCTTCACCTATAACTACAGCCTACATCTTCCTCTTTTTATCTGGGCTCCTTTCGCAAAGAACCCTGGGATGATATTGTTTTTGTGCTCTCACATCCTCTCTTGACCTAATCATCCTATCCATTATTCAAGACAAAGACAAAATTCTTCATTCTTTCCTGCCAGGGCTAACTTCAAACCATGATCCTCAGATCCTGACCTTTGGAGTAGCTAGGAATACAGGCATGAATCCCTGGCTCCTGGTTGCTTCATTCTCGAAGCCCTCCTTATTTAGAAATTCTGTTCCCCTATCCTTCCCTTTGTCAGATGCACTGGGCATATTTCCAACTCTACTTGTTAAGAAGTGCCTGGGAAGATATTAAGAAAAACTCCCCACCCCGCTGATTTCACTTGAAAGTCAGGGTGGAACATCTTTTAGTAGGTCTTTCAATCCTTCTGGTTAGTCTGATTAGGTCTATTAGTCCTTCTGGAGATTATTTTTCAAATCTTTTCTTTTGTTCCCTCAATTTCCTGTTAGGCTGTGTTAACCTTGCAACTATCACCTGTGTCCTATTAAATCCAATAAGCCTCTTTTTAGTTAGCATTTTTCAGGTTCTCTTAGCAGTATTTGATGGCACAGTAACTCCCTTTTAAAAATATTCTCTCTTATTTTGTAGTCCTAGGATTTTGAACTTAAGGCTTTGCACTTGCTAGGCAAAACTCTATCAAATCTCTATTGGGTAAGTCATTCTTCCAGGTTTTTCTTCTTTGGTTATTTTTTGAGGTAAAGTATGCTTTTTCTTTTACTATGAACTTCCTATTCATATTTTTCAACATAGCTTGGCTAATAAGCATTTACCACCACATTCAACTTTTTCCATTGAGATTGGGAGCTCATGAACTGTAGTTTGAATAAATTATTTATTGCCTTCGGGAATACTCCTATAAACAGTTAAGTATTTAAAAGAGTTTCCAAGAGAAGATGCTAGGACACAGAAGTATGCCATTTTTTCTTGTATCTCCCTAATTCCTTTTGAACTGATTAATTGACTCCTAAACCGCTAAACTTTGGAGTTGAGGTCAAATGCTTGGCCCAGTGTCATTGCTATTTATATTATAATTATACTCTCTAGGTTGTAGTATCCAGTTCTATGGATTTTTAAGACCACCAATGACTCCTGAATCTCAAAGATTTGCTGTAGCTTCATTCTTCCCCACATGTTTGCACTTTGAATATAGCTCTAACTTGCTGCTTGGCATATGTCTTCATGTGTCTGTTAGGATTCTTAAACTTAATATGTTCAAAGCTTAACAGAAGAAGCAATCTCTTTGTCTATCAGTAGAGAACTATAAAATGCTACTACTACTTGGATTTGCTTTTCATGAATGAAGAGTGGGCTTCTGTACCATGAGATCAGTTGTCTTGCTTATAATAAGAGAATTCCTTTTCTGAAAGCAGACTTAATGTTTTGCACATTTAGATGGAGTCTACCCATATGCTTTGCAATCAATATTTTGCAACGTTTGCAATATTCTAAGCTTTCTCCAATGGCCACACACGTTTGCTGATGTGAGGATAGGACTAAAATTACTTACCTCAGAATAAATGAATAATGAGCCAGTCAAGGTGAAGGATGGAATTAATATGGTGCAGAAAAATAGTGCAAGAAACCGGTATTCATTTAAATCATTGGCAACTATCAAGAAATTGGTGACCTAAAATAAAAGCACAGCATAGTGACGTTAAGCATATTAACCATCTTTAATAATTGCCTTTCTCTCTGAGCAGCAATGTGATGTTTGCTATCTGCATCTTTGAAGCCTGAGTTCATTGAGTTTTCTGGCTGTGGGCTATCATTTTCAATGGGTATTACAGAGAGAAGAGTTTGTGGGAGAAAGGAGTAGAAAGAGAGAGACCAGAAAGAGATCTATAATGAATTCATAGATGATAGGAGAAGCAGTAAAGATGGAGCACTCCAGATTTGAGACATTGGAGGACAAAGGACACACAGGTGAACTGAACACAGAAAGAGGCTAACACAGAGAAAACAAGGATGACTCCATATTTTCTGTAGCTGAGTTAATTCTGTACTACATACATAATCCCTTAGGAGACAAGGAAGAATAAGGTTGAGAAAATAGTTACACTTCAGCTATGGAACCATTAAAGTCCTTTTTAAATATTCAAGTGATAAAGTAACTCTTAGAAGTAGGAGTCTCTAGCTCAGGGGAATTTAGCTCTGGCGATGGGGTTGAGAGTCATCCATTATGGATGGTATATACTTACACCTACTCTATATTTTATATGTGTCTATGATTGTCATAGGCAATTAGAATTTTGGAGAGAAATATTAACTTACCATCCTGCTTAGCACAAAGTTAAAATACAGTCTCTTAGGTTTGTTCAAAAATGGTTTATAAATAAAATAATAGGCACCATCTGAATACTTACAATGAAGAAGATAACTGACCAAAGGCTACTGTTTTTTTTGATATTGCGAAAAATGAACGAGATCACATATGTCAAGAAAATGAGAGACAATGCATATCCAATATTGCAAAGGACCTGGAAATACAAATACCTAGGTTATATAATATAAATAGGACTTAGGAAAGCATTTATACTTAGCTCTCAACTTTCCACAACTGTAGTACAAATAATTTGAAATTCTATGGTTTAGGATTAGTAATATTATTCTATTCATGAAAAAAAGTCTAGTGAAACAACCTTAAAACCGAAAGACTTAAAACCGAAAGACTTAAAGACTTATTAATCTTTACAACCTACCTGAATTAAAAGGTTTTGAAGGATAACTATAATCTCCTCTGGATTAAATACATAGTCCATTATTTGCATTAGAAGGAGAATCAGGAAGTACAGGGGCAAATCCACCAGGGCTTGTCCGAACCAGTAAGCAGAAGGGAAGAGGCCAGAAATCCATAGCTGGGAATGAACTTTTTTCTGATAAAGGAGCAGAACAATGAAGAGAAGGCAAGAAAAGTTGAGACATGGGAGACCCTATATAATCACAAATCAGTTTTGTGGTATCTCTTGAACAATTATTATTCTAGTTTGATAAATGGAAGTGCTACACCCCAGCAGTATTAATACTGCAGATTGAGACCCACAAAATGTCCCATCTCTCCCTCCAGGTATTTGGTCAGAAGTTAAACATTGTTAAACACTGTTTAAAAATATTCATGTTAGGGGCTGGGGATATGGCCTAGTGGCAAGAGTGCTTGCCTTGTATACATGAGGCCCTGGGTTTGATTCCCCAGCACCACATATACAGAAAACGGCCAGAAGTGGCGCTGTGGCTCAAGTGGCAGAGTGCTAGCCTTGAGCAAAAAGAAGCCAGGGACAGTGCTCAGGCCCTGAGTTCAAGGCCCAGGACTGGCCAAATTATATATATATATATTCATGTTAATAACTTCCCTTTACTGTAAGCATTCATATAGTCAATCATCAAAGATAATTTAAGAGAAGAACATATGAAAATTAATTCAAGCCCATCAAAGACTTTTCCTGAACATTCAGAAGGTTCAGTATCACTAAGTATCAGGTAACAATGTTGAAGGCAGGAAGATAGAATAAAGTTCTTTAATAGGCACTAGACATACTATAGAGAGACAGAAAGTGTCTGTCACACACTTCTTGAATTTTATATAAAAGTGAGGTGTAGGCAGGTACCAAAAAATTAAAAAAAAAAAAAAAGAAATAGTGCATCAAATAAAGCCAGAGACTAGGCACAGCACCACCATCTGGGCACATCCTGTATGCCATCGTCTTGAAGTTTCAGTTAACCATAGAGGACCAGCTTCTTGGTACATGGTCAAGACTTCCCAGAAGTAGGGCCACAAAGGGATTTTTCCCACCTCTAGATGTCAGCCAGAGGTCCCATCTACATCTCCTATGCCTATGGCTTTCTGCACACACCTTCTCTCAATATCCCTTCTTGGCTCTTTAGCAGACTTTTTCGGGTAATCATTTCCCTTTCCCCAGTTATTGTAAAAGCTTTCCTATTTCATAGATTTCTTCACAGTTATGTACATACCCTTAGCATCCTTGAAGCCTATCCGTAAAAGTGCCAGAGACCCAAAGTTCAGTGTACTCAGCTGCCTTGTCCAGTTGTCTGCCCTCCTAGTGTACTATTGCTTTCCCTTTGCTTTGCTTTCATAAACCCATGTGTTCATGTCTGTATTCCTTCAGCAAGACTAAGAACCTGCCGTTCATCTCCACTGACAAGAACATTACAAACCTGAAGCTTAACAGGACAATCTTTTATCAATAGTAAAAGTGCCATGGTGAATTGGTTAATGCGTTACAACTGAGTTAACTTCCCCACAAGGAAAAATGGAAACCATCACTAAGAAAGTAGATAGAATTGCGAGTGGCAAAGGTCTATGAATAAGACCCTCAGTGATGCACAGTTAAAAAAGCTGTCATTCCTGGTTAGTTGGTGGCATTTCCTGAAACACCCACTTGTTTAGGGAAATACAACCTTCACCAATTGACAAGCCGTTTGACAAGCTATTTGTAGGAAGCACATAAACGAGATGGTTTGCAGAAGAGTGGTCTGATTGATGACATGATCATTCTTACTTTGAAGTCACCGATGCTGCTCATCGCAATGTAAGGAGGGAGGCAGGATGCCACGGTGCTGGAGAAGAAGAGGTTGCTCAGGATGGTGTCGAACAGGTATCTGTGCTCGTAGTACATATACTCCTGAAATTATGCAGAACACGCTGAGCAGCTGCCAGTGGGGCACCTGGGTCATCTGTACTCTCCTAATCAGCCAGGCGTATGAGTTGCACAAACCATTGTCATGTTTGCACCTGCTTACCCACATTCATGTCTGTCTCTGTGTTGCAGTAAGTGGGATGTTTGAACATGTGTCCCCACTTAGGAAGAGGCAAGCTCAACCCCACGAACTGGCTAAGGCCCCATACTTCATACCTATGGAACAGCACGTACGTTTTGCTCTCTGACTTTGTGATTATGACATTACATCCAAGTGATTACTACACACATCAAGGTGATAGAAACTAGAGGTTGTGAACCATCAATCCAAGTGCAATTTTACTATTCTTAGAAATTAGTGCCCCAAACAGTTTGATTCAATGTTTATGAAGACTCATTCCCCTGGTTCAGCATAATGCAGAGAGAGCAAATTAAAATACTTTCCAAGACCCAGTAGATGGAAGTCAACAAGTAACAGCCTTTAGAAAACAGCAATGATGACTCAGGGTGAGGAAGATAATGTTATACTTACACCGAATGATGTACTTCTCTCGGTTTGAATGTGTTTTGAAGAATTAAAAACTCCAAGGAGCCCATTGCTGATAATATCCATGAGAACGGGAAAGCAACTTAGTCTTTTGGTATTACATGCTATTGAGAATCTGCGATCCTAAAATAAAATGAATATTTCTAAGATCTCAGAAAAAAATGCAAAATTGAATAAATGAACATGGTAAAAATCATTAAACATTGATACTAGACCAATACTAAAACTTAACTAATTACTGAGAATGAATCACAACTTAATTAATCAATTAATTAATCAGTTAATACCCACACTACCTACATTATTGAATGAATTCATGGTATACTTAAATGAATCCAGGTCTTCAGTTTTTATCCACCATAGCATTGGCCATGCAGTTATTAATGCCTAAAATCTCACAAAGAAAAATATCTCAAATGATTTTGGCATGCTACAAACTGAATAATAATGCAACTTCACTTGGACATAGACTTGTTTCCAAATGTGGTTCATTTGTTTTGTAAAAAAAGAATATATGGACACTTGAAAAACAAGAGATAGCAGGTGATTTTAACGAATGCCTAAGTTTGCACAAATACCAACCTTGCATCTAAAATCTCTTGTAAAATGGTATATAGTACAATATAAGTGTCACATACATGTCACTATTTCTCATTACTCAGAGTTACAAAATAATCACATGCATAATTATCTCTTCCTCAAATAAAAAAAATAATTATATTGCCCACAGTACAGAAAAGCAATATAGTGGATTTTTAAAATCACAAGTAAATCAAGTATATTGCATCTCACTTAAATATTTTTTCATTTCTTTATTGTTAAGGTGCTGTACAGAGGGTTTACAGTTTCATATGTAAGGCAGTGTGTACATTTCTTTTGCAACTTGTATTATTTAAAATAGAGTTTGTTGAAAACATGTGCCATTTAAAAATTGTATCCTTCTGGGTATATGGGAATGAACTCAAGATCCATCAGAGGCTAGGTTTATTGAGGTAATTTCTTTTTTCCTTTCTTTCTTTTTTTTTTTTTTTCAGGAGGCTGGGGAGATAAGACTGGGCATTGCTATGTAGCTAGACTGAATTTCCAATCTTCTTTTCTCAGAAGTAGTTTCTCATTTTCTTGTTGGCTTGGAAAAATTAACTCTGAAAATATCCAAAATGGTTGTTTATGATTCCTAACCAAGGCGATTTACCCATGAAATTTAATTGTCTCATCTTTTTCTGTTTGTTTATCATTGGGATCTCGAACTTTTTATCTTGTTTAAGCACAAGATATGAGCAAGCAGGACAGAAATAACTACAGCAAACTACGGCAGAATGAACACCAAGTCTATTTGGGCCAGTTGTTTTCAGTTCCAAATGAGAATAAGATTTAAATCTATATTGGAATGGAATCCAACTGATAAGATTTAAGTAATTCCTATAGAGCAGGAAGCTCTAGGAAAATGATTATAGTGCAGATTCCCTAAAGAAAGTGAGAAATACCTCATTTCTGTCAAATTGACCTTGGGTATAGGCTGATTTGAATGACTCAACTTTAATAGACCATCTTTGAGTCCAACTTACCTGATCACTCCCTGACACAATGATAGCACCGTTGTATGATGGTTCATCTGTGCCGTTTCTAGTTCCAAAGGCATCTACTTCTACAGCTATGTTCTGCTGTCTCAGTGAACGTATGAAGTCATCAATGCTTGACCCTACCAAGAAGTTAAAGATCAAATGGAGCAAAAACGGACCACAAAAGCCAAGTACTAGACAACAAACTACTAAACTACTAAACTACCAGGTGAATACAGTCACAATACTCAATGTATATGTGTAAAAAAGGAACCAGTTAACTTGAGATGGGTGAGATTGGGACAGATAGCAAATATGGGGAGTGACTTTGATCAAAATGTATTATATTCAAAAACTGACATGTTGAATTGAAACCCTTACATATGCTGATTTAAAGACAGCATTAAAATAATAATAATTTTAAATCATAAAACATAAAAGTGAAATTTTAAAAAATTCACAAGAAAGTGAAATGACATCACTCAAAGTATTCTATAATATGAGTTGTTGACAGATTTTCTTAAAATTGGAATTGTAGCAATGGTACTAAAGTACATTTTGATATGGGTATAATGAAGTTTTCTTATCTTGAGCCTCAAGTTTACTTATAATTTCTATTAGTGAAAAAATGCTAATTACTGGGCTGGGGATGTGACTCAATGGAACACTTGCCTAGCATGGGCAAAGCCCTAGGTTTGATCTCAGCCCCACAAACCAACAAATATGGATGACTAATCTAAGTATGGGTTACTAATCAACAGCAATATTAATCTATTAATCTGTCATCATATAATCTTTTTGCGCCAGTTCGGGGACTTGGGCTCAGTACGCGGGCACTGTGTCTAAGCTTCTATGTTCAAGACTAGCACTCTACCACTGGAGTCATAGCTTTATTTCTTTTTGGTTGCTAATTGGAGATGATTTTTTTTTTTTTGCCAGTCCTGGGCCTTGGACTCAGGGCCTGAGCACTGTGCCTGGATTCTTTTTGCTCAAGGTAGCACTCTGCCACTTGAGCCACAGCGCCACTTCTGGCCATTTTCTATATATATGTGGTGCTGGGCAATCGAACCCAGGGCTTCATGTATATGAAGCAAGCACTCTTGCCACTAGGCCATATTCCCAGCCCTGGAGATGATTTTTGTAGACTTTCGTGCTTGGGCTGGCTTTGAACCACAATCCTCAGATCTTAGCCTCCTGAGTAGCTAGGATCACAGGCATGAGCCACTGGCACTTGGCTGATACACACAACACACACACACACAACACACACACACAATTTTTTTTTACAGGCCCATCAATACAGACACAAACAAAATGATACAGGAAGACCTCATCAGGCAATGATTTCTTTTCCCAAATCCACTTCAGTTGCTTGTGCAGTCATCTTAGGGTTGAAGTCAACTTCAAAATGAGTTTCTAAAACAAATTTCTTAATCTTGTACATTTCAGTTTTAAATTAATTTTCTATCTGGCCTCCTGTTTTCTAAAACGCCAGAATGTTTTTCTTTTCCTCACGTTTCATTTTTTCTGGGGAATCTCCTAACAAGAACACTTAAAATCCCCTTGCTTACCTGTTTTGTTAATGACCAGGAGGTTGGTAAGAGGGTCCTCAGGCTGTTGTCCTGGTGAAAGGAAGTACATATTTGGAGACAGTCCCCAGGAATTGTTTTTTTTATATGACTCATGGAATAGATGATCCAAAAGTTCAGGGATAAAGCTAATCCCCAAAAGCACTAAGCTATATGGAGGGAAATATACAAGAAAAATCAATTTATAGCCACTTATAGCTTATTAGAGGGAAATAGATAATGACATAATAAAGTAAGTTATAAGCACTAAGTCAACATTTGAATTATGATTTTTCTTCTTTCTAAACGAGGTAGTTCCTATGTACTTACCTTTGCTCTTTTTTTCTTTCTGTTTACTCCTTTGGATACTTCATTCTGGCCTCTGGTGCCTCCTAATTGCCATTCTCAAGTATCCCTGTCTCTCTCTTTCTGTCTCTCTCTCTCTCGTTCCCTTGCTTTCTCTGTCTCTCTCTAGTGCCAACTTCTTCTCTCGACTTCACATCTTCCTTTAGCTGCACTATGCCAATGTTGCATGTCACCAACACCCAGACCCTCCACACCCTCAACCTTTTCCCATGATCCCAAATGATCTCTTTCATTTTCCCATTTTCTCCTGCATTACCTACTTCCAAACACTATTCTACCATTGCCCGATGAACGTGCCTGACATTCTGCTATTGTTTTATCAGCCACTTGTTCAAAATGAAAAATCTATTCTTGGGGACTATCGTGTGTGTGTGTGTGTGTGTGTGTGTGTGTGTGAAATGCTGTGGATAGCAGGTCCTCACACATTCTAGGCAAGTGCTCTACCACTGAGCTACACTCCAGATTTTCGCTATGATGTAGTTTAGTAAATATTTTTACTTTTGCCGCACACTCTGTCTGGTGATGGCCTGAGGTTAGTAATAGACTTCTTTAGATTCCTCTGATCTTCTCCTGTTTAGTACCACTCCTTCTGCCTGATCGTCCATCTCCCTTTCCCACCTTAGCTCAGTGAAGTTGCATTCTCCTTCACCAAGCTCAAATTCTGCCTAAGCTCTTTCTTTGCTGTCTCTCCTTTCACTTAAGCACTTCCTACCCCATGCCTACTGTAGGTTGCATATCTCTATTATACCTTACAAAAACCCCCAATGTTTATATGTTTTTATTATAAGCCCCCATGAGCAATGAGCAAATGTTTTTCGTGTTATTGTTTCAACGGCCAGACACAGTTCCTGGGATTTCTTTCACCAGGTGCTTGCCTGCGTGTTATCCCCCCACATTTACCAGGGAATGCGGAAGCCCGTGGGCACTCACATGGCCAGCAGCCTTTTCTTTTCATGCTTCAGCTTGAGGAAGCGAACTTTGGCCATGGCACAGAGCTGCTGCCCCCAGAGCGCCATGCCGCTCACGATGTTTCCTGTTTCGCTGAGGGAAGATAAAGCCTGTTCCAGCGCCACCGAATTCTCCGTGTCTTTTCTCCCATCGCTTTGCAACTGTCCCCAAATTCCAAGATCTAAAAACACGAGAGCATTCGTTAATAAGGTGTTGTTTTACAGTATCATTTTAGATGCATCGTATTTAGCTTTTCTGGGAGCAAAGGTTCCAGGCTTAACATTATGGTCAAACATGCAAGTAACCTAATTTGTGGTATGAGAGTAACTACTGAGGAAATGGGAGAGAAGCAAAATAATAAATTATACAGTGAAAGGAAATCATGTATTTTCTGGAAAAAAATATTCTCTTCGATTCTACAAAACTTATTCTTGAGAAATCAATGGAAATCAATTTATAACAAAAGCTAGTTCTAAACTGTGTTGCAATAAACGTGGGCATAATGGTGCTCTTGTTACTTCCATCATGCAAACGCTGGGTAAATACCGACCTTCAGAGCAATATCTGAATCCTGGAAGTACTGAAAAAAATCCCTTAGAATGCCACCATAAAGGCAATCATCTATGTAAATCCTACTTTTCTTTTTCTCTTTAGCATTTATATTCAGGTAGCACAGTATTGCATATTCATTGTCTGCATCCTGAAAACTAGGAAATTACATTCCTGTGTTCAACAAGTACCTTCCCTCTCTGTTGTAGACTTTCCTATGATGAGCACCAGCAAAAGCTATAACGTCATTATTGGAAGCATTTTACCTGATTCATCAACAGTTGATTCCCTTTCTAATTTCAGGAACACCTCATTCAAAGTAGTCATGGACACACCATAATCATCAATGCCTTGATTAGAGCACCTGTCAAGGTCCCTGTAAAGATCTAAAGGTAACCACAGAAATAGATCAACAGAAAGTACCCTAATTAAATGTATAATAATTACATTTTTATAAGACATAATCTTGGTGATGGGCCAAATGTAGTTTTTTTGTTTTTTTTGCCAGTCCTGGGCCTTGAACTCAGGGCCTGAGCACTGTCCCTGGCTTCCTTTTGCTCAAGGCTAGCACTCTGCCACTTGAGCCACAGCGCCACTTCTGGCTGATTTCCATATATGTGGTACTGGGGAATTGAACCCAGGGCTTCGTGTATATGAGGCAAGCTCTCTTGCCACTAGGCCATAATCCCAGCCCGCAAATGTAGTTTTATTAGAGACAAGACACTTATGTCTAAAATACATCGATGAGGTGCATTAGCTTTTAGGTCTTTCTGTGTATCAGAGTCTAATGTAAACATTTATTTTAGAAATGGATGTGGTCTATAATCCCAGCTACTTGATAGGTAGAGAGAGGAAAATTGGAAGTCCAAGGCCAGCTCCAAGATCATATCTTGAAAATAACATATAAAACCAGAGGGTTTGGAGTATAGCAGAATGCTTCCCTAGCATGGTAGGTTCAATCTCCAGTACTAATATATATAAATATATTATAATATAATATATAACAATATATTATATTTTATATATTATATATACACACATATATTGTATGTAATATATATGGAAGTGTTTAATACTTCTCAACTCTAAAGATTATTTCCCATAAAATAAAGATTCATACTTTCATGTTAAAATTATGATAAAGAAATAAAGGAACAAGTACTTGTAGATATAAATAATTGCCACAGAATATTTCCCAGTTTGAAAAAAAAATCTCTGTATAAGAAGAAGGTGTGTACTGTGTAACTTGTGCATGAATTCTGAACAAATTCTCCATTTGATCTCTCGTTCTCTATATTAGTTTTGGATCTATGTGTCTATGTATCCTATCTATCTATCTATCTATCTGTTTTGGATCATGGTATGAAATTATACAAATGCCCTTATTTGGGATTCACAAGTCCTTTCCTAATGAATTCTTAAATCTACTCAAGTTGTATCTTTTTCATTCTTTTGTGAAATTATTCATCCTCTCTGAAATGTGTTTAATGAGCAATCAGGTAAAATCTCATGCCCTAACCACTCTTTCATTCATTCCTCAAACAAATTTCCCTAATAACCCTAATTTTAACTTTATTCTATCCTTCACCTCATAAAGATACATGCTTTAATGTGAACACATTATCATTTATTAATTACTCATAAGTGACTATGGGACCATCATAGGAGCTGATATTAGAAGTGACCCTGGGTTGGGAATATAGAATAGTTCATATTGCCATGTGCTTAGCAAGTATGAGAACTAGCCATCATTTTCGTGGGCACCACCATTATCTCAGTTCATTCTATGGTCTCTAGTATGTTACCTGGAAATTTGTTTGTCCTTTCAAAAGGCAAAATATAGACAAGTTTTTCTCCATTTTGGGCTGTTAACTTGGCATCTGGGATGTGTTGCTTAACGAGTGTTGTTATGCTCTCTGGATCACACATTTCATTCAGATGCAAACTAACATTGAGAAGAATAAGATAAAGTTATTATTATCCCACATTGCCTTTACAAACAGCCTCCTGATGATATAGTATATATTTGCCACTCAATATCTATGAGACTCAATATCTGTGATACCAGCATATTATACACACACTAATACAGTTCCCACACTTTAAACACATGGCAGAGAAAGGATTAAAAGGGAAGAGTTAGATACTCAGGGAAAATTAACCAATCAGATCTTGGCTGTGGTAAAGTGGAGAGATATGTCCAATCATGTCAATGTTTATTAGAAAACTCAACCTCAGAAGTTGTCTGAGTTCTGGAAACATAGTAAAACAAAAATAGAACTAATTTATATAGTTGTAAAGGATATGGTTATAATACCATACTAATGCAAGTCCTAGAACTGAGGCAATTTGATGATCATCTCTGAGTAACACTTTTACTGAGGCAATTTGATGATCATCTCTGAGTATCACTTTTCTCATCTGAAAGATAAAATAATACCCAGTTCTCAAAAGAACTTCTAAAGACAGAATAAAATAGTACATATGAGGTAGCCCATGGTCTTCCACAAAGTAAACGCTCAGGACTTGTTATGTAATTTTACTGAGAAATTTATTCAAGTGAAAGCTGTTATCTTTTGAAAAAACCATATCAAGTTCCCGATGAAGTTGTTGTATTTAGGCAACATCCTTATTAGTCATATCTACTAAAGTAAGCTGAGGTGACAGAAAGATATGAACATCATAACTGGCTGATGACTCAAACCCAAAAATCTACTCTATGCTTATAAGGCTGGAGAAAGGTTAAAACATAGGGAGTGTTCCATATGTAAATGTCACAGTAAGTCCCTAAAACATAGCCAATATGTCATAAGTGGTAGACATTACTTAACAATGGTAATGATGATTATTGCACAAAGAGGAGGAGGCAGAAAAGGATGGTGGAGAAAATGAAGTCAGGGAGAATAAAGGGTATTTTTATTTTCTAAATTTTAATAAAGATTTTTCAACGCAACAAGTCAAATCATGAGTACAATGCACCTTGATTATTCCAATATCCTACGCCATCTTTCTTACACCCATCCAGGGGTTTTTTAATTGTTCAAACTACAATAGAATTCTGATTTAGGATATGAGTAAAGATTGAAATACTAGTAAGTTTAGCAAGCAACAGGCTACAAAAATATTTTCCAAATGCTTTATTTGAACCTAAATCAAACATCCTTATATCCTTATTGTTGACAATTTCAGATCATCTATATTCTAGCTAAGAAAGTGGTTGGGACTTTGTTCCAACACAACTTTCCTGAATGAACTTAGGAGTTGTGACCTACTGTGATACAGTGATGCTGATAGCATCAGCCACCAGCATTTTCAATGAGCCCCAATATGTACTAACATTAAGAGTTGTACCTTAAATGGTAGCCAATACCCCATTTCTTCTTCAGGAACAGGGAAGAGCCTGCACACTTGAGCCTCCCGTTGGATATAAACACCTTTCTATCTGGTCAGGAAGAACCAGATGATATATTAAGGAATTATTTCTTCACTGTTCACAAAAGAACAAAGCCATTCATATAAAATGTATGTTAGAAACATGATGCACTAGAATGGATAGAGCCTAATGCTGCCACCTTCCTTTCCCTCCAACAACTCAGATGATACTGTCCTATAGCCTACTTGGGAAAGTTGACAAGTATCTTTTTGTCAAGCCCTTGACATTCATTCTAAATAAAAATAGTATGCTCTATTTTACAACCTCTGCTGTCCTGAATCAGAATGTGTGAAATTCCCATCTGAACAGCTGGCAGTCACCATTGAGAGACAGTCATAGAGCCAATCTATACAGAATTTACACATGCTTCTAATTCCCCCACAAGGACGCATGAAATAAAACTGCAAATTACCAGCCAGGATATCAGCCTCGTCCATGAACTGGGTACTGAAGAGAATTACCCGGTCTGATCTCCTCTCTTTCAAGAGATTCCATACACGGTGCCTTGAAACAGGATCCAGTCCAGCAGTTGGTTCATCTAACAGCAAAACCTGGGCAGTAGAAAGATAGGGAACTACCCTGCTCCTTTCAGGCAAAATTCTTCTAGCGAGCACTATGGCACAACAGTACGAGGGAGAACCATACCCATACTTATCTTGTAAAAATGTCTTCACATTCATGGTTTGCAAACAGCTGAATCTTATGCAGTCATTTGGATGTCCCCCATGTGATTTCACTGTTCATTTTACTTCTAGTTACCTGTGGATCTCCTAAAATGGCAATCCCCAACGTCACTTTTCTTTTTTGTCCACCGCTTAAGTTCTCAGCAAGAATATCTTGAATATTTTCCATCTCTAGGTTCCGTAAAACTTGTTGTACCTACACAGATAAAGAATACAGTATTAGTATTAGTCCAAAACGTAAAATGTTTATTTTTTAAAATTAATTTTATCTTTATTGAAAAAGTGATGAGCCGGGGGAGGGAGGGATGGTTAAAATTACCTAAGTAAGGTAATGACTACATTTGTTTTAAGATGTTTATTTTTAAGAAACTATCGTTTTTATGTCTTTCTGCAGAGCCATTTTTTCTTAAATTTCAATTGTACACAAGTAACTTAACACAAAAAGGGGTAGGGTTTTCTAGGTAAGGCAATTCCCATTTTTTTAATAGATGTGTAACAGTTATCATGGTTGAATACCTCTCTCTCCACTTCATGTGGCAGAATCCCTTTTATTTTAGCAAACAGCCTGAGATTTTCTCTCACAGTAAGAAACTCAAATTGTATGTTGGATTGTGGACAAACTCCAGTGAGCTGGCTTATAGTTTCAAAGTCAGTCACTTCTGAAAGTGGCTGATTATAGATGGTGACAGAGCCTATTAAAAGAAGGTAATGGGTTACTATCAAGAGAAATTAAAATAATGCACTTAAGATACTTTAAAACATAAACCAACATCTATATCAGCTAGTAACTGAATAATCATAAAGTTATTTAGAATACATTTTCCTAAATAAACTACAATTACATACAGGAATGACTTAAGCTTCTAAGATTTGTTTTACTTTCTAAACTGATAATAAAACAAAGATTGTACTTATTAGTGGGATTTGTGACAATATAATATCTGTATGATACATACAACTACAATAGTTGTTACACCTCAGGATATACTCATATTGCAACATTTAAGAAAATGCTAGAATATTTATTGTAAGAAAATCATTGAAGTGAAAGGACAGAATGTGAGGTTAACTCGTTTGTCCTTGAGCTTGTCCTTGGATTATTGTTTCTTACCTGACGTTGGTGGCAACAATCCACTAAGAGTATTTAGCAGTGTGGTTTTCCCAGCTCCACTGTGACCAAGAAGGGCCGTGATCTGACCTTCGTATATGTCAAATACCAGACCTGGCAGTATTTCAAGGAAATGACACTCAGATCCAACAGAGTAACTCCCCAGTTTCTTCCATTTTTATAACTTTTCACAGCATGAATGTTTCTAGCTACCAATATTCATAATTAAGGCAATCTTAAATTCTTCCTTTCACACTTATATCTGGTCCGATACATTCTATAGCTATATCATAATCAATGATGGGTCATTAACATATTGATTAACAAGTTGGGGGATAAAATACTTTGACCCTTAAGGGGAGGCTAGCTATCATAATGATAACTTTAGTACCAGATCCTATGATGAGTTGAAAATAATATATCTTTTAAATCCATCTATCTAAATGGTACTTCTTACATGTTAAATTTATTATATTATTAATTGAGTAGAAGGAAAATAATGTGTTAAAATAAAAAGGAGCCTTGATATCTGGACCATCTTGGTCTTAATTCCTACCAATATATTTGCTACAAAGGAGGCATAGCCCGTAAATCAGACCACCGTGTTACATATAATTTTATTTTATTACCTCTTAAAGCTTCTACCTTTTTATACGTTCCCGTGTATTCTTTCTTCAGATTTCTGATTCTGCAAAAGAGGAGGGAAATGTTTTTGAGGAAATTGTGGATCTGGAGGGAGGCTTGATAAGTCAGGTCTTTGAGGTTATAAGAAGATGTTGGTGGTGTTCTTTGACGTGGGCAGTAGCTGAAGCATCTGGGTCATCTCACTAGAAAGCTGCATCTCTGATCATCATCACTGGAACAGGCTCTCGATGGAGGGGCAAATAGCATGTGGGAGCATGTTGCTATGAGGACTTGGATAGACGGTTAGAGAAGAGGAGAGCTGAAGGTGGAATCAATGGTCATGAGATGGGTAGAGCAGAGAAAAGAAAGAAATCAGCAGACCCTAATAGAAAGATGGGGGTGGAGGGTTGCAGCTACCGCACTCTGGGTAAAGTCTCCCTTGTGTCTTTTACTAGCTCTGTTACAAGTTCTATCTTCTTAACAGTCACTGAATTCTGTTCTAAAGCACTAAAATGAAGATGATGATGTTGCCACGCAGGGCTGATTTATAGAGGAAATAAAATTGAAAATGCAGAGCGCAAAATGCTGGAGATATAAGAAACTTCAAACAAGACAGAAAGAAGACAAGAGGAAAAACTTAAAATGAAGACTTAAAAAAAAAAAAAGAATACAGTGGGACCTAGTGGTAGCGAGTGCTTGCCTCACATACATGAAGCCCTGGGTTCAATTCCTCAATACCACATATATAGAAAAAGCCAGAAGTGGTGCTGTGGCTCAAGAGGTAGAGTGTTAGGCTTGAGCAAAAAAAAAAAAAAAGAAAGAAAGGAACCAGGGACAGTACTCAGGCCCTGAGTCCAAGCCTCAGGATTGGCAAAAATAATAATAATAATAATAATAATAATAATAATAATAATAATAATAATAAAATAATAATAACAAAATAAAGAATTAGCTAGTTGTATTTAAAAAAAGAATACATAGAAAAATGTTACAAGCAAGTTACAGGTCTACTATAAGCCAGGCCCTGTGTATTTTAATTGTATCATGTTCATATATTAACAAAACAAATGTGTATTAGTCTGCTCAGTGTGCTATAACAAATACCATTGACTGAGTGGCCTAATATCAGTCATTTATTTCACATGATTTTGGATGACAGAAAGCCTCAGATCAAGACACCAGCTCTTTTGGGTCCCTGGTGAAGGGTCCCTTCCTACTTGCCTTCAAGGTCACCTTCTTCTGGATCTTTCCATGGTAGACACTGTCTCTGAGTCTCTTCTTATAAACGTACTAATTCCATCATGAAAGCTACCATGTTTGTGATATCATCCAACCCTAACTACTTTCCCAAGGCCCCACTTCCAAGTTAGTCTAATGGGTTAATATGTCAACAGGTGATCTTATATTGAGACAGATTCCCTAAGGGAAGAGGAAAGGGACAAAGTGCATCACAGAGAAAAGAAATGAAAATGACAAGAAAATGATAGCATTGTCTGTCACCAACAGAGTAGCAAAGGAAGGGAGAATAATGTGTGAAGTGGAGAAACAAGAGAGATGGTGGAAAAATGAAAGTATAGAATGAGGGAGGAGGTAACAAACAGTACAAGAAATGTACCCAAGGCCTAACATATGAAACTGTAATCTCACTGTACATCACTTTGATAATAAATAAGAAAAATATTTTTTAAATGAAAGTATAGTTTTTGTGATCTGGAAGCTGTTGCCAATGGCATAAGACTTTAGTCGGTGCAAATGTTGAGGACATGAGAGGATACAGAGCTCCTCAGAATGAGGGTAGCCTTTCCTGGGTGCAGCAGCCCAGGGTTGGTGGGTACAGAGGGACATAGAGGTTCGTGGTTTATCTGACCAATCCTTGCTCTCTGATCTCTCTCCATTGCCCTTCCATGTGATGGATTTGTTACCTGATGGCTTCTTTCCCTTGGAACTCTGGAAGCACTGGCTCGAACGAGTCCTCCAAGGAAGGATCTGAATCCACTTCGTTCTCAAGAAGTACATGCTTAGGTCTTTGGTGTTGGAACCAAAAAGAAGACTTCAGGAAAAACAAGGGAGAGTGCCGACGTCCATACTTGGCTACATGAGCGGAAAGCAACCACAGGTTGGTCAGCTACCATTTCATCCTGAGTCAGTGTGTCCACACTACCCCTCTTCCATGAAACCAGAGCTACACTGTCACCTCAAATTACTGTTCATGTGTGCTTTGATAAATGCAGACCAACATGGAAAAAACAACAGACAAATTACCATCTAGTATACTATTCAACTATGACAAGAAGGTAGCATGATAAACTCAACACTAAGGTGGTCACAAGGTAGTGAGGTATTTCAGGAAGAATTGAAATCTCACATTAAAAACAAGCGTCTCTTCCGTTAGAGCTATCTGAATATGTTGCAGGAGACTATGGTGAGAAATCAACCTCATGTTATTACACTGGCAGCATTTTATCAAGCCCATAAAAGACTGGTGAGTCTGCAAGCTCAGGTTTCCCAAAGATCTTAGAGGAGACGATAAAATTGCATACAACAATTCGTGTTTGTGAGTGCGCCAATCCTGGGGCTTGAACTCAGGGCATGGACACTGTCTCTAAGCTTTTGTGCTCAAGGCTAGCATGCTACTTTGTGAGGTAAAGCTCCATTTCCAGCCTTTTGATTATCCACCCATCTGATTATCCACAATATCTTTGTAAAAGAGGTTGAATAGCCAGGTGCTGGAGGCTCCTGCCTGTAATTCTAGCTACTCAGGAGGCTGAGATCTGAGGATTGCAGTTCAAAGGCAACAGTTCCTGCCCAGGCAGGAAAGTCTGTGGCTTAAGTGGTAGAGCACTAGCCTTGAGCTGAAGAGTCTAGGGACAGCACCCAGGCCCAGAGTTCAAGCCCCACGACCAACAACAACAAAAATGAGGTAGAATAAAGTATTAAGGCAGAGCCCAGTCTTAGAAAGTGAGTCTACAAAGTTCCCAATGTTGCACAACTTGTGTTTGCTATTCTGAAAATGCTAGATGATTTATATTTAGTACTATTTAAAACAGATACAGTTAATGCAGTTATGTTGAAGTCCAATCATGCTACTACTTACTGGGAAGAATTTTGTCAAAATACAATGCCAGCACCAAATAGAGCAGAGCATCCACAATCAATACAAAAAGAATAGCTATTATTAGGTATGAGTTGTTTGAAGAATCCAAGTGAGCGTTAGAATTCACATCATAGTCCAAATGTATAAGCTGGGGAAAAGAAAGAGACATACAAATTAAGAGGATTGGTAGAGTATTATGAATTTTACTATCTCATTTCCACTACTCACTGGATTGCAGACAAATAACCCATGACTTTATCTTTACAGAGCTGATCTACTGGAATGCTAGTGATGAATTTATCTGACTGTAAGCCACAGACTACTCCATCTCCTAGGAGGAGGCAATTATTTGAGCAGCAGATAGAATGACTTCATGCTGAACAATAAGAAGATAATGGTCAGTTGACATGTAAATTTCATTTAGCAGGTTATGGTTTTAATGTCATCACTAGAACTCCCTGCAGAGAGGAAATTCCATTTCATGTAGAAATGTTCAATTCAAAAATTAAAATTCACTTTTTCCAAATTCCTGGTTTTCCAATACTTGTGATAAAATTGCGTTGCATTTCCTGAACTTAGGTGAAGCAAGTGTTCATGGGCACAATCAATTAGAAGTAGAAGCTGAACTATCTGAATCATTCAGAATCATCTTGTATTTAGTGACAAGTCTGCTCAGAGAGAAAAATTTCTATCTCATGTGTTTACCTATTCCCCCTCAGCACTGGAACTTCCAAAGTACTGAGCTAAAGATAAACATGGGCTGGACATTTAAATACTTATAGTAAGTTTCATGAATTATCAAAGGAATTTTTTTTGGATATTTTGGGGAAAAAGTATAATAACTGGGTGCGGTTGGCTCTAGTCTTTAATCCTAGCTGCTTAAAAGACTGAGATCTGAGAAGTGTGGTTTGAAGCCAGCCCAGGCAGAAAAGTCTCTTATCTTCAATTGATCACCCAAAAGCCTGACATGGAGGTGTGGCTTGGGTTGTAGAGGGCCAGTCTTGAGTGAAAAAAGCAAGTAGGAATGTGAGGGCCTGAATTCAAACCCTAGTATGAGAACTAAACAAAAAAATGTAACAAGATAATAATTAAAAGTAATAAAAATTAAAACAATGTAGTTAAACCCTTACCTGGGCCATTCCAGCAGTAAAGGCGAAGGGGCTAAGAACACACAAGGTCCATTCCCAAAAGGCAGGAAGATGTCTGTACAGTGTTGTTAATCCCAGACTCCCCCAGGAGACTGTAAGGACAAAGATCACCAAGCCAGCGAGGAAAGGTTTCCTTATCAAAACACTCATCAGGAAAGCTAAAGGTATCTGAGAGGAGACAAAATTCAGCTGGCAGACCATTCTGAGCACCACTAGTAACACAATAATGAATTTCATATTTCCTGTGATTCAGATCAGTGTTTCTCAAAGCTTAGGTGTGCTAACCACACCTCAGCACTACAGGGAGATGTTGGACCTTTTCATAAACAGTCTACTGAGTGGTCTTCTAATCTTTGGGGGTCTACCCACCAAGGGAGTTGTTGTACCTCAACTGCTTCCTTCTTCCTGTCACAACTGTACCCTG
This sequence comes from Perognathus longimembris pacificus, assembly GCF_023159225.1. NCBI lineage: Eukaryota > Metazoa > Chordata > Mammalia > Rodentia > Heteromyidae > Perognathus > Perognathus longimembris. Next base: position 47,836,771 of record NC_063177.1, read on the forward strand.
GCATACAATGAGCCATAAGTTTACCATGCACTACTGCTATGAACATTGCCTAGATACAGGCCCCAAAGCAGCAGAGGTCAACCAACTATTTTTTTTTCTCCTTGTCTAAAAAGACTGAAACCTCAAAGACACTCAGCGAAAAATAAAACTTTTCATGTTTCTTTCCCTTTAAAAAAATTTGTTTGTTGTACTTGAGATTGAATCTGGGACCTCCCCTGAGCCACACCCCCGCCCCATCCTTTTTGTTTCAGAGATCGGATTTACTGACTTACTTGGGTTGGCCTTGAACTCATGATCCTCAAGCTATTGCCTCTAGATTATCTAGGATTATAGACACGTGCCACCACACTGAGCTAAACATTCCTAGATATTCTTATAGTGTTAGAAAGTTTATTAACACAATGTGATATAAGTATATTTCGAGCAGGGGGATCGTGGTTCACGCCTGTAATCCTGGCAACTCAGGAGGCTGAGATCTGAGGATCGTGGTTTGAAGCCAGCCCAGGCAGGAAGTTTGTAGGAATCTTATCTCTAATAAACTACTCAGAAAAGGCTGGAAGTGGCACCATGGCTCAAGCGGTAGAGCATTAGCCTTGAGCAAAAGAAGTTCAGGGACAGAGCTCAGGTCCAGATTTCAAGCCCCCAGGACAGGAAAATAAAAAGAAAGTATATTTCATCGATTTTCAATTAGATGTTGTCCCATAAAAACACTCAAAACAGAACAAAAAATGGTGAAATAGGATTATTAACACATGATGGCCATGAGGTAATGAAGGAAGAAAGAGTGAGAGAATTCATCACTTACCAAAGACAGGCCATACAGGAGAAAAAGGATGAAGACCACCATAAAACTAGTGAGGACAACAACATGGGTTGCTTTGACAATAATTGTCATCAAAGTGGCCATGAGAAGGACCCAGGTAGCATACATCAAGCCCCAGGAAAGCCTAGCAAAAAACAAACAACAGAAAAAAAAAAAACAGCATGAATCCAAATTTCTGTTAATTTGTCATGAATGGAATCATTCATCTGTTCAGCCAACAACCGTTGAAGTTGACAATTTATTAGGATTTTAAAAATGCAGTAGCTGGAAAACAAAAACATTCCCTTGCCCCAAATCCCATATTCCATAAAGAAATATAAATAATCACCAACTGTGTTGCATAACACAAAAGCAATAAAGTAGGTGATGCAAGAGGAGTCACTGGGAGAGATTTCCACGAGCTTTTGAGGAAGACATGTTTCTATCAGACATGGACGACTTCTTCCCATAAAATATTATAGGAACAACACCGGCAAGAAGCAGATGATATGAAAGTGGGTCAGCAGGCCATCCTTTAGAAGAACAAGACCATGCAGTGACCAAAAATTTCTTTCATTGTCAAGGTGCATTGTTTAATTTTAATTCAAAGAGAAAAAGAACAGGAGAAAGTCCCATTGTAGACCAAACCAACAATTTAATCCACTTCTCCATTAAATATACTTAATATCTCTTTAGACACAAAAAGTAATAGAACTTGGTATAAAGCAGTAAGCAGAAGCCAATGGCTCCCACCTATAATTCAGGAGGCTGAGATCTGAAGATCACAATTTGAAGCTCGTCCGGGCAGGAAAGTCTCTGAGACTCTTATCTGCAATCACATAGCAAAAAGCTACAAGTGGAGCTGTGGCTCAAGTGGTATAGCACTAGCCTTGAGGAAAAGAAAGCCTAGGGACAATGGCCAGGCCCCAAGGACTGATACACAAGTGCACACACGCGTGCGCACACACACGTAGACTTCCTACTTGGTAGTATAGACTTCTCTTTTAAAGATTGTTTAGCATATGTCTAGAAGTATCCGTGCATCCTCCATTTCTTGTTTAACATTGACAATTCCAGCACAGCTTGTAAAAGGCAAATTCAACATCCAAATCATGACTTTCTGAACTTCAGGATGAATGTTTGACCAATACTGGTCTCTAAAATATCACTTACAAATGTACCCAAGGCCTAACATATGAAACTGTAACCCCTCTGTACATCAATTTGGCAATAAAAAAAAATCACTTGCCTAAACTCATTATATAATGTGGTTACGGACTATTCAAAGCCTGTTTTCGTAAGTTACTCTCAAGTCTGTAATAAAGACTTACAATAAATAAGTGCTTATTTTTTCTTGAGCACTATGTAAAACATTTTAAATACAATTTCTTTCATTTTTGTCTCCAGTGAGTAGACATTATTTTTTTAATTAATTTGCTTTATTGTTATTATAAAGGGGATGTGCAGCGGGATTACAATTACATGAGTCATGTAAATGAGTACACTTCCTTTCGCACAGTCACTCTGTTCCAGTCCCTCCCTCCCATGTCTACCCATGAGTTATATAGTTCACTTTCATCCGTGACAATTATTATTGATGCACTACAAAAACACTGACTGAGATGTAAAGATCTTAAATAACTCGCCCAAGGTGGTCCCTATTAAGTGGTGAGGTGGAGACAGCTTGATGCTCATTAAGCAGAATTTTCTTTTCTCAATGGCATAAAAGTGATAGCTCATTCAACAACAAAGTTAAAACCCATCAAGGCTTCTAATATAGTCACTGAAATAGACATTCCATTGTCCATCGGAACCCTCAGCTTCTAATTACAGGAAAACCGATCATTTGAAATTGTGCTGTGTGCTTAAGCCCTAGGAGTAGTATTCAGCTAAGTCAGAGAAATTGAGGAAGGTCCAGTGACCAGTCACAGAGCTCCATCTGTTTCATCCATTTGTAATGCGTTACTTTATGCATACATCAAGGAAGTCTAAATAGGACACTTTCTATATCTAGGGAGTCCAGCCAGCCAAGTTGTTTTGTTCATTTCTGTTCCTAGTGCATTTAAACACAAAACCATGTTACTTACCAAAATGCAGATTCTCGGAGTCCCATCATCATCATCAATGGCTTCATGTATCGCCTTTCTTGTGCAACACTGACGGATACATAGTACATGAAGGAAGAGAAAGAAATCATGCACATGAAGATGAAAAAATCTGTGGCAACTCCTCCTTGGGCAATGAAAGGTAGATTCCTCATATTTATACCAGTGACCGACATCAGCTGTTCCATCACTGAGTGACTTGTTGTGATCTAGAGGAGAATATCAATAAACAGGCCTAACTAAATTAAACTCCAAGGAGCCAGGAACATTTTGCATTTTAGTAGATGTACCACAGAGGTTCTCAGGATCTGCCAGTTTGATCCTGGATTGCCTCAGGTTTTGCAACCCAGGAACAACTCCTTAGAGAATCTCTGCTTGCCATGTTCACTGAACATAAGTCTACCCATGTTTTAAGACTAGTGGGAATGACACATGACTAGTTAATGTTCCTTGGTATTTCTTTCCTTTCTTTCTTTTCTTTCTTTCTTTCTTTCTTTCTTTCTTTCTTTCTTTCTTTCTTTCTTTCTTTCTTTCTTTCTTTCTTTCTTTCTTTCTTTCTTACCAATACTGAGTTTGGAACTCAAGCCTTGTACTTGTCAGGTAGGGCTGGTTCTTCCATGTGGGACATACCCTGAGTCCTTTCTTACTTCAGTTATTCTGCAGATACAGTCTCTTATTGTTTGCTCAAGGCCTCATGTGGACCAGCTCCCTCCTACCCAGACCTACAATCTCCCATGTCATTGGGATCCCACACACATGACACCTCTGTTTGGCATATTGGCTGAGATGAAGTCTCACTAACTTTTTGCCTTTGCCTGCACTGGAATCACACCTCTACCAATTGCTCCCTCCCAAGTGGCTGGGATTATAGGTTATGAGCTACCAGGCCTGCTTCAGATACTTCTTATCAGAGCATCTCTGGCTCATTGTTGGCCTAGCACACAACTTACAGTCTGATAAAAAGAACTCAAACCTTTATGGCTGTGTATCTCTATTTCTATCTCCCTGCTTGCTCGAACCTCTTGGTAAAAGCGCCCATGTGGTGCTTGTTTTCTGATCTACGATACTTTGTATAATAGTGTGACACTGAGGTTGTGTTGTTTTTCATGCTTAATGACGTGAATAAATTATAAAAATAGGACTATCTACTTTCACTCATCACAATTTAGTTTATAATGCAATTAGTCATTTGGTACTCACTTCTATGATAGCAGCGTTAATAGCGGCTTGAAAAGCTACAAAGCCTTTCTCCCAGAAGACTGAACTTTCACACGTGATATTTTGGCCCACTACTTGACAATGAGCTTTAAGAAAATAAGAACATGCCCATTATTATGTGGTAGGACAGTCTTGTCTAGAAAAGAAATCATAATTTCTAATGTTTCTAAATGTATTCAAAATCCAGAATAATACAGCATATAGTATGATTTCTCAACTGACGTTTATAGAGCAAACACATGGAGGGCCTGTTCAAATTGCTTTGTTAATGTTTTGAAAACCAGCTCTTATTAAGTTTTATAATTCCCACAATTTTAGAATATTTTGGTAAGTTTTTCTTTGCTTGTGTCCCCCCAAATAGCACTAAATAATATTTAAATATTGGGAAGTATTAAGCAAAAGTCTCCCCTTCAAGTTTTATCTAGGTGAGTTACATAGAAATAACAACAAATATAAATTCTTCATAAAATAATATACTAAAGAATATCTTTTTTATTACATAAGAATCAATAAATATCTTGTGTTTGTATAATTTCACCTCTGTCCTCTTGCGGTTAATATCATTAGACAAACATACACACATGCATACATACATAGATAGGTGGATGGATGTTTAGATGAATAGATGTATATGTATTTGAGTGGATAGATATATACATAAATATTTATGTGGGAAGAAGTAAAGGAGGGAGGAATGAAGGAAAAAGGAAGGAAGAATACATACACATACAGATATACATGGATGGATGGGTGGAAAAAGTATAAGATGATAGATAGAGGAATCGATAGAGCCACAGATATAGAGAGATTAGAAAGATAGATAGATCTTTAATAAAGTAAGAGTTACCTGAATGGTCTGTGTGTTCTTTCCTACTAGGAATTCTATTTCCCCAAGGAAATTTCAGATGATAGGAGAACGTATCATTAAAGATGATTTTCACTGGGTCTACAGAAAGATTAAAATCCAACTCATCCATGCTTTGTTCATCAGGCCATCCCATGATTGATCTCCCTGCCATGTAAATAAAGGCAATTGTTGAGGAAGGTTTCAATGTGGCACAAAGACAGAAAGCCAGCTTCAATTATGAAGTTATTTATGTTACAGCTATTTTCTCCCTAAGATAATCACACTTAGAGGTGAGGAGGCAGTGTGATTTCAAATGTTCTAGATAAAATTGGAATTTATATAGCAAATACTTTGATTAAAAAATCCATCCATTCTTTCCAAATAATTTAACCAATCATTTAAAACATACTTGAAGTAATACCAATACCAATCCATCCATTTAAATTCATGTTCAGATAGACCTATTTATGGCAAACCAATGTGGCCAGATTTCCAAAGATAGCATGGTTAAATTGTTAAATTTAGATGCTGTTTTCTTTCTTGATGACTGTTTATTCTAAAATATACAATGTACATATTATAACCTGGACTATTTAGTCTACAGTCTGGATTCTGTGGACTTCATACTCTTGATAAAATCCAGCATTTTCCTTGGTCCTACCATATATTTCCTGAAAACTTTTAGTCAGATATTGATTTATTTATTGTTTTACTAGACTGTAGGAGGTGGTGTTTTGTCAGAAGCTTCCATTTGTAATTGACATTTCTTTTAGGATTTTAGCAGACATTAATGCTCAGTGTCTAGATCCTTGACTTTAATGTAGATTTCAAAATGGCGATGTTTTATTTATATCATTTATTTTCATTTATATATAGAGAACATTTACATTCATAGTTTTGGATGATTATTTGATTAGATATAACATGGCTCACAGAAGATGAGTATAGAGGTATTTTCCCCTTCATTTGTAAAATTTCACAATAAGAACTAAATTAGTATTATCTTATAATGTGATAGAAAAGTCAGCTATGTTTTTGCCTTTTAGTCTCAATCTCCAGGCATGAAACACTTCACTGCTTGTAGTGTTTGGTACTGTCTTTAGTTTCTCTCTTGATTTTTATGTGTCTGAAGAGATTAAAAAGCCATGCTACCATAATCATCTAATATTTCCAGTCTTCTCAAAAACACATCATTAAACAATCCCAGATGACCTATAAAGAGATAATTATCTTTTCTGTGTGTGTGCTGGTACTGTAACTTGAACTTAGGGCCTGGGAATTGTCCCTTCTCTTTTCTGCTCAAGACTGGCACTCTGTCACTTGAGCCACACTTCCATTTCTGGCTTTTTTTATATTAAAGATAAGAGTCTCATGGACTTTCCTGCTTGTCTGGCCTTGAACCACGATCCTCAGATCTCCTGAATAGCTAGGATTACAAGAGTGACCCACTGGCTTTGGGCAATAATCACCATTTTAACATAAAAATTCTTACATAGGACACTGGTTAATATAATAGAAAATCCTCCATCATCATGGGAAGGAATATAAATTAATGATGTTAATAAACAAAGTGTTAACAATTGCCACTGTATATCAAGGAAATCCTAAAGTGAATTTTTGGATTTTTGGAGACAAAGAAATGAACTGCCAGGAAAGATACCTTTCATAAATGGGGCTGAAGCTACCTTGTTCATTATCTCTTGGGTAGTGTTAGATTCGGGTGAAAATTGAACAACAAAATCAGAATCGTTAAAATTATCTACACGTCCCAGATTCACAGCAGACATCTGAGGAGAGTCATTAACTTGATGCAAATTGGAGGAAAACAGGCATGCAAACAACACTAGAAGAAATGAGAAAAACCATTCCTAGGGAACAAAGAGAGAACAAGGGAGTAAGTCAATAGGTGATCGACTAAAAACCATTATAACCACTTCCTGTTGTGACAAAAATTGCATTCCACGGATTCTCTCTCATGTATTTTTTTAAACTATCTTGACTTTTCCTTTGTCCTTAAATATAGGCTTTCTGAAATATGTATTATTATCCACCAAGACAGAACGGTGACAAGGATCTTTGGCTTTGTCATTCTTAACCACAAGTCTAGATGGCTTCTTTTTTTTTTGGCCAGTCGTGGGCCTTGAACTCAGGGCCTGAGCACTGTCCCTGGCTTCTTCCCGCTCAAGGCTAGCACTCTGCCACTTGAGCCACAGCGCCGCTTCTGGCCGTTTTCTGTATATGTGGTGCTGGGGAATCGAACCTAGGGCCTCGTGTATCCGAGGCAGGCACTCTTGCCACTAGGCTATATCCCCAGCCCTCTAGATGGCTTCTTGAATGGCCCAACAGCATGAAGTAGTGTGAAAAGGGCAGGACGTGTGGGACAGGTAAGTAGATGCTCTTGTTGGAGCATGGTTGTGTTTCCACCCGCTGCTCCCTGCAGGTGGATGAAAACAATTCCCAAACACGGCTTGTGGAAAGAGCTTTTAAATTCTTGGTGACTATGACCATCATCAGCAATTTGGAATGCAACAGAATCCATTTCAACCTGAGTCATTAAAACCCACTTTATGACTCTCACTATAACCCTAAACACTGGGCCTTTCCATGAAGAAAGCAGAGTATTTTCAATATCATATGCAATGTTAGCAGTGTGTGGATGAAGCTCACTCTCTGGATCTGTATACTGACATAAATGAGAAAATAGACAAATTGTGTATTAATAAAAGCTAAAAGTTGGGAAGCAAATCAGCTATTTAGAGAAAGATCTCAATTTTTACATTCATATTTATATTATCCTTCTTCCATGCAGAGAATTTTGTGGCCTTTATTCACTGAGAAACCAAACAATAAATATTTGTTGGAGCATGTTCATGAGATAAGGTATTGATATACCAGTTCCTTTTTATGGATGATTTTTTAGTTATTTACTTTGTTTTCCTGGGTTTATCAACTTTCTGTACAAAGAATGTTATTATTGTTGTGGCCAGAAGGGAGTCCCATTTTCATAGAAGCAAAAGCTCAAGATGTTATTTTCCTTTCTTGCTTTTATTGTATGCCCATTTCTTTTCAGTTGACATTTTCTACACCTAAAGTGCAACTATTTAGAAGCAGTACAGTTTGTTGTTTTTCTTATTCTGATCGACACATAATATTTGATTGACACAATATTTGCATAAGTTTACCATGCATGGTGAGATGCTTTGCTGCTAGTTGTTATGCTCATCATCTTATGCTTTTGTTACTTCTTCAATATGACTACATTCTTTTGATTGCTTTTTCAGTTTTGGAATACTTTTATCAGTTAATTCTATATTGAAACCTGCCTCTTTGACAGAGCTTCTGTGTCTATGACTTTATAAAATTCAAATGAGCTCAGATGTTAACTTCTATCTTGGTAGTACAAACATACGGCTTCATTTGTCAAGATGTTTCTGAAAATGGGTTCTTTAATTTTTTTCCATACTAAAACATATTATGATTACATATTTTGAATTTTATTTGTAAAAAATCAAAGTTTTGAAGTTTTTCTGGTAATGAGAATTAAGATGCATATGATACATTGAACAATGATTATAAACATGTACTGCTGAAAGAAACATGCTCACTCTTCTATGATCTGAGCCTTACCAGACAGGTCTCTCTTTTCATCCTTCGCTTCCTCAGGTAGTTCTTGCAGAGAAGGGCCCACGTTTGTGGGCCCACACTTATGTGTCTCCTGCTCATTTTGACCTGTTTATTTTTAAAAAGAGGAAGTAGATGAAATGTGGAAGTTTGAAACACTGTGCAATGGAACAGAGAAGGAACATTGTAACAGCTGTTTCTAATTGCAAGCTTGAAGAAGAAAGTGCCAAAGGGCAGAGAGAAAAAGAAGTGGGGAGGGGGAGAAGAGGAAGAGGGAAAGAAGAGAGGAAGGAGGAAGGGAGAGAGAGGAAGAGTGAGGGAGCAGGAGGGACAGAAGGGGGGAGGGAGAAGGAAGGAGGGGAGCAGGGAGAAAGGAGTTGAGAAGAGAGGAAGAGGAGAAAGAAGAATAGGGAGGGGGAAAGGGAGAGAGAGAGATTAAGATAGAAAGAGGCTAAACTCAGTATTGAAAGAAGTTACAATTCAAACATTTATGAAATAGAGTCTTTACCTTGTTGAACTGAAACAGTTTAGATAATTTAATGGTATGGAGGGTTGTTGTCCATAATACTTGGAGGTTAAATTGCCTAGTGGGGGTAAAGGAGCTTTATGTGCTGCTAGTTGAGTGTGAACATAGCCAGTTATTTGGGTGACTCATTACTCGTTCATTGCTACATGGCAGTATACTCCTGCGTATGTATCCCGCTAAAATTCTTTGACGTGTTCATGAGGAAACCTGGGCACTGATGTGCTTCCTAGTGTAGCTTATTGTGATATGGTGGTGTAAAACACATTGATGGAATACTGACCAGACATTACTATGCAAGAGTTAGGAGCAGCGAATACTACCTGTGAGTCACATGAAGAAGTCTTAAAAGCATGGTGTCAATTTAAAAATAGGGCAGAAAAAGAAAAACATTGAGAATTATCTCACTTACATGATTTATATAAGTTTGTACTAGATGGCATACACATTTTCCAAAAACATTCTGGAACTAAAGGATCATCATAATATGCAATTAGAAGACCCTCTTTTGTGGTGGGAAATGGGGATGGAGGTCCTACGTGAAGAAGTTGTAAGTTAAAGAAAATAAATAAGAATATGCACTTTTCAAGTCACAGATTTGAGTATGATTATAACTCAACCTTTTATGAACCTTTGTGGGTAGAAGCTAACAAATTCTGGAACCAATAAACCTTTGTCTGTCTTTCTCTCTCTCTGTCACACACAAACACACACATACACACACACACACACACATACGCTAAAAGTCCAACTAGCATCAGTTTCTTGAATCTCAAGAATTTCTGTATGCCCGTTATAGGTGGACTGCTCAGCTATGGACTAGTCAAATAAACTCCCAATAATAATGTCATCCGCGGGCTGCCTTTCCAACTCAGAAATCAGTGCTGTGGCGAGCCCTGGGTATCTAAAAGAATTCAACATATTCCTCAAGTGATTAATTTCTGTGACTTAATATATTTGCAAATAAAAACAATTACATAATCATCATCAATGCGGTTATTTAATTCTGACTGCTAAGCCCATCTTTTTCCACTGTGTATCTTGATGTAACTATCAGGAAGAAAAAAAAATACTGGCCAGTATAGTAACACAAAAAACATCTCGTTCATTTCAGTTACTCCCCATAGGAAATCATGTTAACTAGAAATAATAAATTGATTATCAAATCCCAGTCATTTCCCAATATAATAAACAAGATTAGTAAAGAATTTCCCTTAATGAAAATATGCTCAATAAAGTTTAAAAAACAGCAGTTCAAAACTCAGTGAAGCTTGTCTTCTGCACTATTTAAAATTCCTCTGGCAGTAAAGTGGAAACAAGTACAAAAAAAGAATAAATAATTCAAACAACTTAGAAAATACTTTCTACTCATAAGAAGAGAGCATAAAGGTACCATTCCTTTTTGTGAATCTAGCAGCTATTTTTGCAAATATACTGTATTCAGGGGTAGAACAAAAAAAATCATATTTCTTCAATTGCTCCTTTAGACATACAATACAAAACACACAAACTGATTTGAAAAAACAAAGAAACAAAAAAGACTAAATAGCACAGTGTTCAGATGTTTGGCATTTCCATTGCTAGTCTTGCTTTATATTTCTAAACACAGATCACCAGAGTTTTGAAAGTTAACTTACTCTCGAGAAAGCAGAAGCAAAAAATCTAGAAAACAGTTCATCCACGGGTCTCTGTGGTCTCCTGAAGAATTCACATTCCATTAATACATCGTGGTTTTAATTTCGTGACGATTAGCTGTAGTTCTGAGTTAGACCCCTTTCGGAAGAGGATGATGGATTCAGTTCACACAGACTGCCAAATTCTGTGTGTTCACATAGTGACTCCTGGATTGTTTGCTGTTTCTCTGTCTCCCGCCAGTTCCTCAGCAGGGAATTCGTTGTTGCAGATGGTTGGCTGTGCGTTTCCAAACATTAGGAAATCCCAAACCAACAAAGCAACAGGAATTTATTCCTTCTCAACTGTCTCTTTTGCATTTTTCTCCCCTGGTGGGAAAGTTGACCCTTAATGTGATCTTTTAAATCAAGATAAGGGAGGAAAAATCAACTCAAAAATGGCAAAGCAAGAACAAAAGCAGAAAGCTTTTGTTTTTTTGTGTGTTGTTGTTTTAATGATGGGTAGATTTATTCTTTTATTCTCATTACATGAAATCTAGAAGTTGCTCAGCAAGCAGCTAGTAGAAACAGACTGAACTAATTAGTCCAACAAAAGACAATAACAAAATGCTCCTGATTGTTTCTGCATGCTTACATGTACATACAGAATGATCCCAGAAAAATAACACTGCTAATATTTTGTGCCTAAGAGAATATAATTTCTGTAGTATCTTAGTTTCCTCTAGAAGAGCTTTGTGTTTAAGAGAATTCTGGCTCTAGTTGACTTTCTGTCCTGAACTCTGTGCATTTCCTCCAATATGCTGGCCTCTGTTGTGATATTTACTATACCATGTAATTTCGGTGGTGTTATCTCAGAGCAAACTCACCCTCACTGATTTTATTTTCAATGTTTTCTGATTGAGTCAGATGTGTTTACTTCACTAAATAAGCTTTAGAACTTCTTGCCAATCAACAAACAAACAACAACAACAAACTCCATCCAGCAGCTAGTGGCTTACGCCTGTAATCCTCACTGCATCAGAGGCTGAGATCCACAGCTTACAGTTCAAGGCCAGCCCAGCCAGAAAAATCCATGACACTCCATTTCCAAAATACCCAACAAAAAGCTGGGCTGGAGGTGTGGCTCAAGTGATAGAGTACCAACCAGTGGCGCAAACCGGTCAAGACAAGCAAGAGCTACACCATGAGGTCAAACCCCAATATTACCCTCCACACATGAAGAAAAGAAAGATCCCAATATCCAGTACCAGCAAAAAATGATAGTAGAATTTCAAAACTTGAACGACACTGATTTGATACTGGAAATCTTTATTTAGCAATCATTCCATAGAACCTACTATGCTTAAGGTATACTGAAGGGATTTCCAGGGCCTACTGCACGCTAGACAAACGTTCTAACACTGTCAGGAGCTGGCGGCACGTGCCTGTAACCCAAAATACTCAGGAGGCTGAGATCTGAGGATTGCAGTTGAAAGTAGGAAAGTCTGTGAGACTCTCATTTCCCATTAACCACCAGAAAACCGAAGTAGAGCTGTTGCTCAAAATAGTAAAACACCAGCTGGAGCAAAAGTGCTCGGGGAAATGTACTCACTACCTTATTAGGTAACTGTACCCCCTTTGCACACACTTTGTCAATAAAATTTAATTTAAAAAAAAATAGAGCTCAGGGACAGGGCCCAGGCTCCCAGGTCAAACCCCATGACAAACAACAACAAAAATAAACATTCTACCACTGAATCAAACTCCTGACCCCACACTTAAATAATCCACTCATCTACAGATGAAAGAAATGAGGTCTTAGAGTATAAGTAACTTGTCCAAATGCATAGTGATAGAAACAGCAGAATTGCAGTTAAACTGCAGCCCCGCTCAAGATGTATGAGCTAAACTCACCAGTGCTGTGCTGTCTGCCTTGTTTGTGTGTTCTCCGTTCATTCGATTCTACTCACTTGGATGTACACATTTTTACAAAATTCTTTGCCTTTTGTTTCATCTATTTTTCAGCAATATTCTCCAGGGCTGGAAATTATATAAACTTTATGTGACGTATAACATATTATACTGAAAAAACAAAACTTCGAGATCCTAGCTGGCTGTTTTTGTAGAATATTTGTTATCCTGGGACAGCGGATCCATGTGCACTTCCTAACCCTGGGTGCCAAGCCAGCGTTGATTTACAAGGACAGGAGAAGGAAGCAGCCCGGCTGCCAGGGAAGGAAATTGAGATACATTTGTATCCCAGGGGTTTTTCTGTTCTTGCTTTTCCTTCTTGCTTCATCCAGCTGCATTGGTTGCATGTGGGTTTTTGTCAGCTATCTGCCATAATTTTCTTTCTTAAAGTAATTGTAATGAATTCCACTTGGTCCTATTTTGTGCATTTTTAGCTTGAAACATCCATTGTAACACACATTCACACTTTATTTGCAAATCCATTTCTTTTTTATTTTTATTCATTTCTTTATTATTAAAGTGCAAATCTGTGTCTTAGGTGTATTTTGGCCCACCTCTCCTACCTGCCTATATAACATGCCTTGTTTTAAGAAGTGTAGCCAGGTGCCCGTGGCTCAGGCCTAGCTACTCAGGAGGCTGAGATCTGAAGATCCTAGTAAGTCAGCCCGGACAGGACAAATCTAGGCGACTTTTATCTCCAATTAGTCACAAAAAAAAGCCAGCAGTGTTTGCTGTGGCTCATTTGAGAAAAAAAGTAAAGAAAAGCTCAGGGACAGTGTTCAGGATCTGAGTTCAAACTCCACGACTGGCACACACACACACACACACACACACACACACACACACACACACACACACAGAGTAGGGTTGTTTTTGTCATTGTTCTCAGTTTTCTAGTCTCCACTGAGGAAATGTAAATACTTTGCATCATCATTTGATTTCCTTCTTCTCTTTGAGCAATCCTGTTGTTTTCCATTTCTATCCCGATATTTTCTGTTCCTTTGTTTTTAAGGTTCCCCTTTTGTAAAATCCAGCTCTTGTCTAGAAAGTACCAGATCTGAATGTTCATCTACTAGTGATTGTTCTTAAGTGGTAACAAACACATATGAACCCCTATGAATCTGACAGGGTAAAAACTTAGCCTCTATACCTCTCTTTACCTTTCTACACATGCTTTCTGTACTTCACAGGATGTATTTAGCATATTTCAGCTTGAATTTCTCTACTTCTTACTAAGGTGGCAGCAGAACTTCAGTTCTCTTCATCGGTGAAATCCACAGAATGCATACTGGCATCCTAGAATTTACAAGTATAGGACTTGAGGGAAAGAAGGAACGTGGACTCTTTAGCCCAGTACTGAACAGCAAGGGACTGCTCGGTGAATGTTAGCCACTGCACAGTAGTCTTGTAAAAACTGGACAATTTGGGATTTTAAAATTGTGCTGGCTTAATTGGTAAAAATACCCCCAACAACTTACACACATTTTAAATTATTGTGATTTCAAGCAAGCTTTTGTATTAATTGTTGGTTATTTAAAATTGAAGGGCTATAATAAATCTATCCCCGCTCAAGAAGGCCTATCTTTGCCTTCTGAGTAACTGGAAGTACAGGTGTGCTATACATATGCCCAGCTTTCCATAAACACACTTTTTACTATAATACCTCTATTTTCTCTATTTTGTTTTGGTTTTTGTCCTGCATGACACTGTGATCACTTGCAATGAGAGATTGAGACATTTTTAAGCTCTGGAATATTTTCAGTTAATACTTCTGTTAAATATTAAGTGTTCTAATCTTCCTTTATTTTTCCTTCTGGAAGTTTATTGGATGATGGCCATATTGTAGAAGCATCTTTTGTATGGGTGCCATTTTGAGGCAAGCACTCTTGCCACTAGGCCATATACTCCGCCCTTTGTGTGCCATTTTGAAACAAGAAAACTGTCCTATTTCATATCACATATAACCAATCCTTCTGATAATTGTTCATTTTCATTAATTTTTTGATTCTGATCATTTCCTGCACTGCTCTCTCAACAGCATCTGCTTTGCTTCAAGAAAGCATAAGCTTCCTTTATCATCTGGTCTCCGCTTTTGTCTCCTCTCACCTCTTGCTCCACTCACGGTCCCATCTCCAAATCCAGCCATTCCTTAGACATGATTTGTTTTTTCAAATTTTTATTATCAAACTGATGTACAGAGAGGTTACAGTTTCATACGTTAGGCATTGGATACATTACTTGTACTGTTTGTTACCTCGTCCCTCATACCCCCCTTCCCTCCTCCCCCTTTCCCTTCCCCCCCCCCTGAGGTGTTCAGTTCACTTAGACCAAACAGTTTTGCAAGTATTGCTTTTGTAGTTGTTTGTCTTTTTTTACCCCGTGTCTCTCAATTTTGGTATTCCCTTTCAATTTCCTAGTTCTAATAATACCAGTATACATGGTTTCCAATATACTCAGATAAGATTACAGAGATAGTGTAGGTACAACTACAGGAAGGTGATACAAGAACATCATCAATAATAGAAGCTACAGATACACATGGGACGTTGAAAGTAGTTACAACTGTGATATAACAATCGTTTCCATAACATGGAGTTCATTTCACTTAGCATCATCTTATGTGTTCATAAGGGTATAGCTATTGGGCTCTTGTGATCCTCTGCTGTGACTTGCCTAAACCTGTACTAATTATTCCCAATAAGGGAGACCATAGAGTCCATGTTTCTTTGGGTCTGGCTCACTTCACTTAGTATAATTTTTTCCAAGTTCTTCCATTTCCTTACAAGTGGGACAATGTCATTCTTTCTGATAGAGGCATAAAATTCCATTGTGTATATGTACCACGTTTTCCTGATCCATTCGTCTACTGAGGGGCATCTGGGTTGGTTCCAGATTCTAGCTATGACAAATTGTGTTGCGATGAACATTGTTGTGCTGGTGGCTTTACTGTGATTTTGTTTGTGTTCTTTTGGATAGATACCCAAAAGTGGGGCTGCTGGGTCATGGGGGGTTCTATATTTAGCCTTCTGAGGAATCTCCATACTGTTTGCCAGAGTGGCTGAACCAGTTTACATCCCCACCAACAATGAAGTAGGGTTCCCTTTTGGCCACATCCCCTCCAACAACTGTTATTGTTAGTTTTCTTGATATATGACAATCTTACCAGGGTGAGATGGAATCTCAATGTTGTTTTGATTTGCATTTCTTTTATGGCCACTGATGTAGAGCACTTTTTCATATGTCTTTTGGCCATTCTCATTTCCTCATCAGAGAAGTCTCTGTAAGTCTTTAGCCCTGATGAGGGGGCTATTGGTTCTTTGCGGTTTTGTTTTGGAGGAAGGTAATTTTTTTAGTTCTGCATATATTTTAGATATGAGGCCTTTGTCCATTGAATGGCTGGTAAAGATCTCCTTCCAGTCTGTGGGCTTTCTGTTTATCTTGCAAACTATGTCCTTTGCTGTGCAGAAGCTCTGCAGTTTGATGCAGTCCCATTTGTCCAACCTTTCTTTGATTTGTAGCCTTTCTGGGTCTTTGTTAAGGAAGTTCCGTCCTGCGCCAAGGAGCCCAAGTGTTTCTCCTACTCCTTCCTTTAGTGTTTTCAGGGTGTCTGTTTTTATTTCGAGGTCTTTAATCCATTTGGAATTGATTTTGGTGCAGGGTGATATATAAGGATCTAGTTTTAGTTTGTTGCATGTGTTGAACCAGCTTTGCCAGCACCATTTGTTAAAGAGGCTATCTTTCTTCCAAACTATTGTTTTAGCTCCTTTTAAAGGGAATGATTTTCGTTTTTCACCATTTAGAGTTATACTTGCTATTGGTTTGCCATAAACTGCCTTGATTATATTCAGGAATGTTCCCTGGAATCCCAGTTTTTCCAGGGCTTTTAGCATAAATGGGTGCTGGATTTTGTCGAACGCTTTTTCCGCATCCAGAGATAGAACCATGTGGTTCTTTACCTTGCTCCAGTTGATGTGGTGGATTACATTAATTGACTTGCGTGTATTAAACCAAATTTGCATCCCTGGGATGAATCCAGTTTGATTAACCCCAACCCTGACATTCCCTTCCCTGGATGACATATTTACTGTCCCAGGTCCTGTATGGCCAGACATCTACTTACCCCAGAGTCCTTCCTTAAACTGTTCTCTCATAGCTTCCAGGTCCTCCCTACCTTGCATCCCAATGCACTTCTAACTCTCATCCATCCTATTATGCAAACATCCACTAATAAAGCACTCCAACACACCTCAGAAAGCCTGAAACATAAAAGACACTCAATGCACATGCTTTGGGTTTTTTTTTTTTTTTTTTTGGCCAGTCGTGGGCCTTGGACTCAGGGCCTGAGCACTGTCCCTGGCTTCTTCCCGCTCAAGGCTAGCACTCTGCCACTTGAGCCACAGCGCCACTTCTGGCCGTTTTCTGTATATGTGGTGCTGGGAAATCGAACCTAGGGCCTCGTGTATCCGAGGCAGGCACTCTTGCCACTAGGCTATATCCCCAGCCCATGCTTTGGGTTTTAGCTGAATGGCAACAATACGAACTGGAGAAGCAAAAGAAACAAAAAGCATCATTTATTTTTTCCTCTGGGAACTAGGAAGTAAGCTTACATGGTAGCCAAATGAGTTGCTTGGCCAAGAGGTTCGTTGTTTTTCTTTTGTTGTGGTGACTTTTGGAAGGGGAAGTGAAAAAGGAAATGTTGAAAGCACAAGATTAAGCAAACAACAGATGGAGTACTACTTTTTCTGAAAGGGGTGAGGTTAAGAAGAGCTTGGATCAGAGGAGAAAGGATAGTTTTGTTCTGCCATGCGATGGTATTGCAGGTGAGAGCGGGGAAGTTTAGCGGGGAAGTTTAAATGGAATGATTCCAAGTAAAGGTTTTACTTTTGACAGTATTTATGCATGTGTGAAGTAAGAAGTCAAAATTTAAGAGTAGCCTTTCAACACGTGTGCTAAACAGCTGAGGACAGTGTTAGGATTCTAAAACATGCAGCAAGGAGAACAAAGGATTTCCTCAGTCAGGTCAGGAACTCTGAAGCCTTGCACATGTACTTAATGCTACTTACTGCAAAAAGAAACTTTGTGGAGCTTGTTCTGAATGGATGGCTCAAAAGAACACATTTTGAAAAGTCATTTGTCATTCATTAACTGAAATCATTAGTGGAGTAGAGTCATTAAGGCATCAGTGGCTGTTGAAGCCAGGAATGAAAGACTTAAATACTTGATAAGAAAATGTTAAAATGAGCAAGGGAAACACGTAAGCTTGATGTAAAGCTCAACACTCATAAATTTGAATTTCCTAGTTTTCATTATTTGTACTAAGAGTAATTTCCTCAATACATGATTTAATATTTGACTCTATCGCCTAATTTTGAATTTATAAAAAATGCCATTGAATTGACTATTTTGTTGGATCCATTGGAGTTTGACTTCAAGGCTGTATACTTGCTACGATAGTGCTCTAGCACTGAACCACTAGTCCTTTTTGGATTTGTTATTTTCCTACTAGGGCTTCACATTTTTGCCTGTGCCTCTCGGAAGTATAATCCTCTTATTTACATGTCTTAAGTAGCTGGATGACAGTATGTATTTCTACACTGAGCTCATTAGTTAAAATGTATTATACAAAATGTCTGCCCAGTGATGACCTGGAACTTCTGTCTTCTTGATGTCCACCTTCTGAGTAGCTGATACAAATGTGAGCCACTGTTCCACACCCCTATATTGGTTCACTTTTTAAAAAATATTATTTAAATGTATTTATTTATTTTTATTGTCAAGGTGAAGCACAGAAGGGTTACAGTTACATACATTAGTTAGTGAGTACATTTCTTATCCAACTTGATACTCCCTCCCTCATTTTTCTCCCACCTTCCCCATCCCCTCAGTTGTAAAGTTAATTTACAACATATTGTCTTGTAAGTGTTGCTGTTGCATTGCTTTGCCTTTTACTCTTTGTCTCACCATTTTAATGTTCCCCTTCCCTTCTCTAATTCAGACAGACATATATAAAATACCCAGGGTGCCAGGATCAAATACAGTGACAACAGGGGCTAAATCATAGGGAAGATGAACAGAGGAAAAAAAGAAATAATTTCACATAGTATATTGAAAATAATAACCTCAATGATAAACCTTCGTACTAAGATGGAGACTCCCACAGCAACCCTATCAGTTACAATTACATCATTCCCAACAAGCTGTAGTCAGAAGTTACAGAAACCACATGCAGCTAATTAGGATTGGGGGAACTAAATGCAGCTCCGCTGAATTTCTTCTCACTTGAGTGGGAATGTGGCTGTGCTACAGTGGAATGCAAACCCTCTACAAAATGTTAATTTTTAAGGAAAAAATAAAATAAAGTCAAATGGTCACAACCAAAGACATGTATCGCGTATACAAACAAATACCAGGGGACTAACCTTAAAATACTATCAATGACAACAGAAAACCATTGAGGAGCCAAAGATCATAAGAGCTTAATATCAGTATTCAAAACTTTCAATCCTAACAAACATTACCGTGACCTCCCTCTGTGACCTTCCTCATTTCCAAAAGATTTATTTGCCCTTCTTTTCCAAGGGATGTGTTTGTGCATTGGTGAGTCTGAGGGCCTCCTCAGCTCTGTGGGTGTCAACACAATTGGGAAAGCTCTCAGGAAAAGAATCTTGAGTTATACTGTTGATACTGTTGATACTGTTATATCAAAGAAAACCTTTATATGCAATGGTATGAAGTAGCTTCATGGCCTCTGGTTATTGAATACATTCCTCTTTGTGTATTTCAGCAAATGAATTTTTTGGTAAGTGATTAAAAATAATATTTCAAAGGACAGTCTAAACTTGTATTTTGTTTTCATAATGATCGTCTGGCTTTATTGGTTAAACCTAAAATATATGTTTGACATTAATGTTAAACTATCGTTTTAATTATACATACTTCCAAGTTACATAAATGTAACTTTATAGTACAGGAACAAAATTTATTTGGTTTGAGGTTTTAAGGTTCATCTGAATGAGAAAGGAGTTTCCATCTCATGGTTGTATCAACTTCTTCATCAATATTTTCCAGCTCTTGCTCCTTAGAAAGTTCTAAGAGTACCTAAGTAGGAGGAAAGGAAGGAGGAAAAGGATTACCAGAGCTATGGATGTCTTCCAAATGAATGGGAGAAAATACACCAGTTGCCTTCAGGTAAAATTTACAAGGATGATATGAAGTCAAACAAGCTGACTTACCTTTTCCAGTGTGCACTGAGAAAGGCTGTATTCTTCCAGGTCAAAATTATGTTTTGCTGGGTAAAAAACAAAGAGTAGGTGTATATGCTCATAATTCACTATCAAGAATGCTTTCAGTTATACAAACTAAGAATGTAAATCATTAATATAAACAGGAGTTAAATTTAATAAAAACAAATGCTTGTCAGACAGAATAATAAAATAATGACTATCATAGAAAATTCGTATAAATATGTATTAAATTCATATTGACATGAGGATTTTCTTACACGATATTTTTATAACATGCTATTATTTGGTGTGAGTCTTAGGGAGGTATATTTCTTCCTTGAGGAATTGCACCAATGATTTTAACATTCTGATGCATGAGGAAGATTTCAATCCATTTCATGTTTTCTTATTAATTTCAGCAGATTCATGGGTAGGTTTTTGATAATAGTTGTTTTTTTTTTTTAAGCAGCCATGAAAGAACTGTATCCTACAGAACTTGAAGATGGCAGAATAAGCTGATAAATCAAAGCCTGCCTGACAACTAAATGGGAGTAAAGAGTTTCAAAAGAATGAGAAGGTAAGGAATGGGACATAAAATTCCTGGCAACACAAACTTACAGGAAACAAACCCACTAATCAGAAAACCATCTAGATTTAGAAGAGTCTTAGGTGAGGCACTTCAATTGCTTATACTCCAAGCAGTTAGAAGAATGAATCCCTTTGCCCCCAAAGCAGGTCTGTGTAGCACAAGTCAGTAACCACCACATCTGTAATTTGCAGATGGGCCCAAACATTTTCCCCAACTTTCCAAAGTTTTATGTGTCTTGCATGATCCTTTTACCCTTTATGAACAACATTGCAATTGCCGTGTTGACAAAGGGTCTTTAACTATATTCGTAGGTCTATAGAAATGAAAAAGCTATCCTGGAGAGGGAAAAAAAATTATGCCTAGCAAAAAAAATAAACATGTTTTCCTCTTTGTGCTTCACATTGCACTAGATAAAAAATAAGCATAAGCTTTAAGTTTTATGAATATCATGAAGCTGAGCAAGACTTAAAATGAAATAATTGTAGTCTTTATTCCAGCTAAATTGCATTATTGTAATTATACATATGGAAACAACATAAACAGTTTAATGGTTTATCAACTTATATTTTCTCTACATGATGTGCTTTAAGCTCTTATTTAGTTCGGGGAATCTTAAACTCTTATATGGATGTATATTAAAATATTTTTGCATGGGACATAAAAATTTGCATATGACATAAATAAAAATTTTAAATGTTACTGCCATTCAAAAAAAAAAAGAAAACCATCTAATTCTCACTAACCCAAGGCCGAATTCTGTAAGGAATAAGACACTAGGGTATATCTGTGCCATGTGCTCTCTTTCCCTATCACCTTTATTTATGTTGGTCACTTACCTGAATTCTTCTCTTGCCAGACACAAGGACCAAGGTTTTTTAGCTGCCCTAAATTTTCTGGTGAAGTATTTGTTATATTGGCTGGAAAGTTAGAGATGAAGAATATCATCTGGTATGGACTCATGGAAAGGTTATAGTATCCAGGCTCTGATGAGCTTTCCCACAAGGATTTCTGCATGACCTTTGTCATTAGATTCTCATTTACTGTTTATACACTGAATCTCGTATGTGAGAGGATCTCTTAAATACCAGGAACAGAACACCAAAGGTATTGCCAACAGCTTCAATCTTTGTGTGCCCACATTACAGTGGGAGAAATATGGGCACTGACTCTGCAAACACTTAAATATATAATAAGGGAAATACCAATAGTGACTACAGAGAAAAATTAAGCATGTAGAAATGAGTGCCTGTCAAATATGTGTATATATACATATATGTATGTGTACATATATGCATATATGTACATATGTATATACACATACATACAACATAGTCAAGATAGTGGTAATACTGGGATGTTAGAACAATAACCTAAAATACTGAAAAGTAGACCAAGTAGGCCATCTGTTTTAGAAGATTTTCAGAAAGAAAGGTTGGCAAATGCAAAATCTGAGACAGGGGCTTGTGGGTCTGGAGAAATTTAGGGAAAGACAGGAAGTTAACTGGCCAGAGTGGAAGGAACATAGCAAATATTTACATGCCATTTCAAAACTCCAGGGCAAGGCACTTTTCTGGACAGTTCACAATTTTAACCCTTTAACTCTCCTAACAATCTGACCAACAGGACCGTGATACTATCCCTCATCGCAGGGATGGGGCATCTATACATACAGGGGTTAGGTAACCCAGCAAGTGGGCAGCAACACTGGGCTCTAAAGCCTGAGCCCCTCACTACCACAGTGTGTTCAGTAAATACTCAAGGATGCTCTGCTTTGGAGGGATGGTCCAGCTGAAAGCAGAAAGATAATGACCAAAAAGAAAGGGGACAATTTCAGGTAGCAAGAGGAGTTATGCACAGGTAGAGGTTGGCCTTAATAATCACTTAAAGTAACAGGAAAGCCAAATATACTGGCAACACAGATACTAGGAGGTTGAAGGATAAATGGAAGGTATTTGTGTTGCTTTTCATTTTACTAGTAAATATAGAGTGATGGAATCAACTGGTGGAGGAAGTAGGGAGGAGGTAGAAATGTAAAGAAAGAGGAGGAGCAAAATCATAGTTCTAAGTTCACGGTGGTAATGGATTGCGTACACATAGGCAAAGAAGGCCACCCATAGGAACTTTCTGAGGGTAAGGTCACTTATTCAATGTAAGGAAAATGAAACATGGCTGTGTTCTCTGAGGCTTCAGTCCCTTCCATGAGAATGATCTGCTTTCCACAAAGTTGGATTGACTATCATGTTCTACATGAGTCTTAAAAAAATCATGTCCTATATGGCTTAGTTTTAAAATAGGCAATTATCTCCCATTAAATTATTTATACAAGTACAAACTGATACCTCAAAAGTTTTGTGTAAAGTAGTCATCCTTACCTGCTTCTAGTTTGCGAAAGGCCTTAGATAGAGGGTAAACATCTGCTGCTATGGGCAGCTTATAGGTCAATAAGCAGGGCTGCCTAGAAACACATTTCCCAGGGTGAAGATGAGCATCAGAAGAAATATGACAATATCAACAATTCACGTTTTAAAATAAAATCGGGTACAAAGTAATGTATAGCTTAAATATGAGACCAAATTATCTACCCATGGAAAACACTTTACATATGGTTACTGGTTCTGTCAGATATTTCTAGCCATGATCTTGCATAACTTGTAACTTCAGCTTGTGAGAACCATTTACTATTGTCAACAGATACGGCATACAATTCTCTTTGATTAGTTCAAATTTGGTTAATTCTAATTAGTTCAGAATTGAACTAACCTCAAATACAAATTCAGTCATATCAGAAGAAAGCTAATTTGTCAGAGATATGAGGTGAGCAGGATGGGGTGAAACAGTAGAGGAAGAACTTCGAAGGCTTAAAAGACTCTTCTGGCTCTAAGAAACAGCAGTTTAGATATCTAGTTTTCCTGTGCTACTTCTGCCTGTACAAATTTATGCTCCAATCCTTTTTTTTTCTTTGCCAGTCCTGGGGCTTGAACTCAGGGACTGAACACTGTGCGGGGCTTCTTTTTGCTCAGGGCTAGTAGCACTCTACCACTTGAGGGCTTCATGCATGCTAGGCAAGCATTCTACCACTAGGCCACATTCCCAGCCCCTCATGCTCCATTCTTATATCCATCCAAATAACAGTTGGACCTTCCAGGGGGCCATAGGACTAATCAGAGCTACAAGACTGGCTTCTCTTCAGACCAGGATTGAGTTTCACATCCTGACATATACCCTAGATAACTATTACATTTATACTGTGCTAAAACAGAAATCGTAATTTTGTCTTGTTTTGATGATATACTTATCCTTCTAAGGAATTGTAAGTTCAGTACCTGTTTCCATCTTCTTGCTCTCCCCCCAGTAAAGCAGACTTAAATAAATGAACACATTTTGGGTTCACACACAGACACACCGTCCTTGCCATGCCCCATTTAGGAGCACGCAAATTCCACTAAATGGAGACTCTTTATCTCAATTGATATTTGTTTCCTGTCTTGGTGGGATGGGGGTGAGATCACAGCTCTTTGGGTAGCTCACAAATTTCTTATAATCTAGAGAAATCAACAAATCACTTTTTGAGGTCCCTAAGGAGTCTCGTAAAGCCTCTTCCCTCTCCACAGTGGAAAGCTCTTTTTACCTTTCCTGTTTTGCAGCCTGTGGAAAAAGCTTCAGAATCTCCGTGTGGACTAATGGCACTTGAGACGCCTCCTTCACTTTTACTTCTAGAATGTATTCCTTGCCAAATTTGCTTTTCAGGTATGGGATGGAGCCAATCCATCTATGAGCAAGATGGAGAACATGAAAGAAAAATATACTGTCCTTAATATTTGTTTTGGCTGCCCTGAGGTTTTGATGAACTCAGGACCTTGTACTTGCTAGAAAAGCTCTCTAGCATTTGAGCCACAACCCCAGCCTTTTATGCTCTCTTTATTTTCAAATTGGGTCTCAGGTTTTACTTAGGTGGCCTGGATTGTAATCCTTTTATTTCTACTTCCTAAATAGTTGGGATGGCATGTACTTGTCCCCAAACCTGGTTTTTAATTGGTTGAAATGAAATTTTGAGAACTCTTTGCCAGGGCTGGCTTTGAACCAACATCATTCTCCTGATTTCCACCTCCCACGTAGCTAGGATTATTAGTGTGAACCACCATTCCTGGCTGGTCCTTACTTTTTTTGGTGCTACTCTTTAATTCTCAAGGAGGTAGGAGAGTATCAGTAAAGAAGCCAAAGGAAAGGCTTTAGATGCTCACAGTGACTTGCTTTTTTCCTCCACAGAGTTTCAGTTTAGGTGTTATGTAGAGGTTCTGGAGAGATACCCACCTCAGATTTCCAGAAACCATGATGGCTATCCGGTCACACAGGGCCTCAGCCTCAGCCAGGTTATGGGTAGTCAGGAGAACACACCTTTCTTTGTTTTTAACAGCTTTCTGAATGGCCTGCCTGAAGTGAGTTGAGAAATCAACAGCATTTAAAGCAAGAAAGTGCAGAACAACAATAAGGGGGGGGGTGGGAACTTCATGCATAAAATAATTTATGAGTCATGTACAGATCTTAATTCAAAAACCACAGAAAAACATGAAATCTAATTTTTTGGTAATGTGGAAAAGGTTCCAATATTTTTCAGCTGAACAAATGGCACTGTAGTTCTTTAAGTAGAATCTTTTAAAATTTCCATTGAAATTATATTTCCTTCAAAACAATTAGAAGATGGAAATAGAGTGGATGGAGATATAGATGAAAGATGATTGGTTTTCTTAGTGATTGATGGCTCTTAGAACTAAGTGATGGCCATAATGAATTAATAAATTATCTTTTCTATACTTACATAAACTCTCATGACAAAAGATTCTCTTTAAACTGGAAAAAACACTGAATGGTCACTAATTCCCAACTAGATTTGAGATGTTATTAGTCCAAAGAGTAATTCAGAGATAAGAATTTTTAATCTGTTAAGTTGGATAAATAATTTTGTCACATTAATTAAAAGGGGGGAGGAAAGTGGGAAGTTATATTAGCAAGTTAATGTTCTTTAGGAGTACAAGTAGAAAATGAAGAGTTATGGACATCTCAGTCACAAAAAGGCAAAGTTAATACCTAAAATTCCAGCAAAATAGAGTATTTTTTTAAACTTAAGTACTAGAGGAATATGTTAAAATTTTGTTTAATATGAATTACCTCAGGTATAGTCTGGATCTTGATGTCCCTTAAAGCCACATGTGTTAAATAAAAAGACTTGGTTTCTAGGGTGTGGTACTTTTAAGAGATGGATTCTAATGGAAGATCTTTAAGTCACTCTGGGACAGGTGCTCCAGGATAGTGGGATCATGATCAAGTTGTCACTAGTTTGTTCTCTGGCTTGTGAACTGACCAGTTTTACTCTGCTGTGTGCTCCTGCCATGATGTGCTTGTCTTGCCACAGGCTCAAAACAATGGCACCATTGATCATGAACAGAACAACCCTTTTCCCTTTGTAAGGTTATGGTCTCAGTTATTTATTATATTGATAGCTGCTGTAATGGCTGTCACTATGACAAAATATCTGTAAGAATCAACCTAAAAGAAGAATACTTTAATTTGGCCCATAAATCTAGGGGCTTGCCCATGGTTAGTTGACTCCATCACATGGGCTGTGTTAAGGCAGAATACCATGTTGGCGAGTGAGTGGGTGGTAGCCAAGAAACAAGAAGAAAGAGAGGAGGAACCAGAATCCCAGTATATCCTTCAAGGGCATCTCGCCATCTGACCTCACTTCCTCACACTAGGCCCTAAACTTTCTACCATCTCTCAAAAGCACCACAGTCTGGGGCACAAAGCCTTCAATACATAGGCTCCTGAGGGACATTCAAAACCCAAACTAAAGCAGCTGATCAACACAATCTCTGCTGAATCAAGAACCAGTGGGTTTGAGGACCAGTATTCAAAAAACAGTTTATGAGTGCAATTTCACATAATGTTGATATTCATGGATCTGAGGATTCTAATAACACTCACCACATTTGTTGCTGCTCTATTAGATCTGTGCCTGCTGAAGGTTCATCCAGAAGCAGGATAGGTGAATCTCCCAGGATACTCAGCACAAAACAGAGCTGTAATGAAGAGAAATGCCCTTGTTTGCTTCCATTTGAGGTCAGCCCTCAGACAAGCATCAACTAGAACACATACCTTTCTTGTGGCTCCAGCAGCCAGTTTCTGCACTGGAACATTCAGCTGATCATGCAGCCTGAAAGCATTCACTAATCTGATTTTTTAAAAACACAACAGGATAAGAATATGAGGCTAACAGGATTTTTGGTAAATGCAAGCATGTATAACTGTGATAGCACTGAAAGGAAGCTTGGAAGTATTATTCCAAATTCTATGTCATGACAAAAGAATAATAACTATTTTGTAACATGACATATTGTTCATTTCATAGAAAGGCTTTGAAGAAGCTGGGCACTGGTGGCTCATGCCTGCAATCCGAGATACTCAGGAAGCTGAGATCTGAGGATCACTGTACAAAGCCAGCCAGAGCAAGAAAGTCCATAGACTCTTACCTACAACTACTAGAAAACTGGAAGTGTCGCCATGGCTCAGTGGTAGTGTGCACCTACCCAGACCCAGTTCAAGCCTCATAACCAACAACATCAAAAAAAAGTTTTTAAAAGAAAATCCTGAATTCTGAATTAGAAACTGAAAATGGTTATTCTATTTCCAGATAATCTTTCACTAAAAAACTGAAATAAATGATTATTCAATCATGATTATACATTGTCTTATTCCTTGTCAACCATTTTAAACAGTCACTTTTTAAGCTCTCCCATCTATGATTCAGGGAAATAGGTCTTCTTTCCATCCTTGTTCTGCCACTAACACTCTGAAAAGCGGGATATCCCCCTCAGCCTTGCATTCATGGGGATTCCTCATCGATGGGACAAGCCCCCTACTTCTGCACACTAAGTGATTACAGGACCTCTCTACCATACCGTGAAATGACAATGGCTGCGTCCCCCTTCTGCAATCCTTTTACAGCAGCGTACACCTCTAGGTGGTCTTTCACCGTCAGGAATGGCCATAGCACGTTCTCCTGAGGACAGTATCCCAGGAACCTGACTGTGTTCTTGCCCTGGTCACCTGCGACAGAACTGAATCCTTTCATTTCCACCTAGAAAATTAAAAGGCTTTTAGAAACATGTTTGACCTTTTACCAGCTGCACAATTAATCAAGAAATGGACACGTATCTACCTCAACTGTTACATAAAAAAATGCAGACTAGAAATTGCTTTATACTTATTACAGAAGGCAATGTGATCTACTGATATAGGGTTTCCCTCTTCAAGTAGTTCCTGAAAATATGTAATGAACAAAAGGTACTTGGCATCTGATGACATTCCAACTCCTCTTATCAACTTTTACATGCCCATCAAAACCAATTAAAGAGGGCAAACATTTGTATAAAGACCAAAGGAAGTACATTACACAGATATACTCTGTATTTATCATGAATTTCTACTTGAGGAATATATTCTTTTAATTACCTCTCCAGCTGTTGGCTTTGTGATCCCAGCAATCATCCTAATGGAGGAAGATTTTCCAGCCCCATTGGGTCCTAGCAATCCCAAAATTTCACCTGAAAGTAAAAACAATCCAGATCTCAGTATTATAAGGAAAATGGTGATTTACACAAACCTATTTCTTGCATGAAATCTGAAGATTTCTTCTTTGTGCCCATTTCAGAGAATGTCATTTTCAAATTTATAATGTGTAATGGAATTCATGTCATAAAAAAATACTAAGTTCTTATAACGTAATAAATGTAAATTTAAAAATAACTTAAAAAATAGAACTTAAAAATAAAAAGTAAAAAAATATTAAAAATAAACTTAAAAATAGCTAAATAAAATGACATACAAATTTTTGATGCCAAGGTATCTGCTCCTAATTTTCTTGTTTCATCTAGAAATGCACCCATATGTTTTCTCTAGTAGGTGACTCATGTACTGAGTACGTAAATAAGTGATTCCTGAACTTCAGAAGTCAGAAGCACTTTCTTTATGCCCAAATTCAATCATCTGTGCTAAAACTACAAGACTTTTCACCTAACTTGATATAAACCATCCCCTTCCTAAATTCATGAGTAGTCAATGTGTGATCTTTTCAAAATATTAACTAAAAGATGACACAAGTACTCTACCCCCAAAGGCATTCTACCCCCTTGGTATAAAATACATATTTCTTATTGTTTAAAAATTCTTTATGTAATCTAGCCTGCCTTCCTCTTTAGCTTTATCCATTCCACTCACAGACACACCCACTGGACTCTCTGTTTGATACCCAAACACTCCAGATGTTTTTCTATGCTCTCTCTAATTCTTCCCTGAGTGCCCTTGACTCTTAATGCTTATGTAGCTAGCACCTTATCTTCACCCTTATCTAGACTTCTATGGCACTGCTCAAGAACAATACACTGTCTAGACTCTGACCAAACAGATGCAAGTCATTCATGGCATTTATTATATTTCAATGTTCAATGACTTATATAATACTTGATACATTTTAAGTTATCATACTCACAGCACCCCTCCTGGAATAGAAAATACTAGAATAAAACTAGGAAATGTGCCAAATTTCTTCATTTTTAGATTCCCAGAATCCAAAACAGTTCCTAACACACTCAAAAAACTATACGCTGGGTGAATAAGTGAATGAAGGCTTCAACAAGCAGAATGATATCTCTGGCATACATATTCCATAACTATTTTTGAAAATAAAAGTTTATTTTATAAACATTCACTCCAAACCTTTGTTAACACAGAAAGAGACATTTCTTGTTCCTATTTTCTTCTTCAACTTTCTAAAGCATCTTTTCTTCTGAACTGCATACTCTTTATGTAGACAGCTGGCAATTATGATGGGCTTCTAGAAAAGATGACAGCATGATTTTCCTCTAAAGTTTTGAACACAGAGATTGGCATTGATATCAACAGGAGGAAACAGCATGGTTTCATGGAAGGCCAATCCAAGCCAGAATAGCAGTGTCTACGCTCATGGAAGCATCACAACATTGATGGCTTAAAATCTTAATCTCTGCTCACTATCGTATATCAAATCTCATTTAAATTCTTCAGCTCATGAGGTCTTGTTTAGATTGCAAATTGTAGCTCTCATTATCAAACCTCAATAAAAGAAGAAAAACATTATATTTTGTGTCCTTTTAGTTACCAGGACACTCCCAAAGAAGTGTCAGTGTACTTAAAGATTAAAAAGGCACCAAAGTGCCAGGCTCATGTCTGTAATCTCAACTACTAAGAAGGCTGAGATCTGATGATCTTTCCAACCTTGGAAAGTACCTATGAGTCAGCTTCACCAAAAAGGCAGAAGTGGAGCTGGGGTTCAAGTGGTAGTGCACTAGCCTTGAGGACAAAAGCTTAGGGACAGCACCCAGTCAGAGTTCATACCCTAAGATCATCACACACACACACACACACACACACACACACACACACACACACACACACTCCTGAAGCACCACACTTAAAACTAGTCTATCAAACTCTATTATGGGAAATTCTTGGATATTTCTAGAGTATCCATTTGCTTTTCTACCTCATCTGAGTTGGAAATTCTTAGGGCAGTTGATGTCCTTGTTCTTTCTGCTTGAACATCTTCATCTTCATCCACAGGTTCTTCTGGGTTTGGTTGAACATCTTGACTTTGGGGAGCAATTCTGTGGAAAAAATGAAATATGTTGCATGTCAATTTTCAGTTGTCAAAAGTAAGACCAAAAGTCAGTGTCCATGTGATTTTACGATGTCCCCTCTTTTAATAAATAGCTTCTGATTATGGCTATATCGATGTTGCTTAGGCTTTTGCAAATAACTCCCATCCTGCTAGCCAGAATCCTTTTCTTGGTATTTCTGTCATTCTTCGGGCAAGCGTCTTTGGCCCTTTCAAGCTTATTACAAGTACAGCTACTTCCTACTGAAAATTCAAGTTTTTCTCATTTCCTTTGCTTAATCACATCAGAAATTTGTTTTGTTGTGTACTCTTTCCAGAATCTCTCTATTTGTGAAACACTTGAACTCTGTAGCTAAGCCAGTATCTCTTCTGTTCAAGGATATATACCATCTTGGATGGGAGAATAGCACATTCAGTTAGTTACCATTTTTGAGAAACTAAACTTTCCCTCAACTGCTTAGTGACAGAACTCTTTCTGAGAGTTCTATTTCTTGGCTGTAAGAAAGAAAAAGAACCCACTGACTCTAATAACCAGCATCACATGGTCTATATTGTAAATATCAATCCAAATTTACAAGTCAATCATACACTATCTAGGAATATTCAACTATTACATTCAATATAGACTTAAATGTGCTACCTGAAAATAGGATCCTTGTGTATTACTTTCTTTCCATATTTTAGTTCCATGCATCTTAGAACAAAAACGAATATCAAAGTCTGAAAGTAAGGCTAGAAGCAAAGAAAACCAGCTTTATTTAAGTGTAAATTTACAAATATAATTTAAACACTTGAACGAGGTAACAAACAGTACAAGAAATGTATCCAATGCCTAACGTATGAAACTGTAACCTCTCTGTACATCAGTTTGACAATAAAAATTTTAAAAAAATTTAAACACGAGAGAAAACTGGCAATGTTTTGATTGTCAGATAAAATAGCAGACATAAATTGGTATAATAAGAACACTAGCTATATAATCACAATCCAACTTACTTAAACTTGACTCTTTTGGCTCAGAACCCACATCAGTCTCCTAGTAAATTCTGTTGCAACTTCAAAATTATACACATCTCAATTATTTCCAACCCTTACCCAAGTTTTAGATATTATATCACATCTGAATTATGGCAACACATTCCTACCTGGTTTTCCTATGATATTTATTCCTATACAACTACTGTCATTACAGTATCACAGCTAGTCTTTCCATGTATACATCTGATCATGTCACTTTGTTTAGCACTGCAATGGATCCTTCATCCATTAAACTTGTGTAAGCCATTAGAGCAACCTAGACTTTATTACTTCTTAACTATCTTTCCAATTATCCTCTTCTTGCTCATTTCAAAATCATGCCTGGATGACCCTGAACAAGCCAAAGTCACTTTTGCTGCTTCCTAATGGAATGTCCTTCTGTAAGTCCTTCTAAACAATCCACTTAGCATAGTACATTGTAGTTAATTAGTTTGATATCTATTTTCATCAGAATCTAAAGCTTTTGAGGGCAAGGATTTCAGTCTATGTTAGTTTTTATGCCTAGCAAAATATTGACACAACTTAAAGGTAGTTGCTTTCTTTGGCCTAAATATGTCAACATTGTCATTATCCCCTTTCATTGTTAGAATTCACCTTTTGCCTTTTCATCTATCAGCTAAAATTGTAATATCTATTGCAGCTACATTTTCTATAAGCTTTCTCAAATTTAAAAGTAGTCAGTAAGCAAAATAATTAAACAAAAATTCTGTATCAAATCCTAGATTTGTATTTTGTGTGAGTCTGTGTCTGTGCATACATGTGTGTATAACCTTGAAGTTCAAAATTATGTCTGAATATCATTATTTTATTTGAGATTATATTTACCTTTCACCTTATTAGACTTTAACCACAATTGTTATTTCTTATTGTTAAGTAGTTGTACAAAGGAATTTCAATTCAACAAATCAATTTATGAATAAAATGCATCTTGATCAATGTTTTTCCTAAGACTATATTTAAAATACTTTGAAAGTGGGCACACTTCAGACAAGATCAAATAGTTGTAGTAAATGATATCTACCCAAAAAAAAGCATAGAAATATCAATAAATATCTTACTATTAGGCAGACTAGCATATCACTTCCTCTCAAGTTATATTCTACTTCAGACAATTCTTCATTGTAATGGTGGATTCTCTGAAAACACAAAAATGATGCATATGAAAACTTTATCACCTTTATAATGAACATTTAAATAATATGATATTAAACATATTGAATATTTTTCTCTTTAAGCTTCATTCCTCTGTGAACATGGGGGCAAGTTTCCTGCAGGAAAGAAATCCTCTTGGTCGTGGGCTGGGGATATAGCCTAGTGGCAAGAGTGCCTGCCTTGGATACACGAGGCCCTAGGTTCGATTCCCCAGCACCACATATACGGAAAACGGCCAGAAGCGGTGCTGTGGCTCAAGTGGCAGAGTGCTAGCCTTGAGCGGGAAGAAGCCAGGGACAGTGCTCAGGCCCTGAGTCCAAGGCCCAGGACTGGCCAAAAAAAAAAAAAAAAAAAAAGAAATCCTCCTGGCCAACTCTGTTTCTCAATGAGCAAGTAATGCATGTCTGTCTGTTCTCTTATTCCAATTTTCAGAAAGTCTTCTGGTTTAACACCAAAATATTTGCTGAAAATCAACTGAAACCCTAACAGAAAGGGGTGCTGATGTTGTGAAAATTTTCCTTAAAATATTTGTCCCATATATCCCATACAAGATAATTCATAAAACTCTTCCACCCTAGTGCTGAAGTGACTATTTCTCCAACCTTCATAGTAACCCTTTCATGTTATTCTTTTTTCATTAATCAACTCAATCAGAAAACCATTCATTCCTTCTATATTGGATGTGGCAGGTCCTGGGAATATGGCCTAGTGGCAGACTGCTGACCTCATCTACATGAAGCCCTGGGTTCGATTCCTCAGCACCGCATATATAGAAAAAGCCAGAAGTGGCGCTGTGGCTCAAGTGGCAGAGTGCTAGCCTTGAGCAAAAAGAAGCCAGGGCAGTGCTCAGGCCCTGAGTTCAAGGCCCAGGACCGGAAAAAAATATCTAGATGTGGCAGGTCTAGATATATTTCACCTTGCCTGTTTACTTAGGTCTTAGGAAGCAAACACTTTTAGCACGGGGATAAGTTTATAATCAAAAAATCCTGTCATTATTAAGCTCAGATGAAAATATTTTGGCAGATGGATGGCCTCCCCAGTTCCTCTACAACACAGATAATGTTACCCCATACGTTCTTTCAAACCAATTCATTTGGGCTGGTGCAGGGTCCCCCAAAATGTGTTCCTGACTTGAGCTGTCCTATACCCTGCCTTCCTTGTATACTTCCCTCCACTTGGGTATACTTCCCCACACTCGGGTTATTAACATTTTGTGATTTGTTTTTTACTACAATACCTTTGTTTACTTCTTTAGAACATGTTTACCTCCTGTTTCACTCTCCCACTAATTAATTCTTACTCATCAGTTAAGAATGTATTTAAACATCACTTCTCCATAATTGTCTGACTTTAGAGTACATCTGCAATGCTTTGCATGTTCTCCCTTGGTACTCTGCCTTTCCCTTTTAAAAGCTCTGTCTCTGCTGAGTTCTATGATTGGAATGTCTTCACTGTCCTGTCCATCAGATGTTCCTAATTACTAGAACAACAAATAGTAGAGAATAATATCCCATATGTTTTTGAGAGTTGAACGTTATTGTACATCACACTATTCTCATGGTACTTAATACTCATTGAATTGGAAGCTTTATTCAATGGGGGCATTTTAATGAATAGCATTTTTTTTTTTTTTTTGGCCAGTCCTGGGCCTTGGACTCAGGACCTGAGCACTGTCCCTGGCTTCTTCCTGCTCAAGGCTAGCACTCTGCCACTTGAGCCACAGCGCCGCTTCTGGCCGTTTTCTGTATATGTGGTGCTGGGGAATCGAACCTAGGGCCTCGTGTATCCGAGGCAGGCACTCTTGCCACTAGGCTATATCCCCAGCCCTTAATGAATAGCATTTAACAGTGTCTATATTTTCCAAAGTAAATAGGGCAAAGCTTAAAAGAACTCTGTTAAGGTTTAATTTCATGCCATAAAAGTTACTTATTTTAAGTCTATAATTCAGAACATTTTTTCAATTTGCTATGTAAGCATTACCATAGTTCAACTTCAAAATATTTTAGTCATTCCAAAGAAATCCTACATGCCCTTTTGTTGGCATCCCCTATTCCCACAGCTGATAGTATCCCTTACCTCTGATAAAAAGTATAGATATCCACACAGGGAAGATGGAGGAATTAATATCATGCTGGAAATGATTGCACTTAAGTCCAAGTAAGTGGTTGCAAAAATGTAGAGGGTGATTATAAACACCTATAAGGAAAGTCCAAACATACTGCTTTAGACATAGTTAAGTCCCAGTTTGAGTTTCTTTTATTTGGAGTGCCTAAATCCAGAAATGTTTTAGATTTTAGATTTTTTTTTAAGGATTTTAAAATATTTCATGTGATGCATTGGGATGGAACAAAAGTCTAAACACAAAATTGATTTACTTCATATATACTACATATGTTTACATATTTGTATATGTGTGGGTGTATATTTATATATATATTACATATAATGATTTTTATAATATTATCTGGGTGCATATGCATTTATGTGGTCTACTGGAAACATTGCATAAATTGTACAATATATCTTCATTTGAATACAACCCATCACAAGTCAGGTGTAAAATTTTTCACTTGTGGTACCATATCAGCTCTCAAAAACTTCTGGACTTTACATATGAGATTTTGGGGTTCAAACCATATTAAATTTTCCCACATCACAAAGCAAAAGTATGTATATGTTCCACTGAAAATTTAAAATCACCATCTTTTACATATATATTTAGACTTACGACATAAAAGCAAAGTGACCAGAGGCTGCTGTTTTTCTTCCTCTTGCAAAATGTAAATGATATCACATATGTAAAGGAGA
This sequence comes from Perognathus longimembris pacificus, assembly GCF_023159225.1. Lineage (NCBI taxonomy): Eukaryota > Metazoa > Chordata > Mammalia > Rodentia > Heteromyidae > Perognathus > Perognathus longimembris. Next base: position 47,871,987 of record NC_063177.1, read on the forward strand.
TCAGAGCCACTGAATAACCAAGAGAATAAGCAACCTAAAGATAATTCAAATAGTATCACAGTCAAAAAACAAAATATCTCATGTGAAATTATACCTTTTTTTTTTGTCTTTCTTCCCCATGGTTTTACCCCCGATGTCACTGTAACTGATTTTGGTACCCTAGATATTGTATATACATGTATTGGAACTAAGGAAGGGAAGGGGAATATCAAAATGGCGAGGCAAAGGATAAAAGACAAACCAATACAACAGCAATACTTACAAAACTATATGCTGTGTAAACCAACTATACAACTCATGGGGAGCGGGGAGGGAAGTGGAGAAGGGGGAAGGTGGGAGAAAAATGAAGAAGGTAGTAACAAGTTGGATAAGAAATGTGTACATTGCCTTACGTATGAGACTGTAACACCTCTGTACATCACTTTGACGATAAAGAAATAATTTAAAAAATGAAATATCATCTGAGGCATAACTTAAAATTACAAGCACTCAAAAATAGTTTATTGTACATGCACTTTGCATTTGTTTATTATGACATCACAGTTATACAAAACAGCAACATTAACATTTTAGTTTTATAAAATGTTGTCTATATAATATGCTACTTACCGTAGTAAACAGAATTTTACTTGGAATGTAAAGGCCTGTCATTTTTGTTACGTAGAAGACTAAATATGTTAAAATGAGAATTAAATTGAGCAGGTTAACATCTACTACTGCCTGCCCAAACCAGTAAGCAGAAGGGTAGAGGCCTGAAATCCATAGCTGAGTGTCAGCTTTCTTCTGATGAGAAAACACAGGTGTACACAGGGTCAATTAATGCAAATTTTTTAAAGTACATTAAAAAATTTTAAATAAATATATTTAATCTCCTAATGTTATTAAAATTATTATACTCTCTAGAAAATAACTATAGATCCAGTTCTAAGATAGTGTCCATTTAAAGAATACATTTTTATTTGGCAGGTTTGATTCACAATACCTAATAAATAGAAAAGTAGATCTCATAATGATCACTGAAGCACTTTCAAAAAGAAATACTATTGTGGAACCTAAAGGTCAATGTTGTGACCTAAATAAAACACAATAAATTTTCTTTGTCTAAACATCTTCTCAAGGAGTTAGTGTCTCTGGATGCTGAAAGCAGACTTATCCAAATCTGATTGTAATGTTTCTGTGGATAAAATGCATAAACACATATATAATGCAAAATTAAATTTTCCAAAGTGAAAATAAAATCCAAGTCTTTAGTTTCAACATTAATATTTTCTCTTTGGAGCCAGGAAATAATGCAGTTAAAATATATAATATTTCCATTTGAAGCCCTGGATTAAGTCTGAACAAATATTTGTGCTTTCTCATAGCATTAAAATAAAAAGCAGGGTTGGGAATATGGCTTGGCAGTGGATGGCTTGACTTGCATGCATGAAGCTCTGGGTTCGATTCATCATCACCACATCAACAGAAAACGCCAGAAGTGGCGCTGTGGCTCAAGTGGTAGAGTGCTAGCACTGAGCACAAAGAAGCCAGGGACAGTGCTCATGCCTTGAGTCCAAGCCCCAGGACTGGCAATAAATAAATAATAAAAAGCAGAGTCTCTCTATATCACTCACACTGGCTTTGATCTGTCTCTGCAGTCCAAGTTGGCCCTGAACCCTCAGTCTTCCTGCCCCAGTCTCCGGAGTGCTGGGATTTCACAATCCCCGTGTGATATTATGTCTGACCTACTTTGCATTTTGAAAAGTAAGTTTTCTGGCTTCCTAGAATCAATGATTAACTACATTACCTAAATTACAAATTGATATCAGTGTCCCCACCAGAGGAAAACATTCTGGACACATTGCATTTAAATTACTGAAATTCCTTACTCCCATTCCCCACCATCCTTCTTACTTTGTAATCAGTGGCACTACTCATGGCAATGTAAGGAGAAATACTGGAAACAACTGAAAACATGAACATGAAATCTTCAAACCCAAGCCAGAGGATGAAGTGGGTCTGCAAATATAAAAGGCACTTGAAACTACAGAATATATTTTAATAAAATATATATTAATAACCACAAAGAACCAATATTTGGAAATACTGTAAAATTAAAGTATATATGTAGCTCACTGCCACAAATGAGAGAGAAAATGATTTCTTTAATATGAGCTTCAACTCAAAGAACAAAGAAGTCAAACTCAGAACCTGCTTTTGAGTTTATATCTCAAAGAACTAACAGCCGGATTTTGTGCTCATTTCGGTGTTCACAGTACCATTATTCACAAAAGCTAGAAAGAACCGAAAGCATGGTAACTATATGTGTAATAAAATAGTAGTCTGCTTTAAAAAGGAAGAAACTCTTGTCACGTGCTATAACGTGCGCAGCATGATACTAAGTGAAATAAGGCAGGCAGGACGTGCTGGCTGGGCACCAGCAACTCATGGCTGCCATGATAACTAAGTGAAGTTGATATTGGGAGGATCATGGTTCCAAGCTGACCTAGGTAGAAGAGTCTGAATGACTACGTCTCGACAGAAAGGAGCTGGATCTGGTGGCATGTGTCCATCATCCTAGCTATGACAAGAAGCCTAGTCCAGATGTAGAGCTGTGGCTCAAGTGCTCTAAGCACCAGCTTTGAGCAGAAAAAGCCAAGTCAGAGCACAAAGCCTTAGTTGAAGTCCCAGTATCAGTATACACACACACACACACACACACACACACACACACACACACACACACACGTTTTAGTAGCCAAAAATTTTAGAAACAAAAAGTTGAAGTAGTTACCAGAAAAGGAAGAATGGATAAAGAGTTGTTTAGTGGGCACAGAGTAGTAGATCCATAAAATGAAAACATTCTGGAGACTTAATTCACAACCATGTGAATAGATGTAACACTAATGAATCTGACACTTAAAATGGTCAATTTCATGTTTTAATCACAATATAATAACTAATAATCAGGAACTGTGTGACCCCTGGTTAACTGATAATTCAGGCCTATAAAATACATCTTGCTCTGTAAACCAGAGGCTGAGGGTGAAGAGTTGAGTAGGTGAGGAGAGGAATTAATTCATCAACTGAGTAGGTGTGTTGTGTATCATAAGGTAAAAAGGAAACATGTCACCACCAAACTCACCTTCAAGAAATTTAAATCTCTACTCCAAAATCAATGTTCTTCTAAGGCTAGTCTAATCCCCAAGCCAACTATAAAACTATCTCATAGGTATAGCAACAAAAGTTTGTCTTGTAATAATTCTGCAATTTTCAGACTTTATTTATAAACTCCAGTTTTTCTCCAAGTGGGAATATCTTGCTCTAACAGAATTACTGTCACCACAGGAGTGATGGTGTTTCACTAGACTGTTCCTAAGAGATTAATCAAAACCTTATGAAACTAACACACGGAATCCACAGCATTAAGTGGTAGTACCTATTAGGTGGTCAATAAACAGTAAGTTAAAAAACAAACAAACAGATGTCAAAGTTTTGCCTAATGTGTCTACACATATCTATCTTCTCAGTATGGGAGATTTTCAGAACTTTTTTTCCATGATATCATAGTTTTCTGTGATATGTACTATGTTTCTAATATGCACTATTCATGATTTCTAAAATCAGAGCAAAAGTAATTATAGTTAGCGTCATAATCCTGTCCTATGTAACAAATCCAATGAATGACCTTTCAAGAGTATATTTACACACATTTATATTTAGCCTAAATATATAGTCCTCATATATAGAATAAATATATATTCTATACATGCATATACATTTATGATAAATGTCATAGCAAAATAAAATTGCTTTCTTATTCTACTTACTGATCTTGGCATCCTTGATGTATAATTTACATTTAACTGGCAACATTCTAGGCTAACTCATATTAACTGCAACAGGCTGAACAGCATGAACTTCAATAAAATGTGCATTAAGTGGCTGAGTTAATTTATCTTCATGAATCCTCAACCATCTGAAGCTTTCCAAGCAGCCTGTGCTTCATCTACAGCATGAACATGCCACTGTAGGAAGTCAGCCCCCACACCATGAGGAAGCCCTGGCTCTCAAGTTGTCAATGAGCAGTACACGACAGCATAATTCCCAGGACTAGACTCTTATGTACTACTTCATCATCTGAGTTATTAATAAGATGAGTTTTGAAAAATAAATTTCTCCTCTGATCTTTTTTTGGAGGGAAGGAGAAAAGTAACTGTAAAGATATATTGTACTTGTAAAATGTTTTGTTACATGGCAACTCCTTTGTACAATTACTTAATAATAAATAAATTTTGGAAAAGTTCCATTGTTTAACTGGTAACTTAATAAAAATGATGGCAAACCAAAGACTACTCGATAAAATAAATTTAACTCATCTGTTTCTCCTATGTAGGATTAGTAAGAGAAGCAGTAATAGCAATTCATGTTCAGAATTTTACTCCATTGGACTGAATTTTTAAAGTGCAACAAAATTTCAAAATTTAGCCAAATGCTTGCTGTTACACATGAGACTTTTTATTTACTCCTCTTGGTACTAATTGAAACTGTGCTCTTACCTATGTTAAGCCCTCTGCCATTAAACTATGTTCACAGTTAAGAAATGCAATTTTCTGTAATATTATGTAATCTTTATGAATCCTGATCTTTAATCAACTAAAACATGAAGCTGATAAGATAAAATAATCTGCAAAAAAAGGGAAAGTCCTTAGCCCATTTTGATCTTGAGTAAATAGGAAATGAAATAAAGAAACGAAAAATTCAAGAAGGGTATTTCACCCAGAGCTATGCACATACTCATAAAGCACTCTCTACTTCTGAGCTATAGCCTCAGCCTCTGGTTCAATTTTCTGAAGAGTTGCCTTCAGACAAGATTGCCCTAAACCATCCTGTGCTGTCTCTAATCACATGATTGGTTGTACTTCTATGCACAGACGTGTGTTTCCAGCCCTGACGCTCAAGTGCATTACACCCTCATTTTTTCCAGTATCTGCAGAAAATTTGCAATCCAATGCACCCCCTGCACCATCAATCCAGTGAAACCAAAACTAAGCTTGAAACCATTGTCAAAAGTTCAACTTCCCTTCTGTCCAGTCCATTGGTAATCTTTATTGTTCTTACAATCTCTGGCATGAAATACTTGGGAGTTGTATCGGCTAGAAAACTACAACCACCTTAAATACTGAAAATAAAACATAAATCAATCATGAAATGTTGTATGGATGATCATCATCCAACAAAGATGATGAGATGGGAACTCACCATCATTCCCTGGCTGAAGAAACAGTAATATGTGACTGGAATCCATTGTGGCAAATCTCTCTGCTGTCCCATAACTGCTTCCTCTTGCCTAAACTGTCTACAGCCAGAATCATGAGCATGTAGCGTGTGTGCATCACACACCCTTGTGATACAGAGTAGATAAAGGAATGAATCAGACAGCACCCAACTCCAGGACTGCTGATTTCTCCTCTGTATTTGTCCACTTCATCAATGGAAATTCCGTTAACAAATTATAAGCTGGTTATAAGAGTCTAAAGCAGGATCACAATACTCCTCATTTCTAATTCAGTGCTTTCTCCCTGTCTACTTCCATAATCAAGTACACATTTGTATCTTTTCATAACATCCCTTATGGGCTACAGCGAACTCTTGGAAAGTATTTACCTGTAAGATTTCTCCACTAACCTAGCAAGAAAAAGAAAGTCCTATTTTATTTGATACAACCTGTTTAAGATATTACTACACAAGAACCACCTTTGGGATCAATGATAAGTTATCGAACATTTAAAAGCTGAAGAGGTTGACGATTTTTTTTGTAGTTCTGAGGTTTTCATGAACTTAGGGTCTTGCACTTGTTAGACAGGAATTCTACCACTTGCATCATGCCTCTTTTTGCTTTAGTTATATTCTTGAGTAAGGTCATGTTTTTGTCTGGGACCAGCCTCAGACCACAATCCTCCTACCTATTCTTTTCACATAATTGGGATCCCATGTATATACCACCATGGTCTGGTTCATATTTTAAGGTGAGGTCTTGCTAACTTTTTCCTGGGCTTGCCTTGAACTTGAGTCTTTCTATTCTGTACCTCCTAAGTATCAGATACTATGGGTGTGACTCACCACTCCTGGTTTATTTTTTTCCTGCATTTGTTTATGTCATCAATTAGTTGTAGAAAGGGGTTGTATTTTGATGTGCCCATATTTGCATACAATGTACCTTGATCAGACTCAACCCTGTCACTTTCTCTCATTCCCCTCCCACATACCAATCAAATGTACACGTTTTTATATGTGTATATAAGGCATTTTGACCATATTAATTCCCCTTCACCCTCTGCTCCCCCTTTCTTCTCCTAATTGTTCTCATACCCAGACAGGATCTGATTTACTTCCCTGTCATTCACTTGTTAGAAGTATCTGTTCATTGTTTAGTATAATTCACACATGCATATAAGTACTCAAAATCAGAAAATAAAATACTTACAAAATGAAAAAAATACTTACAAAATGAAATGAACTTCTTTTGATTTGAATATACTGTGTATGGTTAAGCATATGAAGTAGCCCATTGCTGATGATATTCATAAGGATAGGAAAACAGTGCATCCTCTTGGTGTTGCATACAACTGAAAATCCATAATTCTTAACACAAACAAGACAAGTACAGTAAATAAGAGTAAGTCTAAATCTGTGAAAAACTAAGAAGTGTGCTTTTTTTTTTAAGAGCCTAACAGAACTCGTTTCCTAGGGGGTGTCAGGTGGCTTTCCTGAGCATTGGCTTCCTTCTCTCGATGGGCTCTATGGTTTCAATGACATCATAGCCAATGGAAAGTACAAAGTCAATATTCACTAAGTACAATTTTTATTAGTATTCCTCATTTCATATTATTTTGTCCCCATTTTTCTGGTGAGGAAATTTCAATAAGAGCTACTTAAAAGTTGCCCAGAAAAAGGTTTACCATGGGGCTGGGGATATAGCCTAGTGGCAAGAGTGCCTGCCTCGGATACACGAGGCCCTAGGTTCGATTCCCCAGCACCACATATACAGAAAACGGCCAGAAGCGGCGCTGTGGCTCAAGTGGCAGAGTGCTAGCCTTGAGCGGGAAGAAGCCAGGGACAGTGCTCAGGCCCTGAGTCCAAGGCCCAGGACTGGCCAAAAAAAAAAAAAAAAAAAAAAAAAAAAAAAAAAAAAAAAGGTTTACCATGAGCAAACAAACAAAAAAAAAGCCAGTCTTCTAGACAGGAGATAAATATGGATATAGGTAAGATATCATGATGCCATTTCCATTGAGGCATTTGCTCACTTCCTAAGACACTGTTTATACTCCACATTTATAAAAAAAAATACTTATGTACTCAATCATTGTTACTTAAATAGTATCAGAAGTTCTGTGCAATAAATACATAAGATAAACAAAGCAGCTATCAAAGAAGTTTCTTAAAGTTAGCACTAAGTGACTGAAGGCTCATCATTTATTTATAGTGAATAAAACTGAGTTCAATGATAAATGTTCAAAAACTTTAGCTTTTATTTCTATTACCCTCCTTTTTGTTTTCTTCCCTTCTTAGGAAAAAGAAAGAGATAATTTCATTTAGCTGAACTTAAATTTCACTGGAGTGCAGATAACACTCAAGAGGTGTGTTTTTAGTAGCGTTGCCCTTTCATGGGTCTGTATACCTTGTACACTTTCACAAAAATGAGGTACGTTCAACTATCACATGGATAATACATTGTTCTCAGGGATTTGATGTATGCGTATATTTCATCTGTGAACATATATTCTCATCTTAAAACATCATTCAAGAAGCTAAATAATAAATAGAAAGCTGTAACTCATAATTTTATTGGAGGATAACTACAAGAATAGATTTTTAAGTTGGAAAAGTACAACTAAATTTTGTTTCTTTCAAATATGAAAACCACCTAATTCAAAACAAACAAAATGCTTCGTGCAAAAAAACTTTAGTTTATGTAGATGGAGTCAAAATATTTTTCTGAGTCAACTGGTTATATGGTTGTGTTTTAAACACTTAAATTGTATCACCATTTTACTGTGTGTGTGTATATATGTGTTCCTTGCCATAAAAACAAATAAAATATGCAAATGTACCTTTTGTTTTCCAGAAACTATGATGGCTCCATTATAGGAGATACTTTCAGTGCCATTTCTGTTTTCAAAGTCATCTACTTCCACAAGTATGTTTTGTTCCTTTAGTGACTGAATAAAATCTTCAATATTTGAGTCTAGTAGAGTCCACAATAGAAGAATACATGAAAGCAATAGAATATGTATTATATCCTTTATAATGAGCATCCATACATCAATTAAAGTTGATGGTCATAGTATCTGTCTCATGCTTCTGAACAATAGCAATGACCCATGAAAGAAAAATCCCTTGCTACCATTCTCTACTAAGCAAATCTTATGCTACGATCAATTACCTTTACAATTGTGTTCAGTGTATGTTAACAAGTGATCATTAAGTCAAGTCAATTTTTTTTTTAATCTTGCCTTAAATAAGCCTGCTCCTCATTTGTTGTTTTCTATAAAGGCATATTTTTCTTCTCTGAAGATTGTCTTTTCCTGGCTGCTATTTATTTCTGGATTTAAATTTGGTTTTTCTGTTTACCTGTGTTATTGATGATCAACAGGCTGGTGCGGAGACCCTGAGGAAGTTGTCCAGGAGACAGGAAATACAATTCCGTTTTAAATTCCCAGTCCTTGTTATTTCGCACAAGATACATTACCAGGTCCACAATCAAAGGCAACAATGAAATTCCAATTATGAACAGCCTATAAAATAAACAAAAAAAATTACCCTATGAGTCAGCAGTAATTCTCCTTTATTCAGGAAGACATTCTACAACTATTTGTTGTGTCAAATCTAGTGACACCAACCATGATTCTAATATTCTAGTACGTGTACTAGATTTTGCTATATAAACATCAAGGTATCGAACTAGAAAAACTATACTTGCTGAAGAGTAACCATATAGGTGTTCCCATTATGAGGAAAAATCACATGCTACATTTATCTGCCCTTTGGCAGGAATTCTGGGTATAGTGTTCTACTCTGACATTATCTTCTGGTGTGAACCTTTTAAATTCTTTTCTTGTGGTACTGGGTTTTAAACTCAGGGCTTCATGCTGTACCACTTGAGTCAAATTGACAGCCCAAGAACCTCTTAAAATTCATTTTTCTATTAAACCCCCAGGGCTCTGCTACTTACAAGGCCAAAAGTGACTTCTTCCCACGTTTTAGTTTTAAGAATCGGAGCCAGGCTATTGCGTAGACCTGTGTTCTCCAGAGGCGCAAGTCACTCACGGCCTTCCGCATTTCCAGAGAAGGGCAGGCTTGCTCTGTTTCACGTAAGCTCTCTGAGTCTCTCAGCATTTCTGATTGTTCAAAATCTGTAGCACAACACACTACTTATTAATACCATCCTGAGGGGATCCTAGGGGTTTTTTTCTTCTTAAAAGTATTAAAAGTTGCTTCACTTAGATCTTGTTTTTATAATTGGATTCAAAGCAACTACTTAAAGAACATTTTTCAAGATTTATTAAGTTTATATGCTACCATTGCCTTGAATATTTTCTTTTTGTAGTCATATTTTATACTTTTCCTTATAGTAGGTGACATGCATTAAATGAACACTTCTTCATAACAAAATGTTTTTGGAATATTTGTGGTTAGCAGGCAAATAATATAAAAAATACATAATACTGCCTAAATTCTATAAATTCATGGGAAATACGTTGAATTTTGTATATATTAAATACAAGAAGAATTCAGAAAAACGGTGGGTTTTTTCAGCTCAGATTTTTGAAAGTCTCTGATGCATCAATATGAATAAGAAATTTCAAAAAGTCTTCATAGGAATAGCCAATAATTATCATCTAAATATCCACCACTAAGGTATCATTAATCTAGTGTCGTAGGGAAAAAATATCTCAAACTCCCCAACCTACACAAGAACCCTGTATATAGGTTTTGCAAGTGGAATGATATGGGGACTACTTAACTGCTATTAAGCCTGATACGCTTATCTAGAAAATGGTAACAAGGATAGTATAGGAGTGTAGTGTTACAGGAATAGATCAGTGTGTTATCTATACATTGTTTAAAGTATTGAACATAGCAGGAGCTGTTGAAAAAATAGTTCTTATCGCCCACAAAGTACTCAAAACATAGATAATTAGAATTTTCTCCAATTGGACTTTTTTGTATTAAGGTAAGAACAACTTTTATTTAAACATATATAGATATGTTCAGATCTCATGCCTATGATGAAGAATTTTCATAGCCCCAAAGTATCCAACATGCTATGGGGATTGGAAGTTGCTGAATATATAGGAAGTACATAGTTTCCAAGGATAATGCAGAAAGATCTATGTTAAGTCCTACTGATGATAATAGAAAACAGTAACAGCCTATAACAAACAGAAAAGCCAAATTTGGAACTAGACACTTTGCTTAGAATATATTACGAATAAAAGATTAGAAATAATAATTGACCCATTTATTCCAAAATAAATTTGGAACTTTATTTCTGTGAGTTATACAAATGATATTACCTTTTTTGGTAGTGGATTTTCCTTCTAGGTTCATGAAGACTTCATTTAGAGTTGATAGAGAGATGTCATAACTCACTATACCCTGACCGGAATATGCATCTAGATCACTGAGGAGATCTAAAACAATGAAAAGGAGTATATACATTGGAAAAAACATCAATAGGCAAACCTAGTAAATTAAAGCTTATCTGAAAGATGATGTATAATATTGTTCTGCAAATCATTGTGGAATATCACAATAAATAAGAGAAAAGGTTCATCAGCATGGTCTTCCTCTGAAATGACTACATCAGATTTCTTCAAACTATTATCGTCATCTTCTCAGATCTTTTCCTAGGGTTAGAAGTATACTAATCTCATTTTCACAATAAGAAAAGAAGACCATAAAGTTAATGTCCTCAGCTTATCCCTTAATCACTCAAGGATATGGAATAGGGAGTGATAACCCCATTTTTTCAGGCCTCTAGTGGTATAACTCAAGCATGTTTATTTATTCTTTATACTCCCAGTGAGACTAAACTTCAATTGCCTGCCACAGTAACTTGCTTGATAATGTCAGTTTCACTGGCTTCCTTCTCTCCCCACCTCATAGCTCCATTCTCAACTTGCATTTCCAAAAATTTTCTAGCAAATAAATTCATTGCCCTCAAATCCTCATCTCAAGTCCTGCTTCTCAGATAAGAAACCTAAAACAATATTCATAACCACTAAATAATTTTTTTATTTTATTGCCAAATTGATGTACAGAGAGGTTACAGTTTCGTACATTAGGCCTTGGGTACATTTCTTGAGCTGTTTGTTACCTCCTCCCTCATTCCCACTCATGCTATCACTGTATCTCATCTGAATACACTGGATACTGTATATACTGGTATTAGAACTAGGGAAGTGAAAGGGAATATCAAAATTGAGAGACAAAGGATGAAAAGACAAACGACTCCAGAAGCAATACTTGCAAACCATTTGGTGTAAACAACTGAACAACTCATGGGGGAAGAAGGAAAAAAGGAGGGCGGATGGGGGAATGAGGGAAGAGGTAAATAAATTTTTTAAATAGTGTCAATATTCATTCCCAAATTTCATTCCATTAAATCTATACAGTCATCTATATATTACCTGGAAACCTATTCGTCCTTTCGAAAGGCAAAGTGTACACAAGCTGCTCTTTGTTTTCTGTTTTTAATTTGGCCTCAGGGATGTGACGATTAATGAAGGATGTTATTTTTTCTGGATCACATATTTCATTCCTATGTAAACTGATATTTATTTAAAAAAAAGACAATTATTTACACTTTCTCTGTGGCTACCTCACTGAAGTTTTTACTGAATAATTAGCCTTTGAGCACTATCTTACTTGGCTTTATAAAACAAAATGAGCAGGTAATAACAATAATCATTGGAAATTTTACCTCTATGTGGATGAGCAATAGATCAGAACAACTGAAAATATACAAATATTTCTTGTATTTAAGACAATGCACTGAGTAAACAAAGGGAAATGAGAATATCAGGCAGAAGAGAGTTGTGAGAAAAACAATGACTACACCTGATAGGGTCACTATCTAAAATAATTGGCCAGCAGAGAAATTTGGCCCACCTGGATGTTTTGCTTGCCACAGGGTTTTTATTTTGTGATTTTTTAAAATCCATTTACACCGTATAGATTCTTGTTTCACACATTTCTCACAACTCTACAAGCATATTTTCTACCTGTTGTTACTGGTTTCTGAAGATACTTGCCTTTGAGCTTTTTGAGAGCATAGAAATATACTGCCACATATCAGCTGCATAAAATGAAGAGTGAGATGGTAGAAGATCTGATATATTAAAGAGCTACCTGGAAAAGTAGTACGGAAAGTAACGCTGCTGTAAGCAGATGTACTTAGTTTATAATGTTGACATTTTTGCCCATCATTAGCCTTGTATGGGGTCAAAGAAACAAAAAACTAGGCAAAGTAGTTGAACAATCCTTATCATGAGATTAATACTCTTCACATTGTCTCACTTTTATGTATACCACTACTCACAAATATAGATCTAGTCTTTTCCCAAAGTCTTTACCTTAAGTGATATCCAATGCCCCATTTTCTCTTCAAAAAGACAGAGGAGCCTGCACATTTCAGTTTCCCGTGGGACATAATCACTTTCCTATCTGATTAAAAAGAATCATGAGATAAAAGATATTAGGAGTCATTTTGTCTCTTTCCAAAAATATATAATAGATGAGGAATTAAAGTTCAGAATCCCAAAGAAATGCTCTAGGAGACAAAAAGAAATATACTACACATTTTTAAAATCAAAATAGATATATTCTGAGCTCATCTAACCCAATCTATTTCAGTATCCTCCTTTACTTCCTAAAGAAAAATATCACAAATTACATAGGGGTATATTTTCACTATGAGCACTAAAGAATGAGTAGATTTTTTTTCAGACAAATATATATGAAATAAGATTTGTACATTTAAATAAATCTAGGGCTGATGTGGTCACAACCTAGCACATGCATGGCGATGAGGAACTATTCTCTAGGGTAGAATATAGGCACATCCTGGTGCTCACAGTTCTTACCCAAGAGTAAGCTTCACATCTAAAGCCCCTAGATTTGTCATTGTAACTCTGAGATTAAAAACAACCATTACCAGCAAGGCTGTCTGCCTCGTCCACACACTTGGTACCCAACAGGATCACCCGATTTGTTCTATGTTCCTTCAGGAAGCTCCACACCTGCTGCCTTGAACATGGATCCAGCCCAACAGTTGGTTCATCTAAGATCAAAACCTACAGGTGATAAAGATATACAAAATAAGCCTCCTTTCCATGTTAACCATCTCAGTAATTGATCATGGACAATAATTAATAAAAACAAGTAAAAATGTCCAATAATTGTGTCCAATGTACTTACAGCTAAGCAAAGTGGGTTCCCAGTTGATACAATGCAATGAAAACTCTACCATTTTAAACATCAGGAAACATACTTAAAAGGGGTGGTGAGGGGTTAAAGGGAAGGGGACATATAAATAAAGAGGAAGGGCGGGAAATGTAATAAAAAATACAATATATAGCCTACAAAATTAAGACAAGTGGGGAAGGGGGTGGTTGGGAAGGATGGGTGAGAATGTTGACATTGACCCAGATGCTTGTATTCATAAACTGCTTTGTATTCATAAACTCCTTTGAACAACTACTTAAAGATAATAAAAACATATTTTTAAAAGAATGATTGTCCCTGCCAATCTTCTTTCCTCCCCAGACACAACCTTACTTACCTGAGGATCTCCTAAAATGGCAATCCCAAAGGTCAACTTTCTTTTTTGTCCTTCACTTAAATTCTCAACGCGGTTATCCTGAATATTTTGCATGTGAAACTCCAATAAAATTTTTTGTACCTGTACAAAATATATATATAAAGTCTAAAATCCAAAATGATTCATTTTAACAAATGCAAAAATGCAATTAATTAAGGTAGTGGATGCTATTAGAGGTTCTGATTGACTAAATTTCATTCATAGCTAGACAGGTCAACCAGGGATGAGAATTTTACGGTCATGATTTAACTTGGTACATTATTGGCAGTTCATTAACCTGAGCATGCCCACCAACCTCTTGTTCCACTTCCTGTGGATAAATGCCTTTTATTTTAGCAAACAGCCTGAGGTTTTCCTTCACAGTTAGTATGTTAAACTGAACATTATGTTGAGGACAAACACCAATTCTCTTTCTGATTTCCTCCAAGTCTTGCATTTCAGAGGGATTTTTATTATATATAGTGACTGAGCCTAAGAACAGAATAAAAAATAATTTAATGTTGGTAAGATGATATATATTATTAATATTTTGGATATATTATACAAGAAAATATTGACATACATTCCCCTAAGAATCTAAAATTATGACTTCATGATTCGTTAGCAGCTATTAATTATTTTTAGCACAAATGCATGTTTATAGTGGATCACATTTTCTCTGAAATATCACACAATAGAATCAAAGTGATTTTCATGAGATGAGTGAATTGGAAATATATTCAAAATTACTTAGTTCTTGAAAACTAGTTTAGGAAAACAAATGTCTCTCAAGCCATCAAATTAAAATATTTAATGACATATATATGTATGTGTATATATATATGCATATCTTTTGTTTGCCTTTGTGCTTACCTTCTGTAGGAACAGATATTCCAGTAAAGATATTTAGAAGTGAAGATTTGCCAGCCCCAGAATGGCCCAGAACTGCTGTGATTTGACTTTCATGTATGTCAAAGAACAAGCCTGTTTTTGACATAAGATATTATAAATAGGAGGGCATTCACAGGATGGGTCCTAAGCATTGAACAAGACAAGTAGATTTCACAGTATGTTTATCAAGCATTTCAATACAGTGCATAATATTTTTCCAACTTCCAAAATAATATGTAAATAATTTAATAACTAAAATGATGCTAATGATCATGAAATACATTTAAAAATTAAAATGATACTGATGCAATGTGGAGTGATTAACAGAAGTCTAAAGTTGACCAAAATAAACACAGCCATAAAGATTAGTGAAATGATCTTGCAAATTCATCAAAACATTAACAACTTTTATGTTTGTTATTAAATATAATACATAATGGTTTCTTGGGTCAGAGGGAACTGAACATATCATCACAAAAATAAAATAAGTGACTAAATTTCCACATCTACAAAGGGATGGAAATACTATGTGATTTTTTTTAATTAAATGAGAAAAAAAAATCCATGAGAAACAATTAGCATAGTTTCCAGTAAATGCTAACACCTCAATAAATTTTATGGGTTTATTGCTATTATTTTTTGTCATCATTTTTAATTTTGTATTGCTTATAAATATGGATTTTATCCTCATGAAGGAAAATTAAATATTAATTAAGAACAGAATGTCCTAGTGGAGTATTTTTATGGCAGTAAAAACTTAGAAATAAACTGAATATCATTCACCATATGTTAGTTGAATGAATCATGCCAGTCATACAAGAGAATGGATCTAGTTATTGAAAAACAGGCTCATGAGAAGAGATTTCAAACGTGTGCTTCCAAAGGTATTCTAGAGCCAAGCACCAGTGGTTCATGCCTGTAATACTAGCTACTCATTAGGCTGAGACCACAAGATTGTGGTTCAAAGCCAGCCTGGGCAAGAAAGTCCATGAGACTCTTATCTCCAATTAACCACCAGAAAACTGGAAGTGGCACTGTGGCTCAAAGTGGTAGAGGACCAGCCTTGAACTGAAGAACTCAGGGACAGTGCCCAAGCCCAGAGTTCAAGACCCACAACTGACAAAACAAAAAGTATTCTAGAGTTGGCAGAGACTAGCTGCAGGAGCAGAAAGCCAAGAGTGTAATTATATCTGTTTCTCCCAAGGAGCAACACCAACTCCCTGTGGTTCCATTTTGCATTATTTTTGCATTGATATTCAATATGTTTTTTAACTTTAAAGAACTAATAAATTTTAAAGGAAAATCTGTATTAATAAGGGTTTGTTTGTTGTCTTTTTTGGTACTGCGGATCAAACCCAGGGGTTACAGTTGTAAAGGAAGTGTTTTCCCTCACAAAACACTGATGAATACAACTCATCCAAAATAAAGAAATTCTTAAAAGATTTTTTTCAATGTTTAAGACTGTGAAAAGCTCTGATTATTGAGGAGTGTAATGCTACTTCATAATGTGGTCTGCAAATTTAAAATTATAAATTTAAAATTATTTCTATCTTTCCTCAGCCAAAATTACAGAGCCTCAGACCTAGATAACATTTGTTGATGAAAACCCTAGGAGGAAAATAAAAGTGCTCACATATATGTTAAATTATCAAGGACTTAACCTCAAAGGAATCATTGAGGTTAGCTAAAGGATTTGGCATATATTAGAAAATAAACACAGTGTAAACATAAGGGACAGACCTTCTAGATATTACTGAAGGTTCATTGCCCTTCCTGTATAGTTCTCAAGGCTACTGTATTTTGCATAAGTCATTTCTTTTCCTTCTAAAAGTCATTAGGAATAAAAGCAACAGGATCTCTGTGAAATGTAGATGCTAACTGTAATGTTTGCTTTAAAATTCATTATAGAAAACTACTTTCTAGAACAGTGTTAAAATGTTTGTTTCATTCAAAGTTACAAACTATTCTATCACAGGAAATTGTACATTTAATTCAGTCATTGTCAATGGTTCTACTGAGACGCCTTTAAGTACTACTCTAGTGTGTTTAAGCTCTATATCCCAAGACTTGCTTAAACATTATTCGACTGTAAGTGTAGATGCTCTTTCATCACAGTACAAATGTATCATTATGTTTTTACCCTACTCATACTAAAACACAGAGAACTTGTCTGTTTCATTGTATTAGCCAATTTTACAAAATAATATATCAATGAAATACTGGAAAAGATTTTACAATCAATTTTAATCTCAAAACTTTATTAGCATAAATTAATTTATAATAAATTCTTAATCATGGTGTAAATGAACTGAACACCTCATGGGGGGAAAGAGAAAGGGGAGGAGGGTAGGGGGGTATGAGGGACGAGGTAACAAACAGTACAAGTAATGTATCCAATGCCTAATGTATGAAACTGTAACTTCTCTGTACATCAGTTTGATAATAAAAATTTGAAAAAAAATAAATTCTTAATCATGACTAATACCCAAGTAGTAGAGAAAGATAACTTGCATTAATTTTCCTTTCTATTTTTGTTTTATGCATACTTTTGACTATTACATGTTGAACTTTTCTCCTGTCTTGGTAATAAAGCCAATGACAGAATTAAGTCTCTTTTCTTTACCTTTCAATGCTTCCACTTTCCCAGATTTTCCTTTATATTCTTTTTTAACATTTCTGATTCTGAAATGATAAAGATACTTATTTAGCTGCAACAGAGATAAAAACAGCACAGATAATGTGCTTAGTTTGAGTGATTATATGCAATTGGCCACTTTGTGTGAAACAGATGATGTTCTAACCAAGCTATGTAGAAATCTTCTTCAACTATCATCATAAGATAGATTACACAATGGAGAAAGGGGTTCAGGAAATGAAAACAACAAGTACAATAGAGAAGAGGTAGTACAAGAGACAAAGCAGACACAAGGTGCCACAAGGTGACAGTAAATGGTGGTAATCAAAGCCAAGGGACTTTCAAGAAGCATTTAGGACAACTTGCTGGTGAAGGAAGTAGAACAGCTCAAACGGATGTGGATAA
The DNA here is from genome assembly GCF_023159225.1 of Perognathus longimembris pacificus. Classification (NCBI taxonomy): domain Eukaryota; kingdom Metazoa; phylum Chordata; class Mammalia; order Rodentia; family Heteromyidae; genus Perognathus; species Perognathus longimembris. Next base: position 47,889,764 of record NC_063177.1, read on the forward strand.
AGATAAACTCCCCTTCAATCTTTTAACCTAGTCTCACTCAAGCTCATTCATGCCTTCATGTCATTCTCGGTGTGATTACCTGATGGCTTCTTTTCCTTGTAACTCAGGAGCTACAGGTTCAAAGTAATCAACAGAGGGCTGCTCAGAATCTAGGTCTTCTTCAATAACATTATTTTTAGTCCTCCAATGTTGGAAACAAGATGATGAATTCAGGAAAAACAATGGAGAATGATGGAGTTCACTCTGGTCTAATTAATCAAGACACAGGAAAGTATCAGATCAGTAATGGTATGAGAAAATAAAATTCAAAATAATATAGAATGTATGTGTTTTTTGTTTGTTGGCCGCTTTCTATAATGTCCTATGTCATTTGAGTGACACTTTCAGCCCTCTTTGATTTAGTTTTTAAAAATATGGTCTCGCATTTATGCCATCCTGCTAGACCATGATCTTCCTCTTATTTATAATTCCCACCCTTGCTTCCAACTATTGGTTGAAATGGGGTTTTGTGAACTTTTTGCCTTGGTCTCACATCATAATCCTCCCAAACTCCACCTCCCAAGAAGCTAGATTACAGGCATGAAACACCACACTCAACTTGGAATGTTGTGAACTTTTACAATACCATAGGAAAAAAAGTTCCCCTTCAAAGTTTCTATGAATTCAGAATAAGACATATGCTACCTCATTTTAGAAAAAAAACAAGAACAATTAAAGTATGTCCTATATTTATCTTAACAAATACTATTTTCCCACATTTTTCACTTGTATATCTAAATATACAGATTTTAGTATTACCTTTAATTCTATTGGTATGATCAAATATATATGTCTACACACATAAATCTAATAATTTTTATGTGCTATGCTAATGCTTGGTGCTTTCTCAGCCTATTTTCTCAGCTTGGTGTTTATTTTTTCCATTTTAAATCACTTTATTCAAACCTTGATTTATGTTTTGTGAAAGGTTCCATTATATTAACTTTTGTAATATCATTTCTCTCGAATTTTCATTGTTATAAACGTGGAAGTTTCATAGCTGAAAATATGTTTCATTCCACAACTGAATTCTCTAAGATCTTTAAAGCAGAACTAACACCAATACTCACCAAACTTTTCAATGAAGTAGAAAGGGAGGCATCATTACCAAACACCTTCTATGAAAAGAGGCAACTAAAAAAGAGAACTACAAACCTATCTCTTTGATGAACATAGATTAAAAAAAACCTTTGCAATAAAATACTAGACAAGTGAATTCAATAACTTGGTCTGAGACAATGAATATTTATTCTTTATGTGTGTGTGTGTGTGTGTGTGTGTGTGTGTGTGTGCTTATGTAGATTTAAGAAAAGCCTGCCAATATAATCAGTTACTGAAAAAGTTAGAAAAACATTCACTTTTACTTACATGGTAAGATTTTGTCAAAGTATAATGCCAATACCAAGTAAACTAGACCATCGAAAACCAGAGCAGAAAATGTTGCTATTATTACATAGGACTCTTCTGAAGGGTCAGGAAAAGTAACACCATTCAAGTTGTAATCCTGGTGAATAATCTAAAATTTAGATAAACATAATAACAAAATGTTAAATTCATAAATAAAGTATTTAGCCAAATGGCAATAATAATTAGGCTACTAACCAACTTTCTCATGAAGCCCTTATTAGTTGTCAGTTGAATATATAAATAAATAAACCTATTAAAATATTTCTATTTTATGGTGGCAAAGGAATATTAGTGGGAAATGTTGGATTTTTTAAAGTACAATGTTCTAAGTCTAGAAATTTAAATTCAAGTGTTTTCATCAAGTCATTGCAACTAGTGAGTACTTATTTGCTACAACAAATGATGTGAAATTGCGAGAAAGCATATGAGTCATTGTTTGAAGCATTTAATTAAAATACTAGAACACGTATCTTGGAGGAATTAGTTCTGCAAATAGAGATTTATATTTACAATAATATCTATTCGTTCTGGAGCCTTTTATACTATCCTACTTAGTCTCCAGCCAAACCCTCTATTGTGAGCCTTGTTACATTTATATGATGTATTCATAGTATGAAATTAAGGTAAAGTTGAGTGACAAAACTAGATAAAGGCAAAATCCACAGGAGGAGAGGTAAAGCTGTGTTCAGAACTTAAAAACCCTAACACCTGTGTTGGGTGACAGTGGCTCACAGATGTAATCCTAGCTACTGAGGAGGTTGAAATCTGAGGATCACACTTCAAAGCCAGGAAAGTCCATGAGACTCTTATCCCCAATTAACCACCAAGATGATTAAAATGAAGCTGTGATTCTAGTGGTAGAGCAGCAGCCTTGAGCACAAAAGCTCAAGGACAGGACCAAGGGCCCTGAGTTCAAGCTCAGCAACTGGTGCAGAAAAAAAAAAAAAAACATAAAGGATCTACCTATACAAACAATTTTTGAAAGAGAGAAATGTAAAAAAAAAATCCATTAAGTATCTGAAAAGGTATTCAATGTCATCAATAATCAGGAAGGTACAAATTACCAGAACAATACATCATTCCTTAACCATTAGAGTGGATAAAATTTGAATGATCAACAATATCATATGTGGGTGAAAATTTAGAAAAACTAGAACACTGAAACATTTATGTAAACTGATGAAACCATTTGGAGAAATATTTGATGAGAGCTACTGTGATTAAGTTACTACACTAGGCCTCACTGTTTAATTCCTATGTTACACTAGGAAACATCTACAAGGATATTTGAGGCAGTTTCGTTAAAACTGTCAAAACTAGAAACTTGTCATTTATCAATAAGAAAACTGATAATATGTTTATATAGTATAATACTGTGTAACACTGTATTATAACTTCACACAAAACCTTGAATGACACTTTAAATCACAATTTTGAATGAAAACAGCCAAATTTTCAAAAATAAACTTTGAATTTTTATATTATTCATATAAAGTGAAAAATAGGAAACTAAAAAAAACATTGTTCAGAATCACAAAAATTATTAGCTGAAAATGAAAAGCAAGGACATAACTGTCATCAGCCCTTACCTTTTCAAGGATACAGTACATACTACAGTTGCTTCAAAGTCAGTGCAATATCCTATTATTTGATCAAGTTCATGGGCTTTGTCTTACTTTATAAATTATTGGTTAAACTGTACATTTATGGCTGAAGAGCTCCTCATATTTGAGTCATAGTTTATCAAATAAAATGTCAAAATAAGTTTTAACAATTTTAAGAACTAGAAGTATACTTCACTGTCTAAAATGAAAATACTAAAATATTTGTATGCAGAAAAAGACCTCAAGAAGAAAATACATCTCAGAAGTAAAAATATTTCTATGTACGTTTTCTGATGAGAGGACAATTTTTCAACACTGTAATAAGATTCTTTGTTTTTGTTTACTCCTGGGGCTTGAACTCAGGGCCTGAGCACTGCCCCTGAGCTTCTTTTGCTTGAGGCTAGTGCTCTACCACTTGAGCCACAGCACCACTTCAACACTGTAATAATAATTTTAAATTTAGCAGAAAAATTGCTTAAAGCCAATTCTCTTGGTGAGATGGGTTAACTACAAAGTGTTACAAAGTATCAGTTCTTTTGAGTGATTTTTTTTTTTTGCCAGTCCTGGGGCATGGCTTCAGGGCTTGAGCACTGTCCCTGGCTTCTTTTTGCTCAAGGCTAGCACTCTGCCACTTGAGCCACTGCGCCACTTCTGGCTTTTTCTATATATGTGGTGCTGAGGAATCGAACCCAGGGCTCCATGTATACAAGACGAGCACTTTGCCACTAGGCCATATTCCCAGCCCGTATCAGTTCTTTGGAAAGCTTATCAATGAGTGAACTAAGCTTTTACCTGACTCAATCCAGAAGTGAAGGCAAAAGGGCTACAAATACTCAAAATCCACTCCAGATATGATGGGAGTTGTTTGTACAATGCAGTGAATCCAACACATCCCCAAAAGACAGTAATAAGAAACATCATCAAATTGGTAAGGGCAACTTTCTGTAACAAAACACTCATCAGGAATGACAAGGCTATCTGAAAGAGAAGACATTGGAGCTGTTTGAATTCATTGGGAATCTATGGAAGTACAATGAAATGAGGCTGTATATCACAAAAGATATTTATCCATGAGAAAGTGACAGAAGCACTAAAATATGAATATTTGTTCTGTCCTCAACTTCTACCCATCCTTTTTATAAAGAAGGATTCATTAAAAAAATATGCTAGGTGTTACTGGGAAAGAGGTGGGGAAATCTGGGGGAAAATATGAGAGTAAGGGTGCAAATAAAAAATTCAAAAATTGAAGGAAGCTAAATTAATGTATAAAGGGTGTTTATAACCTCTACAGAAAACATCCTAGAAGGTAGAAAAAAACTGAAGCCATGTTCAAAGAAGGACAAAAGCAGTGAATTAGAGGGAGAAGAGAGATTCTGCAGAACATCTCATTCAACAGAATAGAATGCACTAGCAAGAGCACATACACACTACACTCTCTCAAACACTTCCACTCACAAACATGTACACACACACACATACACGGTTGGCATGAAGAGAATTATTAGACTATTGTTGAAATTAAGATTTGCTGCACACAATATCTATAGTGGAGCAAGTGATGAACACAAATGTGTGAACTTACCAAAGATAGTCCATATAAGAAAAAAAGTGTAAATATGATGATAAAGCCAGTCATAACTATAATTTCGGTGGTTGTTATCATAACTGTAATGAATATGGAAATAATGAAGACAAGGCCAGCATAAAGTAAACCCCAGGAGAGCCTAAATAAACAAAAACGTTATTTTCATTATTTAACTTTGCTAAAAAATATTTCAGATACACAAAACATCTGAAGAATATCATTACCCATGTATTTTAGTGACTATGGTGTTGATAAAACAGCAGAAGCCCACCCCATGCCCTTTCATTGATCACATTTCTCTGCTTCTCTCCTACTTTTCTAACTGTGATGGTTCTAATTTTTATGGATTTTGACTGCATTGGAACACAGAGATATGGTTAAATGCTAAATATTGGTACAGTCACCAATCAATAGGAAAGGACGCCAGAACCAATTAAGTGATAAAAACAACATTTTAACCTTGTTGGTGTCTATAGGTTAGGCATCAGCTCTGTATGCATGAACTATACAATTAGTATAAAAGTGGTAAGCTGTATAGTACTGTATGTATTCTTCTGAAACTTGCTTTTATCAATCAAGTTTCCTAATGATATACAATGACATAAAATATTTCACTGTCTGGTATACACTAGTGTTCTCTTGTCCATGAACATTTAGGTTTTTTCAAACCTATTTATTTATAATGTTTATTGAAAAGATTAATGTATTTTTTTGGGGGGTGGGATATTCACAAGAATGTGCCCAAGGCAAATATGGTGACTTGAAATATGTATCATCAGCTTTATCAAACATCACTAAATGGTACTAATTGTAGAACTGAAAGGAAATTGTCATCAAGTTTCTTTCTGTCAAGTCAATCAAGTAGTTGCCAGCAGAGAGATGATAATTTGACTATTCTTGAGTATCACTGGAGACAATATCTTTAGTCTTTGTAGGAGAAAAAAAATTCTATTCATGATTCTTCACTTAAACTGATAAAACACACACGTTGTGGAACACCTTTATATATTCACACTGTCTTGCTTTATATGTGCTAGTGTTTATTAAAAAAAAACATATTCAATATAGCAAACTTACAGGGTACACAAGTCCAAGCTTCTCATTTCATAAATTAGAAAGCTGTAATCTCTCTTATAGTTCACAGGTTTTTCCAAGGTCACCAAATAATAAAGCTATAGTTTCTCTCTCTGTCTCTCCCTCTCTCTTTCTCTTTGTCTCTCTCTCTCTCCCTCCCTCCCCTCATTCTCTCTTCTACATAAAACTGTAATGGAAGAGGTATCAGTACAACTCATACTAAAACATGTTTGTACTATAGCTACTGCTGATTTGGCTTTAAAAAAAAGTTCATGTCATTATAATAACTCAGCCTGCATTAGAAATACTAGCATTTTTAAGAAGCATATTCTGCAAAACTTACTTCCCAAGTACAGAGGGGAATTACATTCGGCAGGAATTGCAAACCCATACTAAAGAAAAATTGTGAGTTAACGAGATATTACATAGAGGAAGGGGGGCTGGGGATATGGCCTAGTGGCAAGAGCGCTTGCCTCCTATACTTGAAGCCCTGGGTTCGATTCCCCAGCACCACATTTACAGAAAATGGCCAGAAGTGGCGCTGTGGCTCAAGTGGCAGAGTGCTAGCCTTGAGCAAAAAGAAGCCAGGGACAGTGCTCAGGCCCTGAGTCCAAGGCCCAGGACTGGCCAAAAAAAAAACAAAAAACAAAAAACATAGAAGAAGGAACCAGTCATGGTGAGGAGCTGGAAAGGAGATGTTAATATAGTAAACTTATTGAGAGGAAAAAAACCCAACAACCTTTTGGCAGTCAGCTGCTAACACCAGTAATTTGAGATTCATGGGAGGTTGAAATGCAGGGTATAACGGTTCCGGGCCATCCCAGGCACAAATGGTTTCTGAGATCCCATCTCAACCCAATAGCTGGATAGAAAGGCATATATATGTCTGACATCCCAGCTATGCAGGAGGCCAAAATCAGGAGGTTATGGTTCTAGGCCCTCCCAGACAAAAGTTCCCAAGATCCCATCTCAACATAAAAAGCTAGATGTCGTGACACATGCCTGTCAGCCAGCTACAGTGCAAAGGTAAATAGAATTGCAATGAGAGCTAACCTAAAGACAAAGCAAGACTCCCTCAAAAACAACCAGAACAAACGAACTGAAGTCATGGCTGTCACGTTTGTCTAGCAGGCATGAGGCAATGAGTTCAAACCCCAGTACTATAAACACAAAATCAAAAAATAAAACTAGGGCTGGGGATATGGCCTAGTGGCAAGAGAGCTTGCCTCATATACATGAGGCCCTGGGTTCGATTCCCCAGCACCACATATACAGAAAATGGCCAGAAGTGGCGCTGTGGCTCAAGTGGCAGAGTGGTAGCCTTGAGCAAAAGGAAGCCAGGGACAGTGCTCAGGCCCTGAGTCCAAGGCCCAGGACTGGCCAAAAAAAAAAACCAAAAAACTAACCAATCCTCTCAGGATAAAAACAAAACAATTTAGGTATCATAGTAAAGAATACTGATTACAATTCACATTTACATTAGCTGGTTTTTGAAAAACAAAAAGTCCTATAATGTATCTCCTGGCAACTAATAGTAACTTTTGAGACTCTTCCCTTCTTGGCTTAATTTATTCATATATAAATCCATTTTGCTAAGTTTCAGGTTACCACATGTAAAGAATTACCCAAAGGTATGAAACATTTCTGACTTTAACATGGGAATGATTGGTGCAGTCCTGCTCTCTGGTGGGCAAGCTGTGCACAGTGGATCTTATAGGTCTTGTTCTAGGCTAAGATCACTTCTCTCCTAATGGACTTCCTGGGGAGCTATCATTCTACTCCTTTGTATTTACAAATGAACCACTGCAAAAACTCTTCTTTCTCTTTTATTGATAGTTTCCTCTTTTTGTATTTCACAAATCATGCAGAATATTGGTCTTAAGTTATCCGGTAGCAAAATATATTTTTCAGAAAAGTAAAGATTTCCTCAATCATAATTCTATCTCAGGGAACCTGTTTTTGGCAAAAGATTACTGAATTGAATAAATGATTATTCATCCATTCCAAGTGCTTTCATGAACACAGATGGATTTTTGTTTGATTGATATGGGGTCTCTCTGTGTAGCATGGCCTGCCTGTCTTTCTGCTTCTGCCACTCTCTTCTGCTGGGATTAATAGGTATATACTATCAAACCAGCTAAATATTTTCTTGATGTGAGGAATATATAGAGAATGACACCCATTATTCAATGTCAATAAAGGTCATGTCTTTAAGGATAAAATAAGCAGATGATTTAACATTTTCATGGGTGGTATAAATTTTCTCTAGTAGTCTTATAAAATTCTCTATTTGGTTTTTGTGGGAATTTGGGGCTTATATGACTGACATTTCTATCTAATAACATCACTTCTTTATTATTTTGCTAAGTCTTTGTATCTCTGCAGTTATTTGCTTTTATTATGTGAAGACATAAATAGATGCACACATACATTTACAATGTGTTTATAGAAATGTGTTTATATGCATTTTAAAGCACTTTAAATCATTTATAGAATGGGACAAGATATAATATATTAATACATTAAGCAAATACCCTTCTTATATGCCAGCCATTGTGTTATATGTCCTAGGCACATTACATAAGCTGTGTCACTTGACTTCAACCTGTGGTATTTTGTTGTTCCAAAGAAAATAAATGCCTGGTGGCTAAGTCCCTGAGCAGAGCTTGGCCCTTTAAAGAGCTAGTCAGAAATCATGGCATAACTGTGGACTGGCCCACCATTGGAGCTGCTCCCAGGGCTGAGTTAAGGTTCCAGCTCTCACAGCTATCATCTACTGACACCAGGTGACTCTTATTCGCTTCCACCTCCACATTTCCTGTTTACAGTATAGATTTCAGAGACTTTATCTCAAGGTTAGCACAGAAAAAAAGTCACACAAAAGGAGTTAAGTAAATGATAATCACTATTTTCCATAGCAAAAAATGAAAGACTATATCAAAGTGAAAAGAAATGTGTCAAGTTTAAACCATGATAGTCTGAAAGAAAAAAAAACATTTTTCATAGATTCAGCTTCCCAATTTCCATTTATTAATTTGTACCACTTAATTTGTACCACTTACCAGAATGCTGAATCATATAGTCCCATGATTTTCATCATATCCTTGCACTTTTTTCTCTCTCTTGTAACATTTAGAGCCAGAAAATATATAATTGGTGAGAAGTAAAGTAAACAGAACAAAATAAACATTTCATTTTGAAAATAATCTTTGGATATAAAAGGCAATGTCTTCATATTTATAGCTGTAACAGACATCAGCTCCTCCATCACAGAGTGGTTTGTTGCCATCTAAAGGATTGAAGCCAACAGAAATCATTATTTATAGGATCCAAATGGTGACATCTGAGAAAGTGCTGGAGATTGTACTAGTTTTAATATTTTACTGTAGTCACAAAGGATGTTACCATTGGGGGATACTAGGTGTATTGATTTCTGTAGCTTTGTATAAATAATTGAAAGTTAAAGTACAAAATAATCAAGGTATTTCTTTTTTTTTTTTTTCTTTGGCCAGTCCTGGGCCTTGAACTCAGGGCCTGAGCACTGTCCCTGGCTTCTTTTTGCTCAAGGCTAGCACTCTGCCACTTGAGCCACAGCGCCACTTCTGGCCGTTTTCTGTATATGTGTTGCTGGGGAATCGAACCCAGGGCCTCATGTATACAAGGCAAGCACTCTTGCCACTAGTCCATATCCCCAGCCCCAAGGTATTTCTTATTTAAATACTTGCTTTATCATGTAAACATAGGAAAGCCTCAGTAATTATCATTAGAATGTGTTCCCTCTAAAATTCATGTTGAAACTCCATCCCTATTACAGTGATATTAGAAGCATGGCCTTTGGGAACATGACTGAATCATGATGGTACCACTCTTGTAAATGGATTGCTGCCTTAGAAAAACTGGAGGGAACTAGCATAAGCACTTTTGCCCTTGCATCCTTTAGCCAGGTCAAGATATCTAGGTGGTGACATCCATTAGGAATGGGCCTTCACCAGGCTCCAGTATAGCAAGTAATATATAGCTTGCTGTTCTTTATAAATTACTCAGTCTTAGGTATTTACTTATAGCAGAACTAATAGACTAAAGCATGTAGTTTTCATCAAAGTCTTGATATTTCTGGAATTAATACAATTAGACATTGGAACTTCTGAACTAAGCACTTACTTCTATAATAGCAGCATTAATGAGAGTTTGTATGGTCACAAAACCTCTTTCCCAATATCTGGACAACTCACACGAGAAATCATCAAACATATCCCAGCAATGAGCTATAAGTACACAGAAAGCAAAACCACAGTTTTGAGATAAGAGAAGTTGGAGTACAAGAAATGAAAATCTAAAAGAAAATCTAGAAGATACTCCACCCACTAAAACTTTTAATGACATAGACAAAAGAAGCCAATAAAATGTTCTAAACAAGGTAAATTTTAACTCCTATATTAGGTGTCTTTGGCAAATTCTTCTCCTAGAGACCACAAGGACCCACTGGTCCATAACAATTTTATTCATAAAAGCCACAAAAGTCATAGAAAGTCTTGGAAAATAAAAATAGAAGTGAATATTACACCTCCAGCCATAATAGATTCCATGTTATATCTTAAAATGCCTAAAACATTTCACCCTTTTCTTTGCATATAAATGTTCTCCTTCTAGACAGATTCATGGTTCACTCGTTCCCTTCCAAATGTCTTTTCAAAAGTAATTATATCATATAGAGAGTTTTTCTGTTACTATAAGTAAAATATAGAAACCATCTTGAAATTCAGTCTTTAGCTCTTATTTTTCTTTATATTACTTTAACTGCTTCTGCTTCTTCCATCTTTTTGCAAACAGGCTCCATGTTTTCTTTTTATTACCACAGTGAAGCATATGTAGCAGACATTCAGTAAATGAATAGTAAGAACTAATCCTACTACTCACATCAAGTCTATTTGCTAAATTATCTAATCCATTGGCCTGTCTCATCAGCTCACTGAAGGGTTTCACTGCAATTTACTAGAATCCTTTGCACTCATCCCCTGGGCTATATAATTAATGCTCTGTTAATCTCAGAAATCTAATCACATTTTTATATTATTGACTACCCAATAGCTTAGAGATTTTCAAGATGTCATAGGAAGGACATGGCCCTTAAGTAACTGCAGTCAACATTTTCTCATTAGACTCCATTCCTTTTATGCTTATCTTACAAATCTACTAACAAGATACTCTTTCTCATCTCAGTACCTTAACATTTTCCTTTCTTCCAACAAATATTATCTCAACTTTCTCACACTTGCTGTTATTGTGGTCTTAGTTTACACATCACTTCCCTAATCTGACAATTTATTAGGAATCTCTGGTAAGTCCCTACAAGTACCTTTCCCTATACTTGTCATTAATTGTTCGATAAATCTCTGCCCTAAATTAACTGGAATCATCTGACATTGGACCCCATCAAGCTTGATCACTCTTGTCTTCTTAAAAACATACACCTTAAGGTTAAATATATGATGAATTATTCTACAATATTTTCAGAGTTAACTTCTCAAGGTAATACTCTTGACCTAAGAATAAGATCAACAATAGAAGTCTATTCTCTCTGGTTTTTCATATGCCGCAGAAAATATTTGCTGCCAATTTCCCTATCCCTTAAGTTTAAAAATATGGCCATACTGCTATTTCATGTGAAAATTTACCTGATAAACTTTCTTCAAGCTGTGGAACTGAATATTCTGGAAAAACTTTTATATTGTAAGAGAAAATGTCATTAAAGATGATTCCCACTGGATATGGAAAATTCTCCATAAATATATCATCCATATAGGTATTATTTGGTGCCCCGATGATACTTGCTCCTGTACATCACAAGGCAAAAGTAGACAGAAAATTGTCAGAGAGCGCCACCAAAACAAAACATGCTACTTGACTATGCCATCATACATTTTCATTACATAGAAACTAAAAATTGCTTTCCATTTAAATGAAACTTGAACTGAAATGTAAAAGATAATTTTACTGTTGTAGATTTCAGAATCAGGAGACAGGTGTGTATGAGAATTAAATGCTGCTTTCCAATGAGACAGGTATCGGGGCAAGTTTCAGATATATAGAAATACTATTCTGAGGTAAGCAAGCATGGGAGAATAAGGTAATGATTGTGGTAGTTATTATACAGCTGAGGATTCCTGATTTCCTATTTACTGAAGCCAAGACTATTTTTATGACCTCCACCTTATGAAGGGACCAAGATAGCAAAGCAACACTGTTTCTAATAGAAATTTCATTGGAGTGAAATTTGAATATAAAAGAGTAAATTGACAAACAATATTCAGCTTGCACTTGAATGAAATAGACACTATGTTCTTCTTGATTATATGATGATCTAATTTAAGATGAAGGCCTTTGAGGATGTGTATTACATTATATGCCAAAAGGGACAGGTTTTTAATTATTTTATCTGTATTTCATGCATAACTATGCAGTTATGAAATTATTGTTTAATAAATATGGTCTAATCTTTTTATCTTTGCTGGTCCTAGGGATTGAACTAAGGGCCTGGGAACTGTACGTCAGTTTTTTTCTGAAGACTAGTGTCTAGCATTTGAGCATAATCCAGTGATCCACTTCTGACCTTTTTTGTTTGTTTGTTTTGGTAGTTAATTGGAGGTAAGAGTCTTATGGGTTTCTAGAGGCAGCCTACTGAGTTTTTGTGATTACAGGGTGAGTTACTGATCTACAACTAATGACCTAGTATTTCATTTCAATATTTTTTTATTATATTTTCATGGTAAAAAACATGCACATTCACCAATGGCTATACTATTTCCTAGTCACTATTCTGTAAATATGAAATAAAACAATATATTGTTTATATTCCAGTATAAATACAGGCCGCTAATAAAAAAAAAAAACCTCCTCAAGCTGAAAATATTTAAAAACCTAATTGTTGTGACAATAAAAGCCTAACAAAATATTATTTATCTTGATACTTGAACGTTTTAGCAGAATGCATTGCTGTAATTTCAAACTGGTATGTGAAAGTCTTATCAAAAATATATGCACTAATAAGAGTAATTCTTTCTTACCCTGAGTACACTTACCTTTCATGAAAGGAGAAAGTGCAATTCTACTCATTATGTTCTGGGTTGTATTAGAGATTGGCATATAAACAACCATCATAGAAGAGCTATTAAATTGATCTAAACGTCCCAGGGTTTGAGGAGGCTTTTCAGAAAAATGCGTACTTTTTGTGAAGTGTGAAATCATACTCATATGTAATCCTAGAAGTACTGGGATGCTCAATTCCTATGACACATTAAAAATAAGAATGAGTTTTGATCATTTTTCTGTAAAGTCAGTCAATATCAAAGAACTGTGGCAGACAACTGCCCACTTTGTTTCTATTCTTCGGAATAAGAACCTCCCAATGAAGGATAAATTCTTAGGAGAAACGCTTATTACTTTTGGATGCTAGTACTAAACTTTTGCACTAGCTCAGGACCTAATTTAGAAGCCATGGAAAACCTAGAGATGCAGAATAGGGTCACAGCCTCTATATACCAGGACAGCTGATTCTAGAGGTTATGAGACATGGAATATACCAAGTAGGGTCCAGAGTAGCAAATCAGAGCACTTTTTGTCACTGGGAATATGGCCTAGTGGCAAGAGTGCTTGCCTCTTATACATGAAGCCCTGGGTTCGATTCCCCAGCACCACATAAACAGACAATGGCCAGAAGTGGTGCTGTGGCTCAAGTGGCAGAGTGCTAGCCTTGAGCAAAAAGAAGCCAGGGACAGTGCTCATGCCCTGACAGAGTCCAAGGCCCAGGACTGGCCAAAAACAAACAACAACAACAACAACAAAAAAAAAAAACAGAGTACTTTTTTGTCATATCATTGTATTAGAAACCAAAGGCAAACACTAGGGGTCCTTGGGTCAAAACTTTCTAAGTAAAGATCTGGAAGCATAACACATCAAAGAAAGAGTTGATAAGGATTGTACCATACTTGAAAATTTTTATACAACAAAGGACATAGATAACAAGCTAAAACGAAAGCCTGCAGAATGAGAGAAGATTTTTTACCAGCTATACATCAGAAAAAGGCCTAATACAGTAAAGGAAATGCAAATAAAAACAACTCTGAGATACCACCTCACTCCAGTTAGAATTGCCTATACTCTGAACTCAGGCAACAACAAATGCTGGAGGGGTGGCAGGGAAAGAGGAATCCTTCTCCAGGGTTGGTGGGAGTACAAACTAGTACAACCATTTTGGAGAACAGTGTGGAGGTTCCTCAAAAAGCTCATCATAGACCTACCCTATAACCCAGCCATACCACTCCTAGGCATCTATCCTGAACAACGGGTCTCAGGATACCATAAAGATATCTGCACATCCATGTTTATCATTGCACATTCACAATAGCCAAAATATGGAAACAAGCCAGATGCCCCAATACAGATGAATGGATCCAAAAAATGTGGTACCTATACACAATGGAACACTACATAGCGATTAGAAATGATAAAATACTGGTATTCGCAGGGAAATGGTCAGAACTTGAACAAATAATATTGAGCGAGACAAGCCTAGAACACAGAGAACAAAGGTGCATGGTCTCCTTGATATATGACTGTTGGGTATAGTGGTGGGGGGCGGGGACAGTAGAGACCAGGTTCGTAAAATAACAAACTTCTTTTCAAATGGGATTTTCACATGTTTGGGTCAGTGACTTTACATTATTAACTAAAACCAAACAACTACTAAACAAACATAAAAAGGTCTAGGGTAGACCTATCAGTGGATCACAATAGCTCAACAGCTATGTACACATGATTATATAAGATGAGGATAAGCAAAAAGAACTCCAAGAGAAGGACACAGGAGGATTCTATTGCTGTCTTTACGTTTAATGTTCTAGGTGAATTTCCTTTGGTGTACCCTACGTGGTTACTGTATATGACTTTGGTACACTGGATATTGGATATATGCTTACCTGAACTAGGGAAAGGAAAGAAAAATGAGGGTGTAACAAATAAGACAAGAAATGTACTCACTACCTTAGTATGTAACTGTACCCCCTTTGCACATCACCTTGTCAATAAAATTTAATTTAAAAATAAAGAAAAAAAAACAGGAAAATGCCTAATATCCAGAATATACTTGGAGCTCAAAAAATTAAATCTTGGGGCTGGGGATATGGCCTAGTGGCAAGAGTGCTTGCCTCTTATACATGAGGCCCTGGGTTCAATTCCCCAGCACCACATATACAGAAAACGGCCAGAAGTGGCGCTGTGGCTCAAGTGGCAGAGTACTAGCCTTGAGCAAAAAGAAGCCAGGGACAGTGCTCAGGCCCTGAGTCCAAGCCCCAGGACTGGCCCCCCCCAAAAAAATTTAAATCTTAATAAAACCTCAACAAAACAATACAATTAATTAATGGGCTGATAATTTGAAGAGATTTCTCCAAAGTACAAAGGCCAATAGACACATGAACAAATGCTCATTATCTCTGACCATAAAGGAAATAAATGCAAATCAAAACAACACTGAGATTTCACCTCATTCAAGTTGAATGGCCATTATATCAAGAAAACAAACACTAAGTAGTGCTGGTGAGGATTCAGTCAAAAGGGAACTCTAATCCACTGCTGGTAGAAATGTATACTAGTACAACCACTCTGGAAAGCAGTATGGAGGTTCTTAACTATGCTATGACCTAGCAATTCTACTTCTGGTGTTTTATCCGATAGATCACATTCAAGTTCTTACAGTAAAGCCAGCAGCACAACCATGTTCATTGCAGTATTATTCATCATACCCAAGATATATAATCAGCCCAGATGCTCCTTAATGAACTAATGGATCAAAAAAATGTAGTACACACACACACACACACACACACACACACACACACACACAATTTACTCAGCCATCAAAAAGAATGGTGTTTTACCATTTTTAAGGAAATGGAGAGACTTGGAATTACATTAAGTAAGGTGTGTCACACCCAGAGAAACAAAGGTGTCATGATTTCCCTCAATAGTTATAGGCAAAATGTGCCTAGAAATATATAAGTTAACACATATAGTATGCAAAGGATTACAAATGAATTAACTGAACTATAGTAGACTCTATGGAGAGCTCAAATAGTGTAACTTTTTAGAAAGATAAAGTCAAACCCAACAAACTAAGCACCAGGAAATGGATTTGTACAAGAGGAGGGGTAGAAACAAAGGGAGAGAGGTAGACAAATAAAGGGGGAAAAGGAGGAGGATGTAGTTGAGAATTCATTGTATATCCCACAAAATTAAGTAAAGGAAGTGGTTGGTTGTAGATGTTTGACACTGATCAAGATGCATTGTATTGATAAATTGCTTTGTTAAGTGGCATCTCCTTTGTACAACTACTTAAAGATAATAAAAAATATTTAAAACTTACCATGTAAGTTTTATGTAATTTCTTCTAAAAAATAAGAGTAATACTTTTAGTCTTTGTTGCTCAGTGACTGTCATAAGTCTTTCAGTTAAACATCTACAACTAGAGACAGCCTCAAAATCAATGTCCTGTTTAAAATATAACATCTGAAATCACTAAAGAATGCTAACTGTGGAAAAAAGCAAACTTTCAGACATACCAATAAGCTATCTATTTTCATTCTCCATTTCATAAGAAGATTCTTGTGCAGAAGGGCTTGAGTTTGCTGATACAGACTTCTCTGCTTTATACCCATTTCACCTGATCAGCAAATGAACAAAGGATAAGTAAACCACAATATCAGGATAAGAGTCTTGATTTTATTTTTGAGAAAAATATTTACTACTTTTTTTTTTTTTTTTTTTTTTTGCCAGTCCTGGGGCTTGGACTCGGGCCTGAGCACTGTCCCTGGCTTCTCTTTGCTCAAGGCTAGCACTCTGCCACTTGAGCCACAGCGCCACTTCTGGCCATTTTCTGTATATGTGGTGCTGGGGAATTGAACCCAGGGCCTCATGTATAAGAGGCAAGCACTCTTGCCACTAGGCCATATCCCCAGCCCCAATATTTACTACTTTTAAGAACTAGTTTTAAAAGCTACTAAACATCATTACAATAATTCATGACTAAATGCAACTATATCCACTTGAAGCTATTTGGAAGAGTGGGTAACAGTAGGAAATAGAGTGATTATCATTATGCTTTTCCATTGTAATACATACAGTATTGTAGTACATAAGTACAATGGAAAATTATTGCAAAAATTCATTTATCTAATGGAAGATAATTTCACATTTTGACCTTTTATAAACTGATGTGAATAAGCTGTATCTCATTCTATGAATACTCATTTCTTGTTTCTCACATTTAAATACAAATATCAGAGCTAATCAAAATCATGATTAAATTTGTCGGAATCATAAGTTACATTCCTTAGTTACAACCCCAATAAAATGTTTTATTGTAAAACTTACTTACCTTCAAGTTGAAGTAAATGACTTTTAATAAAAGAATGAGGCTGTGGATTATAATACAAACTCACATTACTTGAAAATAAATTCTAAGACATATGACAAATAAAATATTTCTCCCAAATTTCTGAATTCTGAAGTCTCTGCGTAACTTGGGAAATGAATTAAATTAAGTTTATAAAAGAAAGAAAACAGAAGTTATATAGGAAAGTAATTTTGCCCAAATGCTTCCAAATAAACAAAATATTTCTCTAGTTCTTATAATCACTGAGTTTAAATATTATGTCAAATTTTCATATCAAAATATCCCAATAATTCTTCAGTTAGGATAATGCAAATTTTACTACTTTCCTATATTCTAATGCTATATCCACACAAGAAAAAAAAACACAGAAAAAGTCTTCAATATAAACCTAAGTACTGGAAGCATCAACATTGTAAGAAAAATAGATTGATTTTTAAGCATGTCCACTCACTTTACTTACTGTCAGGAAAATCAGAAAAAAGCACTCTGAGAATATGGTTCTCTTTTTGTGTAGTACAAGAACTAAACTTTATTTCTGCTTCTTCTTTTATTTCCTATGAAGGTGCTACTTCTCGAAGTTCATACTCAGACCAGTTTCAGAAAAAGGATATAGTCAGCCCAGCTGCACATGATTAATTTGTTTTCTGTTCTGTGTTCTTTTTTCACCCTAAGCCAAGTATTTTGTAGGGAAATGACTGTCCCCTGATTGGTTGAGAAAACAACAAGCCCTATGTTTGTTCATTTTGCCTTTCAACTCCAGGGATTGGGGAAGAAATGGCAAATAAGGAAAAGTGAAATTGAGTCCCATCAGACACAATGGGATCAAGAAGGAAGAAAAGGAAAATAAAAAATAACTAATCACACAGAACACTTAATTTTGAATGAGAAGTAATCTATGTTTGTTCACTACTGATGGCTAAATATAACTGTCAATTATAAACCTGGCAAATTTACACTAAGAAGGCAAAACATGCTAGAGCTGATTTTTTTTTCTTTTCTTTCCTAAAAAAGCTAAATAATCCATACTATACCTTGGAAAAAGTTCTTGAGTGAAGAATTATGAACAAATTTCTCCCTTTCTACTTTATTCATAACAGGTACTGGATTTTATAAAATATGTAAATAAAATATAGTGAATTGCCAATGACCTAAACATTACAAATATTCAGGAAAGTATTTTTTTCAGGAATACTAGAAATAAATCTGAAATTCAATTCTTATTTCAAAATCTCTCGGAAAAGAATTGCAAACTTTTCTTGCCTTGTTAGAGCAAATGGCAAAACAGGAAACCAAAGTCCAAAAGGTTCATGAATTGGGAAATCTCAAATATTTGACATGGCTCCCAATCCACAGATGTTAATAATCATAAGACTGAAAAATATCTTCAAGTAAGTGGGACAATTTTCAAACAACAATAGTAAAAGCCGTAGCATTCTATACCTATGTTTATACATGCATACATATATACATACATCCTTGGCAAATATATAATGGACATAGATGCAGCCATTATGAAGAATGAAATTATGCTGTTTGCAGAGTAATGGATGAATCTGAAAAAAAATCAGCTAAGTAAGCTAGACCCAAAGACAAAAGGACTATACTTTCTCCTCTAACTATTCCACAAAGTACAAATAGTTGTGATAATCCAAAACTATTCTGTGGATCATTACCCTGATATCAAAACCAGATAAAGGTATTTCTCCTTCTTCAAAAAAAAAACAAAAAACGGAACCTCTAGGCCAATTTCCCTGATAAACATGGATGCAAATATCCTTGATAAAATATCTGCAAGCCAAATTCAATAGTTTATTTAAAAGGATCATGTTACCCTGATTAAGTTGGTATCATTCCAGGGATTCCAGGATGGTTCAATGCATACAAATAAATACCTGTAATATAACATATAAACAAAAGAAAAATGGAACTTTTATAAGTACACTAAAAAGCAATATTTTGGAGTTTTCCTCTGAAGCAGGTCAGTTTGTTTCAAGGCCCTGAATACTTTCTTAGCCTAGATTTACTTTTGGTAAAAGAAAGAAAATTTAAACTTCTTTAGGAAAGCAATTTCATTTTTATTTTACAGTTTCTTTCTCTGTTATCCCATATAATATATTACATAATTTAGGTCATTTCAATATTGGTCTTTTCAAAAGTACAGCTTTAGTTATAATCATTAAGCCTATTATCTTTAAGTCAATGATTTTTACTTTTATCATTATTACTTTCTCTACTTTTCTTCACTGTCAAGTACCTCTCACATATGAAAAATGTTGATGTTACAAAATATATACCCCCAATATATTCAACATATATTTGCTGTGTATGCTCTCCAAATATTAAGACAGCATTTTGCTACATTTTCGTCAGTAATATGGTTTTTAATTGCATATACATTTAAGGTATCTTTTTTGTAACTTATCCCAAATATTAAGCATTTTTTTTTCTCCACTCAAAGCATCTTCTTCCCTCTTAGTGATGGGTTACTTTTTATTCCTTTGGTAGTACTGGGATTGGAATACACGGAATCAGGAACTCAAGAAAAGTGCACTTCCCCTTCTGTCAGATCTCCAGTCTCTTTGTTCATGTAAGTCCCCGCCCCCACCCTTTTTTTGGAAAGATTTTACCTTATGCTCAGGCCAGCCTCGGTTGCTAGGCTTCACCATGCTGCTGAGGATAACAGGTGCATGCTACTGCACTGAGCCACTATGCCTCAAACCATTGGACTCAAACCATTATCTCTGCCTCCCAAGTAGGTAGGATTACAGGCTTGAATCACTGCACCTGACTTAAATTCTTAAATCGATGATAGCATTATGTTTTATAAGTTACAAGGTGGTCTAACAAGTCATTTTTCAACTTACTTAATATTTTGTTTTTTTTTGTGATGTATCCATGCCAACCCATAAAGTTCTAGTTAATTTAGCTTAACTTTATCATAGTGAATAAAACACAATTTACTGAGGATGTACGCATTATGGGACACGGAAGTGGGATGCAGTTTTTCACTTTTACACACACGGAGCTGTGATTGCCTTGACCTAGCTTCCTTGTCCGTATGTCAGACTTTAATGGTGGTGGACATGCAAGAACATTGAGGAATGCATTGAAATAAAATTAAAAAAAATTAGAACTTTTGTTTACCTTCTTTTGACTCCCAAACACTGAGATTTCCTAATCGTTGATAGAATAAAATGAGTTACCCTTGTTTGGCACACATGTGTTATGCCTTCCACATGTATTTCTCCAACACTGCTAATACTGTCAACCTGTTGTTAGAAAATTCAGAAATGTCAAGTTACAACCAACACGTAATGAGAAAGCTCATTTCTTTAAGTTTTGTCCAGTACATTTCAGCGTGAGGATTATTTTAAAACACTGAGTGATGACATTCACACAGTGAGACCAAGGAGGATATTCTTAGGGCAGGATCACAAGGGGTCAATAGGTAAGTGCATATGATAATATAAAATAATGCTTATCAAAATGAACTCCAAGAAATGGAAATAAGAGGTTTTTGTATTTTACTTTTTTCAGTCGTCTCCTCCTCCTCCTCCTCCTCCTCCTTCTCCTCCTCCTCCTCCTCCTTTCCCTTTTCTTGCTATTTTTTATTATTTTTTTTCTTATTTATTGTCAAAGTGATGTACAGAGAGGTTACAGTTTCATACGTTAGACATTGGATACATTTCTTGCACTGTTTGTTACCTCCTCCCTCATTATTTTTTTTTATTTCTGTCCTTTTGTCTTTTATATAAATTAATCTGGTTTGGGAAGGGGAAGCACAGAAACAGTGAGACAAAGGGTGAACTAATTTATCAGTATTGTTCACTAGACACTATGTTGGGAATGAACTATGTAACTTGAGGGATCTGTTAAAATGAAGATGGCTAGACATCATTCTTGGGGCTTGTGGTTGGATAGATCTGGAAAGGTCTGAGAAAGTGTATTTCACACTGCTGATTAGTGCACCCCTAGTCTATAAAACAGTGGATATGGCTGCAGAATGATGGTCTCCACAGCAGAAATTATCACTGAATTCAGTGATTGTTATTTCTAAAGCTTATTTCTTACATACAAAGTCCCTCCCAATTGTGGGAATTGTTTTACTTTGCAAATATTCCAATGAAATGATGCTTTTGTCTGACTCAGCTTGATACGTTCTCCCAGTGGGAGCTCTCAGTGAAATCCTTAATGATTTATGTGGGGGGGAAATAAACTCAACTATCTGAAGTATGTGAATACTGCTGGTTTTACTATTTGAATCAAAAGAACTAAGAGAACTGAAAAAAACCAGACTGGGGTTTATAGTTACGTCTTTATTAACAAAGACCTTTTTTGAAGCTTTTTCTTTTACTATCTTTGCACAACCCCTCACAGTTAATAAAACTTGCTTTTGAGATGAAGAGATGGTAACAGGATTTCCTATCATTTGGAGATCTGAGAAGTTTCAGGTTTTAGTCCCTAAAAGAGATTAAAGGAAGCCAGGTGCTGGTGGCTTATGCCTATAATGCTACTTAGAAAGCTGAGATCTGAGAATCACAGTTCTAAGCTGCCAGGCAAGGCAGGAAAGTCCATGAGACTCTTATCTCCAATACACTACTCAGGAAAACACCAGAAGAGGCCTGTGGCTCAAGTGGTAGAGTGCTACCCTTGAGGAAAAAGAAAAAGCAGCAGCAGCAGCTCAGGGACAGTCCCCAGGCCCTGAGTTCAAGCCCCAAGCCAAGGGGGTGGGGAATCAAAGATTTAAAGCTGATTTTGAGGTTAGCCTCTTGACAAGCCCACCATTTCTGTCCTTTAACTTCTGGCTGCTAGGGACAGTGCTCAGGCCCTAAGTCCACGCCCCAGGACGGGCAACAAAAACAAAACAAATAAACAAGGAATACCTCTCTGGCTGGGCGTTGGCGGCTCACACCTGTAATCCTAGCTACTCAGGTGTGAAGCCAGCCTGGACAGACCAATCCATAAGACTTGTCTCTAACTAACAAGCAAAAGTCCAGAATTGGAGCTGTGGCTCACATGGCAAACAAGAAAAAAAGAATCACTTCTGCCTGCTTGCCTTCAGTTTCACAAGTGGTTGGAGCTATCTTCTGGCTCACCCTACATTTTGTGTCTTCCGTTTTGATCCCATGGACTCTGACACTTTGTCGTGATTTCCCAAATGAGCTAGTACTTGGGTAAACATTTAGTTCAGTAGAGTTCATTCAGCCTTTGGTTTTCCTGAGGCTGCCTTGCTGGCTTGGCCACAGCCTCTGGAGCCCCACAATCCTTTCTGGGAGCGTGATAGTCCTCTGCTGACCTCTTGTGGTCAGAGTATTTCACACAGTTCTTGGCCCAGCCTCTGCTAAGGCTGGAGTTCCTGTAGCTTGTACTGAGTAGGCTCTGGCTTTCCCCCCACAGGATCAGAAGCATTTCCCATGGCCTCTAAGCCATTTTCTTAAAAGACAGACTTTATTTGTAAATTTAAAGTATTAATAAATAACATTACCACTAACAACGGTTGTGAGATTCATTCCCCCCTAGCACAGGGCTCTGAATTCAAATTGCAAATTATCACGGTAGATCCTTATGATTTTCAACCAGATAAAAAGGCCATTAAACTTGCAGTGGGTTTCTACATGATTCAGTTCATTTTTTTGCCAGCAGTCTGCTGAATAGGTTTTGTACACTACGCTACATGGGAATATCCATGAAGACCAAAGTAGTACTGGGGTGCGCATCTTAAAATAATAACATTATTGATTGTTTTAATGGCCTAAAATCAATCAAATAATGTTTGTTGGTTATTCCTTTCTTTTTTCTCCTTTAAAAAATTTTTGGGGTGGTAGTAGTGGGATTTCTTACCCTCTAGATTACTAGGTAAACACTTACTGCTGAGCCATGTCTCTAGTCCTGCTTTGCTGATTATTTCTGAGATAAGGTCTTGCTTCCTGCCCATATTCCTGGACATATTTGAGATAGATGCAGACTCCTTGAAAGAGATGTAGAGAAGTAGAATTGACATGCTACTTCTAGGGCTTTTAGAAACTTATATTCTTTCTCTGAAGTAGGATGTAGATACAACAATTAACTCAGATCCAGAAACTAGACCCATGACCGTGACAAATTATTGAGGAAATTACTTTTAATGTACTGGCTGTCCACTCTTACATTTATAAAAACAAGAACTACCCCTGTTGACCTATCATTTGAGCCACCTCTCCAAGGTTAGTGTTCCATCAACTATCTCCATAACTCTACAGGTACCACTTTCTACCTCAACCCAGCTGTTGTCAAGATAAGCATGGACTGATATTAAAGCAGATAATAAGATTCCGTTAAATACCAATAGTACGAGAAAGAAGAAAGTTCCTTTCCAACCTGTGTAGAGGCGATTTAGATGTTTAAAAGGGGAAATGGAGGAGTGGGGAGGCAAGTTCAGCAGTTAAAGTAGAGAAGAGTAAAGGAGTATAAAGGGCTGCTAAGTGTGCATGTGAGTAGGCCACCTGTGTTTGGCAGCTGGCTATTACAGTTAGGATCTCCTCCTAGAGCCCGGGAGAAGCTTTATCTTCTTTAATGGTTCTTAGGTGTGCAAGAAGCATCAGAGTTGCCAGCAATGTACTTTCTAGGAAAGTACTGAGCTTTCCTCTTGTAATGGAAAGCTGGAGTCATCCTTCAAGTAGGTGGTTTTGTTGCTAGAACTAGTTTACTAAGTACAAAGTTGTTGTCCACCACTGTTCATTACAATAATTGCATCCATGTGGTTTGGGGTGGTTAAGCACTACCAGCTAGCCAGAATTATTCAAGACTATCATTGACTTTATTGTGAGTCCAATACTATGTCACCATTTGTCAGCTCGCAGAACAGCCACTGCCGAATTCAGTGATACTGGTGTATCCTCAGTGTACTCCTTGTTGCCTGCCATTTAGTCATCTTTGTTTTCCATCCTTATGTAGCATATAGCATACCCACTCATCAAGCATGCCAAATTTTCCAAGTTTATTCATCCTTTATTCTACTGTATGCCATTTTTATGTGGCATTGTGTGGGTGGGTCATTGCCTCACTCATACTTTAGCCGTGTTCACACCATTTCACAGGTTCTGGCCAAGATTTAAAAAATCCTGCATGCCACGAGAGTGCTTCCTAGCAATTTAGTCTCTTGCTCAACTTCATTTTCTGCACCATCTGATCAAGCATCCTCAGATCCAGTCCCAAGCACATTCTCCTAGCTACTGTGGATAGACACTAGGTCTTCGGCTCTGGTATGACAGTCCCTTTCCCTTGGCCAAGCTAATACAGTTTTGACCAATGTCTATGACTTATCCCTTATTGCCAGCCTAATGGCCAGGAAGGGAAGGAGGAGGAGGTTCTGGAAAAGAGCTTAGATTCCTAAAGTTGCCCTAGAGAGTTGAAGGCTGAAGCCTTGTTTTCTGAGAGTGCTCTCAGTAGCTGGAGAAAAAAAAAAAAAGTTCTTTATTTCTGAAAGGGAATGCTGATTGCTCATTACAGAATCAATTACCACTAAACAGGAGGCCTTTCTCTGGACCAGACCACAGGAAATAGAGTTTAGAGTAACTAACTCAATTTCCCAACTATAGCACTCTTCAGCTGTACAGTGAAATGCAACTTCTTTTGTAAACAGCAGCGTAAGGGGAAATTTTCCATGGTCTGTTGTCTGTGATGTTTTTGCAGAACTCTGGCTATCTAATTTCTGTATTACCATGATGGCTTTCCTGTCAAAGTTGTCTTTTTAGTCCACACAAGGACCTAAAGAAATTCATCTTGGCTAATGCGCATTACAATTTCTTTCCTTTCAATTCCTTAATAGCTATTGTTTTTGCCCACTGTGTCTCAGATCAGTTCTTAAGACTTGCAGACCCTTGCCAGGACTCTTGCCTTCTTGGTAGTTTCCCTCAGTTGATGTTATCTCCTTCACTTATTGTCAGGGCCACACTGCACAATTTGCTCTACTGCTCAATTACCTGTTAACTCCATTATGAGTGGACTCCAAAGCTTAACAGCTCCTGCTGTTTATTTCCTTTGTCCACTGGACATTTCTACTTGGATAAGCATCTCAAACTTAACAAATCCAAAACTGAATTCCTGATCTTGCTTTCACATCCTAAAACCAAATTCTACACCTTCATCTATTTGATAATACTGATAGAAGATGGAGTTAGACAAAAAACAATTGATAATTCTACTCTTAGTAGAAAACCAAAACAGAGTCAATTAATATTTTTCCCTCACCCTGTCTTCCTCCAAAACATTCAGAATCTGACCACTTTACTGGTGTAATTAATTCAATCTTCCCCAATCAATGCAGTACCCTTGTAACAGATCCTCCTTACAACACCCTTATACTCTTCCTGGCAGATGATGTCACACTCCTCAGCACCCTCCAATCACTATTGTTCTGACTCAAAGTTCACAAATTATTCAAAAGGATCCCTCTGCTATCTCCCTACCTTATCTTCTACTAGTGTCTACCCTGGATCAGTTCACTCAAGTCTCATTAGTCTAAAATCAACAACGACAAAAACAGTAATGGTAACAACAGTATAGGGTTTCTTATCAATTTAAGCTTAAATAAAAATAATTTTAATCTTATTCAATTACAAACTTGATTTCACATATAATAATGTGTGAGTATTCAAAGAAAGTCAATAAAACTACATAATAATTACAACGGGCTGGAGGTATAGCTCAATGACTGAGTGCTTCTCTAGCATGCAAGGCTTAGGTTCAATACTCTGCACAATAAAAACAACAGTAGACTATGTAATAATTATGTAAAATATCAGACCATAACTGGGTCAAAGAAATTACTAGTGAATAAAAAACTAGTACTCAGGATCTTTTCCTACATTTATGTGACTAATATATATTTATTGGTAACTAGATAGGGGAGCTCCAAACAATAATGTCATCATTCTGTCAGAAAAATAAACCATAGAATTATGGTTCATGACAATTATAAGAATTAAAAGAGGCTGAGGGTGTAGCTTAGTGGTACAGTGTGTTTTAGTATGTACAAAGCCCCAGTTTGAACCCACAGAGCCAAGGAAAAAAAGAATTACAATACGCAACAGAATTGTCATATTATATTCCATAAATCAGTATAATTACTATGTATTAAAATCATTTTAAACAAAATTCTAAGAGAAAAAGAAGTAAAACTGTAACCTCAAGTAAGGAATTCATTTAGCTGTTCTTTAAAATTATGCTACAGCAGAACACAGAACTTGAAAAGTCCTATTTAACAATAAAGCTAATTGACATCTTGTCAGTGGGGGGAAAAATAGAGCTGCCAAAACCTGGAACTGAGATTAGGTTAATCACAGTTGCAAGTATAAGTATAAAACCGAGAGATAAGATTCTGAAGAGCCAGTTAACATTTATACTAGTACTTACTTTACAGATAGCTTAATCTGTCCCAATAATTAACTAATAAGCAAGTTAATCAGGACCTATTTTTTGGTCTCGGGTATCAAAGAAGTAGATTTTGGTGTCTAACAGGGCACTTTTCATTAGCAAAAGTCTAACCTTGGAAAGCATATGGTTAGATATGGTGAAAAATTATTGTACTGATGTACTGACACTGTGATAATGCAAAAATCCTCTACTTGTATTATCTTAATAGTAAATCTTATAATTGGTTAGTTTGTGTATATTTGTTGTACATGCTTGAAATTCTTGAGAACTTGATTTGCTTAACTTAAAAAAGCAATTTCTATGATTTGCTAGAGTTGTTCATATACTTGTAGAGCATGTGGTCATTAAATTGACTTTGAAAAAATTAGATTTAAAAATTCTAAAGAAAGCAAAATATATAAGTAGTGCTAAGTAAATGGAAATAATTATTAAATGTAATAAAGTATAAGGGAATAACTGCTTTATATTTGAACAAAATTAAAATCTATAACTTGTAACATTAAAAGATCTATAAGATGGTTTATAATATGAACATGAATTAAAACTCACTTACTGTCAATGTTCCAATATTTCAAAAAAACTCCTCAGACACTTAAAAAAAAAACTGCCAACAAATTTCATGCCATGGTTTTACTTCAATTTTAATATGAGCCACTCTCCCAATTATCAATGCTAAATAACAAAGAATCCATTTCAGTATACAAAATGAAGAGTTTGTCTTAATTTTCAGTTCTTAGAGATTATTAACAGTATAAGCATATTCATTTTTCTTAAAGGACAGTACTGAGAATTATATATAACACATTGTGAATAAAAATAAGTAACTTTTAGAATAGCTGATATAAAAATAATTCACCTGAGAATAAATTCATTCATTGTAATGGAATATACATTTTCAGAAAAGAAAATGTAAAACCAATGGGAACAATATTAAAAGCATATAAGGAATAAGTAGTTATAAAGCCTATTTATGGTACATAAAAATATCATGTTATTTTAGCCAATTCAAAGCACAAAACGTTGAGTGACCAACAGAATCACAAGAAAAATGACAATGCTTACCTTAGATGGAATAACTGAGCTCCTACAAAATACTGTTAGTACTAACTTGCAAAGCATTCATCGCAGCATAGCTAAATGAGAATCTATCCTCCTTCTGCTGAATTGTGAGATCTTACAAAGCCAAACTGAAGAACCCATTGCTGGAAATATAGTCACTGAAATGTCTGCTGAATTAGAAAAGCTACTCCAAAAATGCAATAAATATAACCATAATAAAATTTTTTCAAATGTAATGAATAAAAAGGAAAAAATGCTTTTCAAGAACCTACAGCCTTTTACAGAGAGTAAACTAGAAAAAATAATAAAAGGTAAGGTACACTCAAAATGTTTTTTTAGTGTTACCGAGTGGTTCCATAATGCTAAAGGCAGCCGAGCCTTATTAGTAAACCAGCCATTCAGTGAAGCCCAGCCTTTATACTACCTTTAAAATATGATTGTGATTGGACAATACAGAGTAGATAAACAATGCTGGTTTTTTTTCCATCTCTTGCATAAAATATGTATTCATTTATTTACTTTCATTTATAGGAATACTACTAAGATGAGTAAGCCATTTTAAAATAAAGACATGGAACAATACATACTGCACACAATAAATAATAAACTTCTATTTGACTTTTTGTCTTTTCTTCTCAGCTCACTTCCCCTGCTTTCTTAAGAATTACATAAGTTACTCCTGAGTTAGAAAGACATTGTCACATTCCAAAGAGGTACTGAACATCACTACAAATATCTTAGTTCGTGACTACAATACATTCCCTCTGAACATGTAAAACCTAAAAACAAATAATTCAAATGTCCTATGTAAAATGTTTACAAGAGTATGCATTCATATACAAGACAGTAAAAGAACTGAACACAAGCAGTAAGAACATGATTAGTCAGCATAATCAACTTTCACTTTGTAGGAAAATAATTTACTCTGCACTGATCACAGATTCACAAAATATTAAGTGACAGTTTCCAGGTCTACATTAAAGAAAAAAAGTGTTGTTAGTCATGCTGCTCTACTTTAAAAACACATTGTTAGCCAGGCACAGAGGCTCAATCCTAGCTACTCGGGAGGCAGAGATCAGGGATAGCTATTTGAGGCCAGCCTGAGAATAAAGTTCAAGAGACTATCTCACTAGGTGACTAGGTATAGTGTCATGCATCTATTATCCCAGCTTATTGGAGAAGTACTATGGCTTGGCTCAGTGGTGTACATCTGTTATCCCCAGTGACATGGGGAAGTCCAAGTAGGAGGATCAAAGCCCAGACTGGACTAGGAATAAATCAAGACTTTATCTTGAAAACAACCAAGGCAAAAAGGGACTGTGGGCACGGCTCAGGTGTCAAAGGACTTGCCTAGCATGTCTGAGGCCCTGAGTTCAATTCCCAGTACCTCTAAAAAATAAAGTGAACAAAATAACTTTTTTTTAGGATAACCAGGTACTTGGGGAAAAACATCTTCCAGTGACTGCCATAGTAAACAATAAATATACAGTTTTGTTTCATATACAGAGTGTACATGCTGAAGGTTATATATAATCACAAAATCACACCCAAAGGAAGGACCCTAGGTGCTTATACAAGTACTAAATATTAAAGGTTATCTCCTTAGATTTATGGCACCATTTAGCAATGACTTGTTTAGAAAATATAATGTGCTATTTATTAATTTCTCCACCAAGGTAAGAGTTTCTCGAGCAGATGTGTCTTGATTGTGTTTTTCATGCAGTAGTCGTTAGCTAGATGTACAAGATTCTCAGGTAAGGAATCCAAAATTACAGTTTGATTTCATGAAGCAAGCTCCTGCCAACTAAATGATGTAAGTAAGGTGAGAACTTAGCTATGGGCTGTAAAATCTATGAAGAGACTTGTAAGGTAGTCCATTTACATGACAGTACCTTTGTAACAGCAAGTCAGGTAAATGTCTTTAGGAATGTATATAGCTATTGCCAAAGCAATGAAGAAAAATATGAGTGGTGTGCTTTGTGCTGAGATAAAAGCACTATTGCTAACACTGAAGAATTAATAACTTCACTGAAGGGGTCAGCTATTTAAAGTAAGTCAGTACCACATCTTTCTGTTGTCAATATTGTTTTGTAATGCAATATTCATATTCCTTATATATTTTTGAAAATATAATACTTTTACACATCTGGTTAGAATATAATACCAAGGAACATTATTTATGTTATAGATATGGTACATAAATTGTCTATATAAGTAAATATTTCTAAGATTATATTACCCATATCTTATTTTAGCTCTGCCCCAGAGTGCAATTCTTGTTCTTATTAAATAAAATTATATACATATGTTCTAGTTATAATTTTTAATCTGGAAGATTATTTATATTATTATGTTCCAAAGTTAAAAGAAACCAAATAAATCTACAGATTGATCAACTTT
This sequence comes from Perognathus longimembris pacificus, assembly GCF_023159225.1. Classification (NCBI taxonomy): domain Eukaryota; kingdom Metazoa; phylum Chordata; class Mammalia; order Rodentia; family Heteromyidae; genus Perognathus; species Perognathus longimembris. The sequence goes on from NC_063177.1 coordinate 47,919,792, forward strand.
AAAACTATAGAAAAAGTGATTCAAATAATAAAATTTATCAAGAGAAATGGTGATCCAATAAACTACTTTATCCAAGGATAAAATTATATGTACCCTCTGTGAAAAAGACAATAAAAAAAACCTTCGAGCTTCCATGCAGGGTTAGGGAAAAGTATAGATTAAGTCTTTTACCTTGATCATTGAAGCCACAGACTCAGAGTCATACTGTTACATAGTAACTGAAACACCTATTAACTTTACTATAAGCAAAAGAAATGTAACTTCTAATACCTAATGTAAAATCACCTACTAGAACAAGGTTTCACTTCATGCATTCTGACTGACAACTGCCACCTAGTAAATGTTATTTTTCTCAGCTTGCTACATTGAGAATTTTGTGGCCTACACATAGGATTTTTTTGGAGGGGGTGGGGTTGAGTGGTCCTGGGGCTTGAACCCAGGGACTGGGGATTGCCCCTGAGCGCTTTGGCTCAAGGCTAGTGCTTTACATCTTCAAGCCACAGATCCACTTCCAGTTTTCTGGTAGTTAATTGGAGATAAGGTCTCAAGGGCTTTTCTGCCTAGGCTGGCTTTGAACTGTAATTCTCAGATCTCGGCCCTTTCAGTATTTAGGATTACAGGCATAAGCCACCAGCACCCAGCTACACATTAGGTTTTAAAGGGTGAGAACTTCCACTATATGTTTCTTTCCAAATTTAAAAGGGGAAAATTAAAAACTTTCACAATGCCTTTTATCCTCTGTATGCATTAGGTATATATTCATTTTTATTTGGACTAGGATATTATATAGTTATGTAAAAAGAGTACAGATTATCAAAGATACCTATTTAAAGGGAAATTATTCTATTGCTATTCCTTTAAATCATAAATTCAGAAACACTATTTTTCCAAAAATGAAAAGGATGACATACAGACTACATTCAATATACTCCAAGATATAAACATGCAGGTTGACTTAATTATATATCAGTTTTATTTAGAGAAAAGTAAAATACACAACCACAAAATATCAATGAAGAGCTTAGGAAAATCCCAAATGTTTTCATGTTTCTCTAGTTATTATTCAAATAATAAACTTTTAAACCAAAGTTACAATAAAGTGAAGAAGTAAGCTCAGCATCATTAATCAAAGTCAGCAACACAAACTCAAAATACTACTCTGTCTTCCTGTGTTCTTTCCCACCAAAGTGTGCTATTTAAAGTGCCACAGCTATTGTCTTCTTCCTCTTGCTCTTTGGTGAGTTCTACAAAAACCTAGATGAAAGAAAATGAATAAAGCATTACATATCTGAAACAACTTTTAACCAAATTAGAAAAGGTATAAGGGTATGTCTAACTATACTAAGAAGTACCAAAAGACTGACATTAATACTATTCAAAGTGAATATCTCCCTTAACTACATACATGCAAAGATGAGTGTTTCTTCAGAAGACTAATAAATTATTTCCCTAGTTAATATATCAAGTGGTGTTTGTACAAAAATAAATATTTAAATGTTAGATGTTTTAATATGAAATATTATCATCATGAATTACTTTAACAAGCTGAAAACTCTGCTATTCAAAGTAATAAAATGAAAATTAACTTCAATTATTTGATATTATATAGATGATAGATAGAAAAACAGTTCACTGCATCCCATAAATACATACAGATATGATTTGCCAAGTATTTAAAAAATAAAACTACAAAGAAAAGCAAAAGGAGAACCTAAATTTTTCAAGTGGGGTGTGGTGTACAAGTCTGTAATACCAGTTACTTGGGAGATAGAGACAGTTTGAAGTCACCCTAAGGTAAAGCACAAGATCCTCTCTGAAAACTAAACTTAAAGCAAAAAGGACTAAGGGTGTGGTTCAAGCCACAGGCCTTGAATTCAATCTCTACTACAGCTCCCCAAAAGAATTATTCTACAAAAATTCTATAATATCAAAATTTATGTCCCTTGTCAACAGAATAAACCCAAATAGTTGCTCTACACACTTTCTGCTGTGAAATAATTTTTAAATTAATTGTATAGTACCTGTTCCAATGTTGCTTGAGAGAAACTGTATTCTTCAATGGCAAAAGTATGTTTAGCTATTAAAACAAAAGCAGTATTTTATTTATCAATATTTTTAAAGAATGAAATGGCACTAACTACTAAGGTGGCAAACAAGGCTTTAAAGGCCTCTGTACATGATTCATTTAAACCAGAAACTGCCAAAACAGTGCTCAGTCCCATTCCCCACATTCCCCAACTCTTTCCCCCATGCTGGCCACTCCTCTGGAGCCCAAAGCACTTTTAAGTAAGATTGTCTTTTCATCTAGTTTCACTATGTCTAAGATTTTTCCTCCTTCTGTCCTTTACCCTCATCGCTGTTATTCGTTTCTTTCATTTTTTCTTTGCTTTTTTTTTTTTTTTATCTGAGACCATGACTCAAACTTATCTGATGCTTTCACTCATTGGCTGGTGCTCTACCATCTGAGACATGCTTCCAACCCAGCACGTTTTCCTTTAATCCCTGCTCCCTACCTCCCACTCCACAACTCTGGTAGCCTGTTCTTGGTTCTTGAATGAAATTCTGAATATTAGATATGTTTTTCTATATTACAGATCCTTCTGCAATCTAATTACAAATGTTATTACAATTATTGCCTTCATCTTCTCTTAAGAAGATCAGCTGTTCTTTCTAATCATAAAATCACCAGGAAAGCAGGAACTTTACATAACTATGCAATTGCATAGTCAGGTCCAAAAGTAATTAATTGGAGCTCTTAGGCTAAAAGATATTAGTTCATAGCTATTATGGGGATTGTAAGATATAGGGAAATATTTTGTGTTCAGCACTTGAATAATAAAAAAGTTTTATATTTATTTTAAAAGGTATTAACAATGAACATTATGCATAGATACAGGTTGGTTCTCAACTTTTATATGCTATAAAATAACCTGTATATGAAACTAGCACAGGCCAGGAACTTACCCCTTTCAACTGCTACCAGTGTATATTTACTGTATCTACCACTTGGGAGAGTGGTTTTGTTGTTTTGTGCTGGTCCTGGGGCTTAAACAAAGGGCCTAAGCACTGTCCCTGAGTGTTTTCATTCAAGGCTTGTGCTCTACCACTTGAGCCACAGATCCATTTCTGTTTTTGTGCTGGCTTTTTAAAATTTTGAGGTAAGCGTCTCAAGGACTTTCCTTCCCAGGTGGCTTTGGACCATGATACTCAGATCTCAGCCTCTTCTGTAACTACGAGCCACCAGTGCTCCTCTACCACTTGTGTTTTTTAAATGCTAAAATTCAACACACTTCTTTGAAAACTTAAGTGTCTACTTCTTGCACTATGAATTCTCTCCTCTGTCCTGCTACCATTAGAGACCTGATACCATCGCAACTTAAATGGCCCAAAAGGAATTAAGGATTCAGTAACATAATGCTCCTGGCTGCTGCACTGAACTGTTGTGAAACGAGCTAATCCTTCCTACAGACTCCAGTGTGATCAGCTGTGATGATGTCCACTAGACATTTCAGGTTTAGATCAGAATATGGGAGTTTCATGAAATCGATGTCATTTGTTATCTCTGTCTTAGTCAATGAACAAAAGTTTATTTCTTACGTGTCACAGTTTCAAAATAAACTATCTAGTTTTAAACTTTCCAAACAAAAGATTTTGTTAATTTGAGAGCTATCTCTTACAATATCACCAAATACTACCTACCTTCTTCCAACTTAGAAAAACACTGCGAAAGAGACTGAACATCTTCTTTAGGAATTTTATAAGCCAGAATAGAAGAAAAACTGAAAATGAAGATAAAACAGAGAAAAATTCAAAAACTGCTATTACTGTATTCTAGGCTAGTTTAATTTTCTTAATTCAAAATGAAACTCTACTAATCTCTTTGTATTGATTTAAATTAAAAGTGTGTGAAATGATAGAATAATTCCATGGATAGCAAAATAACTGTCATTCTTATTAAATAAACTCTATCAAAGACAGTATTTGAGCATTTTGACTAACTACTCTAAAGATATAACTCTAAATAAAAAACTTTATTCATCAGATTTTGTTAGTCCTATATTGGATATATGATAGATATGTTGGAAGTAGCCCAAAGTGGTGGAGTACCAGCCTTGAGTAGAAAACTCAAGGGCAGCACCCAGGCCCTGAGTTCAAGCCACATGACCAACAGAAACACAAATAAACAAAAAGAAATATATGTTAATGTAAGACTTATATAGATATCGTTACAACCTGTGATTGAAAAGATCTTTTTTGTGATCCTTAATATAACCTTTTATGATTATAGGTATATAAAGAAAGATAAGCACATTTTAAAAGTTTTTTTTTTTTTTTACCTTTCCTGACGGCTTGCATTTGGGAAAATATACTGAATTTCTCTTTGAAGGCGATCTATTTCTATGTTTTCTATCCAGTCTTTTAATTTAATTTCCAAAAAGTAGCCTTTTCCAAATTTACTCTTTAGATGTTGCACTGTCCCAATACATCTAAAGTAATTTTTAAAAGAAAGATTAGATATAATATGGCTTAACAGTTTCAAAGAATGACTACTCTCTGACATTTTATTTAAGATACAACTATGTTAGGAAACTTTTACACTTACAGCAAAGTTGCAGAAATAATCCAGTACCCCTTATGTCTTACCAAGTTTAAGTTTCCCTACTATTTTCATTTGATACCCCTATTTACACTTGTGAGAATCCAGAAACCAACAATATTACATGAGCATGAACTAAACTTGAGGCTATGCTTTCCTCTAGCATCTTTCTTCTGTTGTAGAATTCTGTAATTAGTTATATTTCTGAGTTTCCAATGGTGACAATTTCTTACTCATTTCTTTGTTATAACTGCTTATTTTTGAGAAGTACTAGTATGATGCTCTTTTGGAATGTTCTTCATTTTGAGTTTGCCTGATACTTTTCTCCAGATTAGAATAGGTTGTACACAATACTACATAGCCATGTACCTATACTTCTCATCCAATAATATCATATCAATCATATCAAGGATAACATGTGTTCAATGTTGCTTAGTTAAGGTATTTGTCAGATTTCTCAAGTATTAAGTTGAAATATCTCATTTCCATATTAGAAACATCTATCTAAGTGCAGCATAAATATGGGATTGGGGATATTAAACTTTCCCTTTTTGAGTGGGTAATATCTACATTTATATTTAGAATCATTCTGGAAGGAAAAATCTGCCACCTGCCTTTATTAATTATGGATTCATTCATTCATTCATTCATTCATTCATTCTATCACTATGTACATATAAACTCTGATAAATCCAAAACAATGCCTAACTACTTTTAAAAATAATAAGTAGTAAACCTTAAAATGACATGCTAAGTTACTGCCAATTACAACTGAAGTAGCCAGCCATATTTCTGAAAAAAATTAACATATTTATAAGTAATTCTGAAGGAAATTAACTGGCTCAAAATGTTTTAATAACCCTCTTTTTAACACTGAAAATAGTGCATATTAAAAAAATAGAGTGAATAAGTTTTGAAAGGACCAAATTTAAAATGCACCTCCACTCTCTTTCCCTCAAAGACATGCTGTGTAGACATCTACCTTAACTGCCCAGACACCATAATAGCCACTCGGTCACAGACAGCCTCTGCTTCTTCCATGTAATGTGTAGTCAGTATAGCAGCCCGCTTTTTGTTTTTAAATGCAGTTCGAATTGCTCGCCTACAAAAGAGAAATAAGACCAAAAGAGGGACAAATATTTGTTAATGAAAACAATGCTTTGTTTTTTTTTGTTTGTCTCAGTACTGGGACTTGAATTCAGCTCTCGTCCCTGAACTTCTTTTGTTCAAAGCCGGTGGTCTACCACTTGAGCCCATCTTCTACTAGCTTTTTTGGAGGGTTAGTGGAGATAAAAGTTTCATGGACTTTTCTGCTCAAACTGGATTCTAACCATGATCCTCTCAGCTGCTTAAGTATCTAGGACTACAGGCGCGAGCCACCAGCATCCAGCAAATAATACTTTTATTAAAAACCAATTATTTCATTAAAACTTACCAAATATCAGTTGCTACAGCTATTACCATATATTAATTATATGTTATACATTATATAATATATATTAATATATAATGTTAACACTGCATATTATATTTCTAATTTATTTTTCCTGGTATTTGAAATAGTTGTCAAATATAACGAGATTTTGTGATTTCAAATGTTTATATGAGCTAAAAGTATAATAAGTGGGCTGGAGTACAAATCAGAGGTGATCACTTGTCGACCATGTGCTAGGCCCTGGTTTCAATGCCCAGCACTACAAAGTAAATAAACAAACAATAACCAGTATTTTTCAGAGAGTAGAATCACATATTTTAATAATTATCCATATACTAGTTTCTGCTCTGGAATATATAAAATACTACACAAAATAAATAAACAAACAATAACCAGTATTTTTCAGAGAGCAGAATCACATATTTTAATAATTATCCATATACTAGTTTCTGCTCTGGAATATATAAAATACTACAAGCACTTCAAGGTAAATAGGGCAAAGTTTAAAAGGTTAAGGAAATGTGTATAAATCTAAATTTTGAATTCCTATTTTGTCAGTTATATAGAATTTTAAGTCAAGATGTACATATAACTAATATGCAACTATTAGTTAAACCCAAAGTTAGTATTTCCTTCCTCTGTAGCTTAACAAAAGGCGGTATGTGTCAAGTGTTTGTAGTGCTATACTCACCACATGTGCTGTTTGGCTTTAGGGTCCATACCTGTAGATGGTTCATCTAACAGAGTAACTGGAGGATTCCCAAGCATGCTCAGAGCAAAGCATAACTAGATGGGAAGGAAAAAGAGAGGTGAATGGGTAAGGATTCACTGTAAGGAAGTCTTATTAACTATTAATTACAGCACTCAACAATATAACTGATACATTACTAGTTAGTTTTTTAAAAAGTACCTTTCGCTTAATTCCTGCAGGTAGTTTCTTTATAGTTTTCTGAAGATGTTCTTTTAAATCAAGGGCATTTGTTATTCTGCAAAACAAATAATACAAAAAAGATGTACCATGATAAACACAAATGTAAATACAAATTGCATGATTATTGGCACTTTTTTCTAGAAGTTACTTAGTTGAAACTGAATTACATTTAAAAAATCTCCAGTTTATATCATCTTGATAAAATGATTCACTTTAAAATATGTTTCTCAGACAAGTATAGTGGTGCATATCTGAAATTACAGCTACTCAGAAGGATAGGTGAACAAATGCAATTGACTTGAGGGGAGGGATGGGAGGGAGTAAATGGGGAAGAACAATTGCAGGGGAATGTTGATCAAGATTCATTTTACTCATAACCTAACATATGGAATGTTACTCTCTACAGCTACTTATACTAATTTTTTTTAAGGCAGAGGCAAGCGGATTGCACTTTGAGGATATCTTCAGAAAAAGAGCAGGAAGAAGTTATATGCAAAAGTAAAATAATAACTATACTGGGGAAGAAGCTCAAGTGGAAGAGTGCTTGCTTAGGCTAGCATGCAAGTTCTGGGATTTGGTCTCCAGTACCAGAAAAAAAAAAAACACCATAAAAATTCATAGACACATTAAACCTCTAACTCAAAGTAGAAAAACTGCCTTCTCATTGTCATCACAATTTTGTAAAGAATACAGTAAAAACTATATTTGATGAAAATGATTCATAAATGTTAGCTTTGAAGTTAGAAAAGAGTGAAATGTAAACTTTCCCAAGTAACAAAAGGAACTCAAAGACAATTACTTTACCGGGTTATTACTTCTTTCATGTCACTGGCACTCATTCCTTTCACAGCTCCATAAATTTCAAAATGTTCCTGCAATGTAATATCTGACCACAATGGATTTATCTGAGGACAGTAACCCATACACTTAATGTAGTTATCATCATCAGTTGTGTCTGGAGTATAATCTCCCAGAAATACCTATGGAAATACAAACCAATTTCTAGTGAATATTTCTGCTTAATTTCTATTGTGACAGGAGTAGGAAGTAGACTAACTCAAACCCTTAGAGTATTATCAGGTTAAATTTCCATTGCTTTCTGATGATGGAAGCTAAGCTGCAGTTCAGTCACATAGCTGGAAACAGTGACTAAATTGCCAATTGCTAAGTAGGAAAGGAAGTCACCCTTGTAACTAGAAAGATCAGATGTCCTCAGCATCATACATATGAGGCAAGGAGTTAAGGACATCTAGTTACTTAAATTTCTTAAGAATTAGATAGATAAATAGGAAACCCCTGAGGTCAAATCCAAAAGAAAATAGTATGCCTGTTATTTTCCAAGAAATTAAAAGGGAAAAAGGTGAGAAATAGGGCCAGAATAGTTTTGTGAAATTTTTACCTAATGGTAAGTAACTGTCTTATAGTTACAGACTAACAGATAGGTGAAGGCTAGTTTCCCTATTTCCTAAAATACAAATGCTTCTCCTATTAAATAAGTAAATAAATGACATATGTAATAATTACAGAAGCAAAAATGTCAACATATATGTGTATTTGCACTATGTGAGTAAAAATTTCACCATATGTATTTTCATAGAACAAAAAGATATTAATTTATCAAGCTGCACTAAAAATGGTAAAACCATAAAGCTTAAGCTGTAAAATCCTAGTCTGCCATGAATTAATTTATTTTAATTAAGACTGCAAGTTGTATCAAACCAACACATACACATATATACATATGTCTTACCTGGCCTGAAGTTGGCTCAATATCACCAACCAAAATATTAATAATTGTGCTTTTTCCTGCACCATTTGGACCTAATAGTCCCAAGATTTCTCCTATAGGAATTGAAAGGAAAACGTCAATATCCAGATCAAACTGAAAATGGAAATTACTCTTCTGAAAGTTATTTCAGGAAAAAGAAATACCAACCTTTTTTCACACAGAACGAGATGTATTTAGTTGCCACTTTCTTTACTTTCCTTGAATGGAGAAAATCTTTCTTGTCATCATATTCTTTATGCAAATTGCTGACCATGATGGCTGGCTTCTAACAAGGGAGAGAATTTTAGAGTCACAAAACAGTTAAACATCATTTCATGACATTGTTCAGACCTCATGTCTGTATCATAAAATTATTTCACTTAAAGGTAATGTACCAAAAATGTTCCACTTATGACCCATTATTACTCACTTGTTAAAAAGCATGCTCATAAAAACATTTATTCCATGAGTGACTTTTCAGATTGATTCAAGTGCAAATAAAAACATTCTTCAGACTAATTCCTATACCCTGGGAACTTCCTTTTACATTTAATATAAGTTACCCATAAACACTAAATTACCTCTTCACAACATTGGCAACTCATCAGCTCTTTGACCTTCAGTCTTTCAGCTCTGACATCTTCATCTTCATCTTCATTGTTTGGAGGATCTGGAAACTTCTTGTTTTTGGACTTCCTGGAAAAGGTCCTATGTATATAAAGACAGTAGATCTTGAAATAAAATAGTAAGAATTTCAAGCCTTACAGAGAGAAAATATTTTTAAGTACATCAACATGAAAGTAAGGGATATTGCTGAAAGGTGAAATTACAAGAGATTTTTTTCATTGAATTTTGGGCAATTTAATTATATAATCTAAATCTATTCATTACTCATCATCAAATGCTTTGAATAATAATTGATACCTCCCAGAGACAGATGGCAAAATACATGCTTAGACAGTATAATTATATAATTCCAGTTGCATGGAATGTTTTTAGAATTGGAAAATCTCAAAGAAAGATAAGGTAGATTTGCTAGTTATTAAATGCAGGAGCATGAGGAGACAGAAGTGACTGTTAATGGGTACAATTTTGCTTTGGAGTGCTGCAATTTTTTAAACTGTTATACTGAGAGCCGCATAATTGTGTAGATAATAAAGAAGAACATTAAGGGGAGAAAAAAACAACAGCTAACCTGAAAAAGGGATCCTTTCTTATTGATCTGCCTCCATGTTTTTTCTCATAATATTGCAGAAGGAAAATCCACAGAATACACTGAAGGTAAGGCTAAAAGAAAAGCATGTAACAGTCCATGATTGAATATGACTAAAGTGCGTTTTAATTAACCCATGTGCCAAGAATACCAAGAAAACATACATCAGATTCCTTACCATCACCAAGAAAAATGTGAATCAGAATCATTTTATGTTTGCTATGACTATGATAACTATAATTAAAAATATTCTGGGTTGGGGTTTTGTTTCAGTTTGGTGCTTTGGATTAACCCCACAACCTCCCATACGTAAGCACATGCTCTACCACTGAACTATATCCAGTCCTAAATTTTAATACAAACTAAATTTAGTTTTAATAAAATTATTCTTCACACATTTTCTACCTCTGTAATGTTCATTTGTTACCAATTTCATATGATACAATCAAACACAAAAGCTTTGCTTTTGCCTTTATGAAGGACAGAATTGTAATTAAACAGAATTTATAATGTGAAAATGCTAGGTATATTAAAGTGGACATAGTAAATGAAAGCTATTATCAGTGAAATGCAGACTAGGCAGTAATAACATACTTCTTAGGTACCTTGTTTTTTATGCAACAGATAAAAACAAATATAACTAAAACCAGACAAACTAGTCATTCTTAAGGTAGCATACTCATATACAAAACCACTGTTTGTTCTTACCATTATAACAGCTACTAAAAGCCTGTCCCATGGATTGAAAGTATTCTCATGCTTTGGTAATGTCTTCCAAGAAACCTAAAACAAAACATTTTTAATTGTGTATACTATATATATGGAAACATTTGGATTAATGTAAAAAAAAAACATTTTCAGCAAGTCCATACTCTTCAAAAGTTAGGTAGCCATACCCAGTAATAAGCTATATTTTGAATCTAAATGAAATTTTTCTTGCCACAAATATATGATAGCAGATATAAATTAAATATATGCTGGTGGAAAAAAAACAACAAAATGGAGTTGAGTAGTAAATAGTAATCAATAATCCTAAAGTAAGAATCTGCTAGGCACCAGTGGCTCATGACTAATATAATCCTAGCCACTCAGGAGACTGAGATCTGAAGATTGCAATTCGAAGTCAGTCAAGGAAGGAAAGTTTGTGAGACGCTTATCTCCATTTAACTACCAGAAAAATGGAAGTACTAACATTGATCAAAAACTAAGGGACAGGGGCTGGGAATATGGCCTAGTGGCAAGAGTGCTTGCCTCATATACATGAGGCCCTGGGTTCGATTCCTCAGCACCACATATACAGAAAATGGCCAGAAGTGGCGCTGTGGCTCAAGTGGCAGAGTGCTAGCCTTGAGCAAAAAAGAAGCCAGGGACAGTGCTCAGGCCCTGAGTTCACGGCCTAGGACTGGCCAAAAAAAAAACAAAACTAAGGGACAGTGTCCAAGTCTTGATGTCAAGACTCATGACTGCTCTTTATTTTCTCTTATCCCTTTGTAGTATTACACATTATTTGATGCTTGAAAAAACCCCTAAAAACAAACACTGGGTTACATCAGATCATACTTGTGCTTATCTATCTACATCATTCTAAGCATGAACGGACACATATGGAAAAAATGCTTCTCTTTGGACAATCTCTATCTAGATGTATTTGAAAAGATCCATGATTACTTTAAATTGCTAAATTATAGCTATTCAAGTACTAACAGTTAACTTGACACATTTTACATATTTAGTATAAGAACTAATATCTCAAACATCACATAATATGTACTTATACTTTCATAATATTAAAGTATGTAGAACTTACCTTTATGAAAGAAATGAGGCAACCCAGAAGTGGATAGATTGGAATGGCTATACAAAAGGTGTAATGAAAAACAGCCGTTACTGTATACCCCATGAAGAAGGTTATTTCAGTGATTACAATACAAGTCAATGCTGTCTGAAGAAAAACAATGAGAAAACAAGTAAGCAAGGTTTAAAAACTGCATACACACATACTTGTAAACTGCTAGCTTAGCATTTACTGTTTCATTCTAATGGAACATAACGCCAGGAATCCTCAGCCAGGAAGCATCAGCTGGCTGGTCCCAATAGTTTATAGCCATTCTCTTTGCCACACTCCTGATTAAGAACTTTCAGTTAACCCCCCTTTCTGGAATGGATTACGTGGGAGATAAACAAAAACACAAGAGGATGTCACCAGTTCTCTCGCTACATTCTGCACTTACACACTGAGTATAATCATTAAAACTCATGCCTTTTAAATAAGTTGCAATAAGAAACTGAAATAATATAAAATGTGACTTACCACAGAATAGATAAATGACCAAAACTCTTTGGTGTTTAAAACTTTCTTAAAGGTGAAAGATGCAATGTAAGTAAACAGAATAACTGATGGAACATAACCAATAAGGCAAAAAACCTGCAAATCAGAAATGTGCATATTTCTGTAAAAACATAAATTACTAGTAATGTATAACATAAAATAATATATTAGCTAATAGCTAATCTTCACATTTCACTCCTCCACAAATCATGTCAACACCTGAAACTGGTTACTTGAAGAGTTATTATCCACATTTTCATTTAGTCAATAAAAACCATGCTTTTAACTTGATAATAATATACTGAATTAATCACTTGAATACTATGTTTACTTTGGGGAGATCTTTTTGGCAGTACTGGAGATCACATGCATGGGCAAGCCCACTTGAGCTTATGCATTATATACAAGTCAGTCCTATTTTCACTTCTTTTTTTTTTTTTTTTTTTGGCCAGTCCTGGGCCTTGGACTCAGGGCCTGAGCACTGTCCCTGGCTTCTTCCCGCTCAAGGCTAGCACTCTGCCACTTGAGCCACAGCGCCGCTTCTGGCCATTTTCTGTATATGTGGTGCTGGGGAATTGAACCTAGGGCCTCGTGTATCCGAGGCAGGCACTCTTGCCACTAGGCTATATCCCCAGCCCCTATTTTCACTTCTTATACCAAGTAATACTATTTTATTATGAAAAGCAAGTGTGGCTGGTTACAATCATATCTCTCAACTATTAACTATTTTTTTTTTTTTTTGGCCAGTCCTGGGCCTTGGACTCAGGGCCTGAGCACTGTCCCTGGCTTCTTCCCGCTCAAGGCTAGCACTCTGCCACTTGAGCCACAGCGCCGCTTCTGGCCGTTTTCTCTATATGTGGTGCTGGGGAATCGAACCTAGGGCCTCGTGTATCCGAGGCAGGCACTCTTGCCACTAGGCTATATCCCCAGCCCCAACTATTAACTATTTTAATGTAACATACTTTGTGTATTAGCATGACTTCTACTTGAATGTTTTTTGATGGTGGAAGATCTCACACTCACTTGGCTGGCTCTGCTGGCATTCTATCACTTCAGCTACACTTCCAGGCCATCCTTTTGCTAGTTATTCTGGAGATGGAGTCGTCTGGATTTTTCTGCCCAGGCTGGCTTTGAACCATGATACTCCAAATCTCAGCACCCTGAGCAGCTAAGATTACAGGCATAAAGCTGCTGGTGCCAAGCTTATATCAGGGGAAAAGGGATAAGCATATTTTCAGTACCAACGTCAATTAGCCATTTTATCTTGAGCAAAAAAATTCAGGGAGAGCGCCCAGGCCCAGGACTGGCACAATAACAACAACAAAAAAAAAAGACTAAGTATATAAAGAAGACCATTACTTGCAAGGAATTGTCTTTAAATAGTTACTGTTTTAATAGAGCACATTATTAGGCTATAGGCTTGGCTTAGTACACTGCCTGCCTAGCAAGCATGAGGCTGAGTTCAATCCCCAGTACTGCCAAAAAGAAAAATCACTTTTAGTAATAAAAATTGACCTGATTACAGGTAGCACATACAAATAATCCAATAAACATTGGCTCCTACCTTCTTAAAAAAGACAGGTCTACATTACTCAACCAGACAGATGTCATATACTTTTTTTAAAAGGATCCCTATAAATAGCATGAGTACGCCTAACAACTTACCACAGCAAGGAACTTTACAGCATAAAAATATAATCCATGATGAAATGCAAATAAGCTTCCTAGCATCAAAATGAGAACAACAAAAAATAAAGGGATATCAACAATTGCTTGTCCAATCCAATATGCAGATGGCAAAAGACCTGAAAGTTTAAGTTGAGTATAAGCTTTGATCTGAAAGAAAAAAAAAGGAAAAATGAGTTAGGAAATTTAATAAATTATTGTAGAGCTTTTAATTTTATATCAACAAACCAAAAAAGTCACAATTCAGGTGTATAAGTAGTAGAAGTGTTTCTGACACTATTCATTCCACTTATCCCTGATATGTAACAATTTCAACAAAATTTTCGAACAATCAAAATACAGTATTATAAAAGGTGTCAGAGGATTATGTCTGTGAGAATAGTGAGTAGCCAACTCACTTGCTTTTGAAAATCTGTGGAACCCAGGCATAGTGACATACACCTATATTTTCAGAAATAGAGAGGTAGAGGGAAGAGGATGGTTTGAGGCCAGCCTAAGCTACGTAGTGAGTTCCAGGTCAACCGGAACTCTAAAGCAAGACTGTCTCACAAAAATAGCAAAAAGCAAAATTGTGGAAAACAGATGGAAAAATGTATTTTAATAAGAAAAAAAATTCTCATTTTAAAAAGTAAAACTGTAACTAAAATATTAATAACTTACCACAAACCCTCTAGGTTTGTGTTTGCATAAGGCTTCAAATTACAAGTGAAAGTTTGTATAGAGGTGATATACTTGGAAGCCTTTTGTATAAGGTGGTATAAGGCATTCTTACTACCACAATAAATAGGACTTCTATATTAACATAGGAGATCATTTAAGAGATCTCATGAGATGTTTCCAATCTCTTGCTTTTAAATTTTAAATCATTCACAAGTCTGAATAGCTAAAAATCTTATTCAGTTTATTTCCTATTTATAAAAAATTCTACTTCTAGTGATTATAAGTGTTAAATAAACAAGCAGGCAAAGGAAATGAAGAAATAAAGAAATTCATGGTTCCAAAGGAACCTAGAAATAAAGAGGCTATGAAAAAGGGAAATCAACATATTTATTGTTCAATGAATTACAGAAATGTCAGACATATGTCTATATCCAATACAAGTATGGAAACATAAGCCAAGTCAATACAATTACTTTGGCTTTGGTCATTCACACATTGCTGGTAGAAATATAAAGTAGTTCAGAAATAATTTGGCTATTTCTTATCAAACTAAACGTAAAACTATTATTTAAACTTTACTGAGCTTTTATTCTAGAGAAGTGAAAATTCATGTTCACCCTAACTCCTGTATGCAAATATTCATAGCAACTTAATTTATAATAGTGAAAGTGGCAAATATCATAGACGTTCCACAACAAATAGTTTAACAAACTGCAGCATAGCTATACCCTGAAATACTACTGTACAATGAAAAAGAATGTGCTATTCACACACACACAAATTTTAAAAGCATTAAGGGTTACAAGAAGTGAAAAAGGTAATCCCAAAGAAACTATGATGGAATCTCCTACTTACTTAAGAAATATCAAAGTTAGTATAAGAGAGAAAAGATTGTCACCAAACCTCCTTTAGAGGTCAGTTAGAAGAGTGTAGTAGAGTTATATGTCTACAAAAGAGCAATCAACAAAAGAACAATCTCAGTACTCAACTGTGCCAGGATCAGTACTTGTGATACCACACTAGAATTTGGCAAGATTATCATTGGGATAAAATGAACAAAAAGTACTTGGATCTCAGTGTACCTGTACTCACAATGAAAATAAATCTCTAAAAGAGTTTTTAAATGGGCAGAAACACAAGTAGCATGGCAAGTCAAGGAATCTTAATTCTCACAGAAAATAACCAAGCAGTAGAGCAGAATATGAAGGATCTAAAAGACGGTTCTCAAAATGCTTTTAAAACATTGCTGATAAAAATGTTTGCTGAAAAAGTAGAAAGCCTACACAAGGCAATTTGTGAGTACAATGAGACAAACCAATGGTTATTAAAGGAATTCATGAGCCCACAAACAGAAAGCTAAATGAATTCCAAGAGAGGGAAATGGAGTCCAATGAAAAAACATCCACCCAGCTAAAGAATATGAGAAAAGACACAGATAAAACAAATCAAGGAAGTAAAGAAAGCCATATAAGACCTAAGAGAAAACTTCAAAAAAGAGACAGAAGCCATCAAAAATGATACATTAAAAAAACAAAGTCTTGACAGTAGAAGACAGAGTGTCTCAGGATCAAGGACAAATTAGATTTAATAAAGAGGAGACAATTATTCCAAACAAATCCAAGGAACAAGAAAGGAGCTTGCAAGAACTTCTAGTATATATCAGAAGACATAATTTAAGAATGATGGATTTTGAGGAATACGAAGAGAAGGAAAATAAAGGGACGGGGAAACACATTTAACAGAATTCTAGCAGAGAACTTCCCAAACATCCAAAACAATGAGGCCATAAACATACAAGAAGCATTTAGAACTTCAAACAGACCAGACCAGAAAAGAGTATCCCACTGACACACTGTAATCCATACAGGCTCAACAGAGACTCAAAAAAGGAACCTTAAAGCTGTCAGAGAAAAAAGATTGATTACTTATAAAAGAAAACCAACCAGAATAACTACAGATTTCTCAGCTGAAACCATGAAAGCAAGGAGAGCCTGAATCTATACCTTAAAGGCAAACAATTACTAACCAAGAATACTGTACCTAGCAAAGCCCTCCTTCATGAGCCAAGGACAAATAAAAACATTCAATATCAACAACAACAACAAAAACAAAAACTGAAACATGTATCTCCACCAAACCAGAATTTTAGAAAATACTTTTTTTAAAAGTCCTACATATAGAAAACCAACAAGAACATGATTTTGGCAGAGAAAATAATGCCCCTTACCAGAGAACCAGATAAATGCCGGGACGCATAATTTCATCCAAGAAATACTACGTATCCTTAAAGTACACATGGATCTAAACACAATGACTGCTGGTGACTTCAACATATCACTGTCTCCCAAAGATAGATCATCCAGGCAAAACCTCAACAGAGAAACTTCATACCTAAATAACTGCTTGACCAATATTTCAGTCAGAAGCATCAGACATTCTTCTCAACAGCAAGCACATGGAACATTCTCCAAAATAGATAATATTTTAGGTCACAAAGCAACTTTGGGAAAATTTTTTAAAAATTGAAATTATTCCCTGCATCCTGGAATAAAATTAGAGCTCAACACCAAAAGCCATCACAGAAAATTCAACACCCAAGGCCATCACAGAAACTCATGGAGGCATTCAACAACATATTGTTCAATGATCAGTGGGTCAATGAAGAGATCAAAACCAAAATTCAAATGTTTATGGACAAAAGTTGGTTCTTGAAAAACTTAACAAAATTGACAGATGCTTAGTAAATCTGACCTAAAAAAAAAAGAGAGAATACACCCAAATAAATAAAAGTAGATACAAACGGGGACATCATGACAGAAGCAAGAAAGATTCAGAACATTCTAAGAGAATACTTTGCAAACTTCTATGCCCATTCATAAGGAAATGGAAAGAAAGGACTTGGAAAAAATATTTTAAACAAACAGATGTTGCATGGTTCTCCTTCTTTGTAGTAATAAAAATCTGTTTTGAGGAGGATAAAGGGGAGCAAAGAAATGGTGGACAAAGGGTAAACTAATGCAACAGTGATACTCATGAGACATGCTGAAAATGAACTACACCACTTGTGGGGAAGGAAGGTCAAGAGAGAAAAAAAGGGAGAAAACAAGAGAAAAGTTAACACTGTTAAAAAAGATATGTATTCATTCCCTGACTTATGTAACTGTAACCCCTCTGTATATCACCTTTGCAATAAAAATAAATCTCTTGTCATTTCATAGCTTAATTTACAAACACTTAAAATTTAAAAAAAACTTTTAGCATTATGTGGTGGGTTAATGATTTTTACCATCTTTATACTTTTTGGTATTTTCTATATCACTACAATAAATGTATCTAGTAGATACTTTTTTCTTAAATCTGAGACCCATGCATTACTTCCATGCTAAACAAATTTTCAGTAAAAATTATATTAAAGTAGATTCGAATTATTAAAATGAATTATGACATAAATTTACTAAATTTATCAAAATTTTCAAATGAGTTAGTCTTCATATTCTATAAGATAATTAGATAAACTTGCTTCTGGGTAAGATCTTTCATTAAAAGGTTGGAATTTTAACTAAAGGAGTTAAATACAATTTCAGTACAGGGAAGTGTGGACGACAAGGATGAAGAATAGGAAAATCAGGAATATCAGAGGAACTCTGCACAGGTTACAATCACTCCTGGATAATCATTTTTCATCTATTTGTTTTCATGACTATGAATCAAGTGCTCTGTACATTCATTTACTAAGTTTACTAAATGATAGTGGGGAGGGGAGGTTAGTATGACAGTTAAGAACGTACGTAGTATAGTCAACTCCCAGATCGACTTATTTAAGCAGTCTCAATCAACCTGTGCAAGTTAATACAAACATTCATCCGTGATTTTCTCAACTACCAAGTAGAGGAATGGAACTTACCTCACAATGTTTTAAGGGTAGAGGACACAGTTTTTAAGGCACTTAGCAAGCACTTAAGTAACAACTATCATAGCAATATAACAGTAAATATATTTATACTACATTTACTTACCCTGAAATAATAATGAAACTTAAGATATGCAATCATGCATGTTATTTTTTCATATTTCATATGGCAAACTGTACCATTTTTTTAGTCATTACCTTATGATTCTCTGCATTTTCCATTGCAAAGTAAGGAGGCATTGCAGTAACAATAATTCCAAGCAGAGCTGCTTGAAAATACAGCTCAATCTTAAACACGATGTCAGTAATTTCCTGAAAGACAACCACAGAATAAGAAATGGAACTGACAATCTCTTTATATTACCTTAGTACATCCTAAAAGTATCAAAACCTCTGAAGGATATCAATGTCAGGCACAGTCTATATAAAAGAATAGGGTCAGGTCTATTAATAGGTAGTAGTTGACTAGAGTACCAGCTCTGCTAATAATTAATTAAATAACCATGTGATCCTAAAAAAGATCATCGTACACTTTCTTATTAACTGAAAAGTAACACAGAACAATCTGGTGTATAAATTAAGCTTCACTAACTTCACTTAGAACAATTGTATATATTATAGGCAATTACATGTAAACCTGTGGTACTACACAATATATAATATGATTATTATTGCCCATTTATTAGTTGTTCAGACTGTGCCAGCTGGAATCTTGAGCCCTTCTTCTCTCCCTTAGGAAAACCTGTATCTGAGGCTCAGTTTCTTATGACACCAGGAGCTTCTCCAAGGTAGTCTAGACTTTTAACTCTTACGTGTCACCCCAGGATCACAGTAGAGTTAACTAACTTCCCCAGACAATTCAGCAACTAGCTGGCATTCCAAATGCAGTTTACCTGAAAGCAAGGGTACTATATTACCCATTACCACCATCACGGTGGTCATTTTTCTACCCTAACGCTATAAGAACATAAATTCATGGTGAAGAGAATACACTCTGCACTGGAACCCAACGTTGTGTCTAGCAGTCATCTTGACCTACCACATCCGTCCATAGAATCATCCCATGGAAATAGTCTTAAACCTAGTCTCCTGAATTTGCTACTTGAAAATAGGTCAATTTCTTGATTTATGACATGTGATCTTTGCAGTAGTTTACAATTTAAAAATGGCTAGAAAAGATCTATAACTTTGGCCATTTCAGCAGCATCTATGTACTGGTGACTCACAAGTATTTATTTCTTACCCACAAATTTCTCTAGATTCAAAAAGCTTATTAAATCCTACCGAGAAAATGCCACAGGATAATCAATAGGTTAAAACTGAAAATGACTGTTTCCATTTTTTAGAATCCCCCTAATACTCTTGCTTCCTAAGATATTCATTATCCTGATAATCAATAGGTTAAAAGTGAAAATGACTGTTTCCATTTTTTAGAATCCACCTACCACTACTCTTGCTTCCTAAGATACTGATTATCCCTTCTCTTATATTTATTTGTTGTTGTCATTATTATTACTACTACTATATTGCAATGGTTGGATTCAAGCTAAGTGCCTTGCACATGTTAGACAAGCACTTCTATCACTGACCTATTCTCAGCTTTTGTCTCACTACACAGTTTAGGCTTAGTAGAGAACTTGCTAAGTAGTCCAAACTGGTCTTGATCTCATGATTTTCTTACTACAGCCTTCTGTGTACTAGGATTACATGGGTATACCACCATACTTGGCTGGCAACTAGGTTTCCATAGCCAAAAGAAGTAAGTTAGGAATTAACTGCAAATGGATCATATATCAAAACTGAAGTCCTAACACTATGAAACACTTAATGAAAATGAAGAAATAAGCCCCCATTTTAAAACTGGGCAGATTTCTTCTATGACACCAATGGGAAAACAATAAAAGAAAAAAGGAAATAAAATTTCATCAACGTGGAACAACTGTACTTCAAAGGGACCTGAAGATGGGGACAAGGTGTCTGATGAGGGCCATGTACACAGAATATGTACAAACTCCAACCCAGTCATAAAAAGATAAACAATCCAATTAAAAATGGGCAAGGATCTGAATAGACATTTTGCAAAGAACATACAAACAAATGAAATGACTCTCAAATGTGTCAGCCATTAGGAAAAAAAAATGAGGCTGCTAATGGGAATGGAAAATGTAATTACTTTGAAAAACAGTTTGATATTTCCACAAAGTGTTAGAGTTACTATAATCTAGCAATTCTACCCAAAATATACCATCAAGAAAAGTAAAAACATACTCTTTTACAAAAACTTATATTTGAAAGTACATATCATTATTCATAAACCATAAGGTAGAAATAATGCAAATGTCTATCCAAAGATAATGGATAAACAGAAGGGTTCCACATACACTCCAGATAGTCTGTACAATGAAATACTGCTAGGTAGTAAAACAAAGCCAAGTACTGATACATGCTGCACATGTATGATACTAGAAGGCAGAAAAATGATTACATGCTATGACTCCATTTACATAAAATGATCAGAATAAATCAGTCCATAGAGACAGAAAGTAGAGTAGTAGTTTCCAAGGGGTTAGCTATGGGAGGAAGGAGGATTTACTAATAAGTGCAAGGATTGGGGAAGGGTAATAAAATTCCTAAAATTGTGGCAATGGTTGTAAAGTTCCATGAACATAATAAAAACAACTTATCTGTATGCATTATATAATTTAATAAAAATTTATTTCAATAAGACTGTAAAAATTACGGTAATAGGAAATAGAAAATGTCATAAATATTTGCCTATTTATTTTCAGTATACTGTAAAAAAAATAAAAGGACTATTAGGGAAATAACGGTAAGTATTTTTCTGAATATTTAAGACAATGAAGTTGATCTTGTTATTAACCATCCATTAAACTGTCCTACACAGAATAAAAAAGGTGGTCTATGTGAATTCTCAAGGTTTTTTTCCATAGCTCCTCAGTATCCAGATTTCAAATAAAAAATATTTTAAAATATCCTAATTATTTCTATTAATACATAAAAATCATTATGTTACACACACACACACACACACACACACACACACAAATTACATTTCTAAACCTTAAACCACACCAAACCTTAAACCAAACCAATCCTGGATATTTCTAAACCTTGATATAAACCATTACCCATTCAAGTTTTAAGGTTAGGAGATATTGGAAGATGAATTATACCTATGTGCATGCTAGCTTACCTGAAAGAATGGGGTATTCCAGACCCGAATAGTTTCAGTCACATTTAAATGATAAAGGTAGTAGTTACTGATAATATTCATCAATACCGGTAAAGAATAAACCATAGTACTGTTGAAAATAGCTGTGAAAACATAGTCCTATATAATAGAAAAGTTATTACATACTTGAAATAAAAGGAAGTGGTTATGTTCTTGTCATATATCAACTGTCAACAAACCTAATTCTCATTTACTATATATAAAAGTTACTTCAACAAATCACCAAACTATTCCAATGGCAGTTAAAGATAACCTGACTTGCAATGTCGAGATATCTGATAAATAAAAATTAAATTCCTTTGTGACAATAAATAAATACATATAATATACCACAAATAAGGCTAGTTATTTCTAAAAGTAGATTCTAAATTCCAACTAATGAAGTCAGTTCAGAAAGTGATTAATTTTGAAGAAATATCTGAATCTTTATAACTCTTAAGGGGATATTCAGTTGCATGCAATACTCTTTACCTTTTCTGAATGCACCACATTTAAAGCTGCACTATGGGGAGCAGCAGATACATAGTCACTGTCATTAAACATTGTCACAATTATGTCCTGGTATGTGAAAAAGTTAATAACATCACTGATATCTGAGTCTAGAATTAGAAGATAAAGAAATAAAGAATCAGTTTAAATAGGGAGCACAGACTTTTAATAACACTGTAAAGACAACTATAGAAATATTTTTTCTTCAACAGCTAATAAATAACTAAGAGCATGAGTTCTCAAGCCAATCAACCTGGATATGGATCCAAATTATACTAATTACACTATCTGCCTGTCAGGAAGTTACCTCAATGCTCTGGACCTCTTTTGTAAAGTACAGACAATAAGTATATCTACCTTATCTATACGGCAGTCATAAGAATTACATGACTAAATATATAAATCAAAATGGATACATTCATGAATGCATACATGGCATATGTGTGCATGCAATAATAATTATGAGTATTTCATCTGCCACTACACTTGTTAATGACATTGATATTTGGTTTAAAAAGCCTACTTTGCAATTTTAGGTAACAAGATAACCTGTACACAGGTACAGACGAGGGTGTAAAAGTATCACTTCCTAAAGAAATGCTGTATGCTTTGAGCAGACAAATTTTATAAAATGTCAATGGCTGTAACTAAGTCAAAATATTCACTTAATCAAGACAATATGAATATTCTCTAAAGGGCCTTAAGCCTAAGAGAAATTTTGAATCTTGTCTGGGGTTTAAATCTATACTAAATGCCTAATGAAGACAAGAACCTACTATTACCACAAAAATGAGGGTCTAAGAAGGACAAATATGACTGAGAGAATTCCAAATCATAAGAAGAATATATCATTAACCATTTTTTTCTTTAGCATGACAGAGTGGACTACTCATATCACTAAACTTGGATATCACGAACATGGATGAACATGGTACTTTCAGGTACACAGTGTGATATTACATTTACTCCTAATCTAGTTCTTTAACTCATCTTTTATCTCAAGTGTGCCAGAGTGGCTATACAGTCCAAAGACAGAGCTTACTACAACTGAAGTACCTATCTCACTTAGGCACAGCACGGAGGCTAAGAAATCCTCCATTATATATCTACTCATAGAATACAGTGATTCCTAGAGAAAAAGTGGTTTCCTTTGGATCAGCAATAGAGCCAAATAAAATATGATACACATAAGCAAGAAAGTTTAAGAAAGAACACCAAAGAATTAGGGAAAAAAAACAAATGTTGAAAATATTAGAAATTCTATAAATGAAATAGAATGGAAATATACATGCAATTTCCTAGACACACTTTGAAAACTTCAAAGGATGGGATTTCCACAAACAGTTATATTTTAACTCATAAAATGTACATTAAAACTGAAGTCAAAAATTCTAGGCTGGGGATATGGCCTAGTGGCAAAGAGTGCTTGCCTCGTATACATAAAGCCCTGGGTTCAATTCCCCCCAAATTCTAAATGTTCCATTCCTGGGTATTTATCCAAAAGACCACAAACCGGGTTTACAGTAAAACCACCAGCAAAACCATGTTCATTGAAGCACTAGTCACCATAGCCAAGATATGGAATCAGCCCAGATGACCTTCAATGGATGACTATATCAAGAAAATGTGATATATATGTATATATGTATATATACACATAGGTTATATTGTATATGTATTCTAAATGAAAGAAGAAAATTCAGAATATCCTATTTTATGTTCATGAGAAATGTCTGCTTTATGTGCATCTTCCATAGAAAAATATGAAGATCATGTAATATATTTATCACCAGAATTTAATAGTAATGATTTGAAAAATGATTTATAATCCTTTCAAGACTTTAACTTAAAATTATAACCTATCTATATAGATGGAAGGTGTAGTACAACTGATCATACATGAAATTTTGAATTGTCTTAATATTTTGAGAATTATAATCCTATTTTAGTTTCTTAAGTATAACTTCTTCTACATTTGACCATTAGGTAATAAGAAAACAAAGAGAAAAACCGAAAGTATCAATTACAAATTTAATATATTTAATTATAGATATACATGTAAATTTATTCTTAGTTTACCTAGTTCTTTAAATACAATGATTTAAACATATCTACGTAAATATATAAGCGCATATATTATACACTGTAACTCAAAGAATTTATCTCAATTTTGCTTATCATTAACTGATATAAAACAAGAAAGTTGTTTCTTTTCAGAGAGAATTTAATGATCACAGGCAGTATAAACTATGATTTTTAAAAAAATATATCAATTACACATTAGCCAAAATTTCATTTATGTAATATATCATGTTCAACATCAGTAAGCTAAACGTGTCATTTTTTCAAGTTAACTGATCATGCCTTTACCTTGAATATATTTCTAATTCCAAATCCCTGAATTGCATTTACCCCTCCACCCTATGCTCCAACCAACACACATTCACAGACCTTCACACACTCTCACCAGTAGAATTTTGAAGAAGCAGGCTTGTTTTGTACTTATGGGGTTTCTCTCCAGGCCTCAGTAAATATAACTCTGGAACAAGTTTGATGGGAACCACAGCATTTTTAAAAGAGTGATGTACCAAAAACATAAAAATCTGAACTGCAAAAAATATTAAAAGCAGAAGCAACCTGAAAAAAGATAATATAGAGATTGAGGTACATTAACATACAAATATAATCTTCTTTGGCATTGGTATAGATTTAAACCCTAAATAGGTAAAAAATTATTATTATTATTATTATTATTATTATTGAAAAAACCAAAGAACAAAACAAATCTCTCCCTCAGAAGAAAAAAAAAGAAAGAAAAATTAGTTAAAAAGTCTACTCCCAAAAAATGACTTTAGGACAATACTGAAAAGAAAGCCAATATTGGGTGACAAAGCTAAAAACCTACAAAAGTCAAGGCAAAAAAAAGGAAAAACGTTATGAAAGTATATTTGAGATCAGAGTCACCATTAAATTACTATAGGGTATATAAACGTATTTATAATTATTAAAGAACTAGACTTACTTACAAATACTTATTTCTATACTCTTGAAGGAACTTTTTCCTGTTCAGTCTCTATTGTAAGCATTTTCTATATACTGATAAAAATATATAACAGTGAAAAAAATAAAAGTACAGTAAAATTCTGAGTCTCTGAGATTGTAACCTAGTGACAATTTAATTACATGAACTTCCACTGCTCCCTTCATATACTATAATACCTACTGCCCTTCATTATATGCAATTAAGCATCACAAATATTGGAAGAGCTTAGATCATCACATTCCTAGTGATGAAAGAGACAGCGAGGAATGCAAAAGTCACATAGGCACACAGTGAACTGGAACTTGTCTGCTAGGCAAGAAGACAGCTTTCATATTCTGGCTCTGGTCTCAGACTTCCAGCCTCTAAACTCATAGCTTAAAAAAAAGAAAAAAGAAAAGAAATCTCTGTTATTTAAACTACCTAATCTGTGTTATCTTACTGTACCAGTCTGAGCTAGTATACTGTGTTGTTTTCCAGAGAGTAAATGGATTTAAATAAACATTTTTCTTTCAGTAACACTGACAGAAATGAAATAACTGATTTACTTTTGATGCTGAATGAACTGAGTCAAAAAAGCAAATAAATTCAACCTAATTCAAGAATATAGCAATACTCATTCTTGATTATTAAGGGTTTTTTACTACCATTTTGTGTATATTGTGTATATTAATTGTGTATAGTAAGTATATCGTAAATGAAAGTAGAAAATATTATTTCCAATAAGTCTGTTAAAATCCTAAGAAGGTAGGGTGATGACAGACTTAAAATTAAGTGGATAATATCCATTTTAATCCCAGATCTATTAGTTATGTAGTCTTTATATTTTAATTTCTCCATCTGGTACAGAGAAATAAAACCTTTTCTGCTACATACAAAAAGCTGTTATAAAAATCAACTAATGTAATACAAAAGTTAATGAGTTCAATCACCTCAAAGAATAAAAGGGGGGGGGGCTGGGGATATAGCCTAGTGGCAAGAGTGCCTGCCTCGGATACACGAGGCCCTAGGTTCGATTCCCCAGCACCACATATACAGAAAACGGCCAGAAGCGGCGCTGTGGCTCAAGTGGCAGAGTGCTAGCCTTGAGCGGGAAGAAGCCAGGGACAGTGCTCAGGCCCTGAGTCCAAGGCCCAGGACTGGCCAAAAAAATAAATAAATAAATAAAAAGAATAAAAGGGGGAGGTCAAATTCTTAGGTAGAAGAATGATAATTATACTTACACTGATCTCACTGATTTACTTTCACGCTTCAAGTTAAGGAAATGAAACTTTGCTATTGTAGACATCTGATGTTTCCAAAGACTCATGGTATTCACTAGAGAAGCTTTGGTTTCAGAAAGAATAAGTAAGCTCTGTTCCACTTCATCAAAAGATTTTGAATCCATTTCTTCCTCTGGTGGCTGCTGTGTAAATACACTATAATCTATGTGCCAAAACAAAACAAGAAGAAAACTGTGGTAAATTCCTTAACAAACACAATAACCTTTTTTAAAAATGTCAATTTTAAAGAAACACACATGTGGCAGTGATGTTGAACCTACAGAATGCATTTATAGTTTACTACCTATTAAAGTTTAATATATTGCATAACTGATGATACAGTGGGCTTATTAGGTATCAACCCAATAGAGACAAAGGAGATAAAGGGTTCACCAAAACACACATACAAGAATGATCATAGTAGAGCACTACTCAAAATTCTCATAGAAAGAATCATCTGTCAACAGGTGGATAATAGTATGCCTGTAACAGAATGACATGAGACAAAAAAACTGAACAAGTGACTGTTTAGCTACATATAACAATGTGGTTTAAATATCATACACACAATACTGAGTGAAAGAAGCCAGATGCAAAGGAGATAACTATATGATTTCACCAACCAAAAAGAACCAAAACAACAACCAAACTGGAAGTATACTCACAATAGATAATTTGTTTTATCCTACAACTATATAATAGTCAAACTTTTTATGTGAACTTTTCCCTGTCTGGTTATTACAAGTTAACATCAAGGTCTCATCAAACACTTGGGATCTTGCTTTTCACCTTCACCATCTTTTCCTGCTTTACTGGAGTTGTCAAGTTTGTCACTATTTTTGACACCTCCAAATCTATGTCTTGTATGTTTAAAAAACTTCATTTTCTGCCCTCATTTTTCACCATTTCCACATCCTCTCCTAGAACATTTATTCCCTAAGATTTTATACCTCCATTCTTTCTTTCATGAAAGAGAGAAATTAAGCATTGTTCCTTTTCAGCCTGTTTGAACTACTTTTCCACCACTCACCCTCAAGGCCTTCCTCTTTACTCTTACTCATACTCTCCCCTGAAATGACTTTACCAATTCTACAGCAGCATCTCAAACACACATCTCAAACAATACAACCAAAACTCATGTCTGCTTCCTCATGGTCACAAACCTATTCTCTTATTCTCTGGACATGGTAATCCCATTCTCAGGTCTCAAACCCAAAGCTTAGGACTAATTCCTGATTCTTTATAAGACCCTAAAAATGTGTCAGTAAGTCATCATCACTACACCTAATAAAATCCCCACATTTCACTACTATCCTAGTTTAAGCCTAAAATTGATACAATAATTTCCTAACTGTTCTTTCTGTATCTACTTTTCTTTTAAAATAATCTCAATATTATTGAAACTGGAAAGAAAGACTATCATGTTACTCTTTTCCTTTAAAACTTCTGACAGTTTAATATGGCAGATAGTACGATAACACCCCAAACTCTTCTCGATATTCAAAGACAAAACAGGATCTGGCATTTTACAGACCCTCTGCTATGGTGGTATGCTAGGCTGGTGGTACTCTACCACTGAGCCACTCCTGCTTGTTGTATACACCCTGACTGGACTGTGTGTTCTCTCTCATGGCTGCAGCCTCAGAGGCGTGTGTGTGTGTGCGCGTGTGTCCCTTAAACACATTAAGTTAATTTCTCAATTAACATCTGTAGTAGGAGGGTTTTTTTCTGGCAAGTTTGGTCCTAAAATCTTGGCATGTCTGAACTTCTCTTGTCATTCAGATCTTAGGGCAAATTTCTTCTCAATAAACCCTTCCCTAACAACACAGTCTACAGTCACTTCCTTCATTCCAAGAACATTTATTATTTCCTTCATTACTCCTATCAGTAAATACCTTTTTTACTTATTTACCTACTTATTTCTACCCTTGCTTCCATGGAATAATTTAAAGTTCACGTGATTATAAAATTACAGGACTTGTTAACCATCTGTCTATTCATTGCCTAACATGTTTTGTTATTTTGCATTTTACCTGCTTGGTCAATTTCTGCTTCAACTTCTAGCTTTAAGAATACATCCTCTAAAGTTGTCATGGAAACACCATAAGAAATAACACCCAAATTTGAATGAATGTCAAGAGCAGAAAATAAACCTGAGAGGAAGCAAAAAGATAGAACAGTATATAATTAAGCATACTATGATAAATGAGTCTAAGATAGTTAAAAGCAGAATGCAAGTACAGTGATTCTCAAATATTTTGGTCTCAAGACATTTAACACGTTTATAAATTGTTAAAAACCCAAAGGAAATTTTGTCTATGTGGCTATATTCATCACCTATTTATCATATTAGCAATTAAAACTAAGAAATACTTCACTGTGTTTGAAATTAAAGTTGAGAATGTTGCTATGTTAAAGGCTAGAACAGAATTATACTAAAAACACAGAAAAATCATTCAAACAATATTTTTAAATAACAAAGTAAACCTATTATATATTAACATAATTTTATTTTTAAGAAACACTATTTTCTAGGACAAATAATGAAGATGACACGTGTGTGTGTGTGTGTGTGTGTGTGTGTGTGTGCACATGCGCGCACGCACGCATTAATCTTCAGGCTTGAACTCAGGGCCTGGAGCTGTCCCTGAGCTCTTTTGCTCAAGAGTAGTGCTATACCATTTGAACCACAGCTCCTTTCTGGCTTTCTTTGGTGGTTAATTGGAGATAAGAGTCTCAAGGACTTTCTTGTCTAAGCTGACTTTGCACTGCAGTCCTCAGGTCTCAGCCTCCAAAGTCGCTAAGATTATGGGCATGAACCACCAACACCTCACTAGGAAGATACTTTTGTATACATGAAAGATGGGTTCCCACATTTGTTCCTACATTTGATCCCTTGCAGTAGCACATGCCCTGCAGTTCCTTAGAAGATACTGTATATAAGATGGTAAGGGTCAAAAAGAACCAAATAATATCTTGGTATCATCAGACAGAAATCTTAACCTCATGAATTTCTTCCAAGAAGTCTTAGGGTAATTGCCTTGGAGATCTCAGAACACCTTTGAAATCTAGTGGAACACTGTAACATTTGTCAAATCAAGAAAGGAGATTACAAAGTGAAGAATGTGACTTCTTCTGTTCTCACTTGTTACTTCTGGTGAGTTCCTTAAACTTGTCTAAGCTCCATTTCCTTGTTTAGAAATAAAAGCGATTATAGTATTTAGCTGATATACATTCTTAAATATTGGGATGAATAAATAATCACAAAAATCACATGACAGCATCTGGAAGGAAGTAAACACTACACAGAGGTTTTGAAAAATAAGAGAAGGGAAAGTGTAAGGAGCCAGAACAATAAGCAAGGTGCATACATAGTGCATGCAAAGTGATACATGTACATCAATCTAGTTTATCAGCAATTTTTGTAAAGGAATCAGTTAAACTACTATAGAAAACATTAGTTTCTACTTATGAGACAAAAGCTATCAGAATTCTTCATAACATACTTGGACTAATAATAATCTTAGGCTATTAGATGATTCTTTGAAGATAGAGATGGAATTTGAGTTCCTCATTATTATAAACTTGAAAAATAATACCTTAATTAAAATAATTATTAATAACAATTCTTAAACAAATTACTACATGATTTATAATGTAGAAAGCATAAGAAAAAACATAAACAAGTAAAATACATGCCTTAATATATATTCAATATAAACTTGGGACAATTTCTTCTTTCTATACAACAAAGCAAAGGCGATTTTTAAGCATTTTCTTTAGTCCAAATTTTATAATTATTAGTTTCATAGATATTGTTTTTAAAAAATAAACCACTTACCTACAGTAACTTGGGTTTTCAAAAACAAAATAAAGTAACAGAAACAGAACATTAATGTTAACCTCCTGAGAACATTGAAATAATGCATATACAAATATAAAAAAGAGAAACTATTAAAACCTATTTGCAATGCAAAATTCTTGTTTAATCAAAAAGTTAAAAATAATACCTGAAAATTTGTCCATGTCTTTGAAAGGCAAGCTATACACAAGCTGTTGGTCATTCTGCTGTAATAAAGTAGCCCCAGGTATGTGTTGTCTGACCAATGAAGAAAGAGATTCAGTGGCACAGTATCTGTCTATGTACATGCTAGGGAAAACCAAAATTTGTGCTTTCAATGATAATTCAACAAGCAACCAAAATTAAACTCTGTATGTTTTAAATTAAATTTAGAATCATAAAAGATGGTCGTGATGCATAGTATGGCAAATCCTAGAGATAGTAATAACATATCAAGGGTAAATATGAAGAATCAAGTCGATAAGGAATGAATGATACCTGAGGCGATAGCCGATCCCCCATTTACTTTTGAGGAAAATTGAAGAGCCAACACATTTCAACATGCCTTGTGATATGACAGCTTTCCTATCTGTAAATAGATTTCAATTTCAATGTCTTAGTACAAGCATTAGTATTGGGCATCTATGTTATGGATTATCATAATAATCCCACGTGTTACCTTCCTAATCACAACAACACTCTAAATGATCATCACCTGGGTTTCAAATGAGACTACTGAAGCAATAAAAATACAGACAGATCATAGTTTCACACAGTAGCTGTGTGAAACTGTGGGCCAGTAACTGTGCCCAGCAGGTTTATCTATTCTTTAATATTGTTTCAAATATAGCTCAGATGTATCTTAAAACCACTGCTAATGCAGCAGTTTCCACTGACTTCCTTTACAACCAACTATACCAAAAAAAAAAAAGCTAACAAAAAACATTAGTTCATTGGGATTCTTTTAACAAAGAGATTACTAACGAGATGAGTAATTTATCCAATTTATTATACTGAAAGTTTGAAAAGTATCTCTAGAGTTTCAAATTCCTGAATTTATCACCAGTATTAAAAATCTTGTGTTAATGTATACCTGAATTCTTTGTATGTATGTATACAAAATTGTGCATAAACCCTGCTAACACAGCGAGCCTCAAAATGCCATCCTTATAATGGCCTATCTCTATGTTTGGCTTTTGGCTTGTATTTAGAAACTTAGATTTATGAGGCGGAATACCATAATCCTCCAAACAAAAAAGGCTATTTGCTATTCTTACACTGTATAAACAATGTGGTTCATACTCAACACCTGATTTCCTTCCAAGAAGCTGAAATTTTGGCACAAGCTAGTCAGAAGAGACCCATGTGACCAGCACCCAGTGAGAATCCCAGACACTGTGTCTCCAAGGAGTTTCCCCAGAAGACAGTGTTCCACATAGGGGAGACACTGTCAAAAAAGAAATGTACTCTTTACCTGACTAATTGTCTCCCTCTGTACATCACCTTTATAATAACAAGAGTGAACAAATGCAGCAGTGGTACTCACTAGATACTATATTGAAAATGAATTATACAAAATGTGGGTGGGGATGAAAAGGAAAAATGGAAGAGCAATGGAAGGGGTAACATTCTCTAAAAAGAAATGTGCGCTTTTACCCGACTTATAAAACCATAACCCCTTTGGTATATCCACTCTATAAAAACAATTAAAAATAAAAAAATTAATTAACAGCGTGACATCCTGTGTGATTTCACTGGGAGAGGGTTCTAGGTGGACTGTTCCTGATTTCCTCCACAGACTTTGCCCAATACAACTTGTGCCTTGCTAATTTTGCTTTCTATCCTTTTGCTAAATCAGATGAAAGTACAATGAGCATAACATTATGCTACGTGGTGTGAGTTCTAGGAAACCACTGAACCTGAGGGTGGTCTGGGAAACATCCAACACAAAAATATACAAGTTTCAATGTTTCTAAAATGTCTGTATAGACAAGTGCTGGTAGCTCATACTTGTAACTCTCGCTTCTCAGCTCAGAGGAATGGCTCCAAGTGATAGAGCACAAGACAAGAAAGATGACCAAGCACAAAACCTTGATTTCAACCTTCAATACCAGGGAAGGAAAAAACAAAACAAAAAATATTAGATTAAGTGTTTTTCTAGTCACTCCTTAGAATTTAGCTTTTCTATGTTCCTCCTGGGTCCATGGCCTTTATGTTTAAAATGAAGAACAGTCTCACCAGCAAGAATATCAGCTTCATCCATGAAATGAGTACTAAGCACAGTCACTCGGTTGGCTTTTCTGTACTTTAAAAGATTCCAAACAATATGGCGAGAACAGGGGTCCATTCCAGCTGTTGGCTCATCTAGCAGCAGTATCTGTGGGAAAAGAGTAATGTATTTAAATTTTATATGGACTCTGAAAAGCTTCTCCATTTAAAATCATAATTTTCTCTTTTATTTTGGTCAGTTGTGGGCCAGATTTTTTTTTCTCAAGGCTAGTACTCAACTACTTAGAGCCATAGTTCCACTTCTGGTGTTTGGGTGGTTAATTAGAAATAAGAGTCTTACAAACTTCCCTGCCCAAGCTGACTTCAAATCACAATCCTCAGATCGCAGCTTCATGAGCAGCTACGATTACAGGTGTGAGCCAACAGCACCTAGTCATTTTTTTTATTATATTTTAATAGTTGTACAAAGAGCTTTCAATTCAATGAGTCAGTTTATGAATGAGTTCAATACATCATAATCAATGTCACCCCTTCTTCATTCTCCCATCTATCCCAACACAATTATTTTTAATTGGAGCTATATTCAATCATATTTTAAGATACGTTTTAAAAATTACACATATTTTCCTTGGCATAATTCTTAAAAAGTAATGTCTGTAATATGGAAGATCAATAAACTAAAAGGCAAAATATAAAGTATATTGTTCTTAGTTAAACTTATAGATGTAACAATTGCTTTTTTTTTTTTTTTTGCCAGTCCTGGGCCTTGGACTCAGGGTTTGAACACTGTCCCTGGCTTCTTTTTTTTTTTTTTGCTCAAGGCTAGCACTCTGCCACTTGAGCCACAGTGCCACTTCTGGCCATTTTCTATATATGTGGTGCTGGGGAATCGAACCCAGGGCTTCATGTATACGAGGCAAGCACTCTTGCCACTAGGCCTATTCCCAGCCCATGCTTTTTACAGAATGAGCTATATTAGTATTAGGGTAGCAATTTCAGTACTATTTAAAAATTTTGTAAAAGTAGTATTGGAGTTTGAACTCAGAACATGATCCTCCTACCTATGCTTCCCATGTCGCTGGAGTTACAGATGTATCCCACCATACCCATCTTGTTGGTTGAAATCCAGTCTAATTGACTTATTTCCCAGGATCTCCTCAAATTGCAATCATCCTAATCTTAGCCTCCCCCAAGTAGCTGAGTTTATAATGTGTAGCACCCAAAAGAAATATAATGATGGGAG
Source organism: Perognathus longimembris pacificus (assembly GCF_023159225.1). Classification (NCBI taxonomy): domain Eukaryota; kingdom Metazoa; phylum Chordata; class Mammalia; order Rodentia; family Heteromyidae; genus Perognathus; species Perognathus longimembris. The sequence goes on from NC_063177.1 coordinate 47,953,678, forward strand.
TTAGAAGGCACATGAATTCAGTCAACTCAAGTTGCAGTAGAAAGGATTACAGCAGGATGGAGAAGATCAATGAGGATCCTAACTGCAGACATTATAGGTGTTCTAGCACTCTGCAATGCAGAGGATCAGCTGGCCATATTTCTAAGGGCTAGCAAACAGAAGTAAACATGCAGAAATAAAGTAGCAGGCAGTGACAACCTATGACAGATATATAGAAAAACTACAGAAAATAATAGACAAGTGTTATAGCCACCATTCAAATGTTATTTTTGCCATATATTCTTCTCTTTTGTTTTTCTTTTTCTTTTTTTTTTTTTTTTTTTTGGCCAGTCCTGGGGCTTGGGACTCAGTGCCTGAGCTCTGTCCCTGGCTTCTTTTTGCTCAAGACTAGCACTCTGCCACTTGAGCCACAGCGCCACTTCTGGCCGTTTTCTGTATATGTGGTGCTGGGGAATTGAACCCAGGGCCTCATGTATACGAGGCAAGCACTCTTGCCACTAGGCCATATCCCCAGCCCTTGTTTTTCTTTTTTGAAGGTCTCATTGTGAATTCCAGACTGGATTTGAACTTGGATTAAGAATCTTCCTGCCTCATCCTGGAACTGCAGTCATACATCACAGAAACCAGCCAGATTTAACTGCAACTGCAGTCATATGTCATAGCAACCAGCCAGATTTTTTGAGAGAAATAAAACAACGCAGATTATAACTGGAATCATTCTTCCCATCTCCAAGGATTACAATAATAGTAATCTTTCTAATATATCCATAATGCAGAGTATCTTGTGTATATTTAAACTTTATATCACATATTATATATTTTTACACAACCTGATTTTGTATTTAATCTAAAATGATCGCACCCATGAAAATACTATTTTTATTTACCTTTGGATTCCCAAGAACAGCAATTCCTAAAGACAATTTTCTTTTCTGACCACCACTTAGTTTTTTAGCTTGGTTATCTTTGATAGCCTGCATGTCTAAATCTAATAAAACCTTTTGCACCTGTAAAAGTAAGAACATTATTTTTAATATCATGTCAATTACCAATATTCAGTTAAGTATTTTAATTTTTGAATGATTAAGTATTTAGGTGTTATTTAAATAATGTTTCAACTAATTTTAATATTAACTTTTGAAATCTTTAATTTCATATGGAACTTAATGTTTAAAAATATCCATATACAATTTTGAAAGATGTCAAGTACCAAGATTCCTAAAAACAAGTCTGTTTTAATTTTGTGCCTTTCTAGGCAGTGGGGATGAAAACAGACAGGATGAGCACGCAGGTGTATTGGGGTTGGGGAGAGTGAGAAGAAAGAGGAAAAAGAGAGGAACGAAAAACAGAGCAGAAGAGACGGAGGAAGGAGGGGAGAAACAAGTGTTCTCCAGATGAAACAAGGAGTATTTATGCATGCTAAAATATTTATCCTGAATTCTAAGTCTTTGTAATAATTTTCTATTATTGGCTTAGAACAGGTTTTGTATATAGATTTTCAAGCATATTTTATTGCACAAGTTATTACCAAAGGTTATTTATAGAATATATAGTGACAATTTCTATATTAGTAACATACTTCTTGTATTATATTGTTAGCTGGTATTCCTTTGATTGAAGCCAAGATTGACAAATTTTCTTCTACTGTCAAAACATCAAAGTTTATATCTAACTGTGGACAAATGCCAATCATTTTTCTTGCTTCAAACATTTCATCTATTTCTGAGACTCTGTATCCATATATAGATGCAAACCCTAGAAGCAAAATATTTAAAGTAAAAATATTAAAATGCATATGACTTCATATATAATAACAATGATTTGGTTGCAACGGACACATAGATAGGAATACAAATTTGGAAGGTAGAACCCTCATTTCTATATTATCTGTGTGATATGCTTCCACTTACATTTCAATCTCATTTTCCTTCACTGCAAATTGTATTACATAGTGGAAAGATAAAGAAGCTACGGGGGCTGGGGATAGAGCCTAGTGGCAAGAGTGCCTGCCTCGGATACACGAGGCCCTAGGTTCGATTCCCCAGCACCACATATACAGAAAACGGCCAGAAGCGGCGCTGTGGCTCAAGTGGCAGAGTGCTAGCCTTGAGCGGGGAGAAGCCAGGGACAGTGCTCAGGCCCTGAGTCCAAGGCCCAGGACTGGCAAAAAAAAAAAAAAGCTACGGACTTAACACTAAACATAAACAACTATTCATGCATTATTTTCACTTATATTCCCATAAAGATTTTCCTTTACTTCTGGACATTGTGCAAAAGTATAAATATAAAAGAACTCAAAGTTTTATCCTAGCTAGCTGTGTGAATGAATCAATCTCAGAAATTTGCCTTTTCCTTATATAAGCTGAATATATGCATGATATGCATTATATATTATTTCATTATATATTTATATATATTATATTATTTTATTATATATAATGTATATTCCACTGAAGAATTGTTAAGCTAATGTAATAACGTGTGAAGAACTTTAACATCACATATACTTAAAATGGAAGACGTTATCACTAATACCAAAGAATGGCAACAAGTAGGGACAAAGAACAAAATCTAACTTTAAAAGTTAATCCACGGGGGCTGGGGATATAGCCTAGTGGCAAGAGTGCCTGCCTCGGATACACGAGGCCCTAGGTTCGATTCCCCAGCACCACATATACAGAAAACGGCCAGAAGCGGCGCTGTGGCTCAAGTGGCGGAGTGCTAGCCTTGAGCGGGAAGAAGCCAGGGACAGTGCTCAGGCCCTGAGTCCAAGGCCCAGGACTGGCCAAAAAAAAAAAAAAAAAAAAGTTAATCCACGTTTAAAGGGTTAAAATGCAGATTTAATACAGCTTTAGCAGTTCATAAAGTAAAACATTCTCTTTCCACACTATCCAGGTAATATAAAAACATGAGCTTCCTTACTGAACTTTCACTGATCAAAATTGTATCTTTGTGGGCTGGGGATATGGCCTAGTGGCAAGAGTGCCTGCCTCATATACAAGAGGCCCTGGGTTCAATTCCCCAGCACCACATATACAGAAAATGGCCAGAAGTGGCGCTGTAGCTCAAGAGGCAGAGTGCTAGCCTTGAGCAAAAAGAAGCGAGGGACAGTGCTCAGGCCCTGAGTCCAAACCCCAGGACTGGCAAAAAAAAAAAAAATTTGTATCTTTGAGGTACTGTTCTTCAGTTATTTTAAAAGATAGTGCCAATATTTTGCATTCTTTCCTCTTAAACTAAAATTGTATATTTAGAAATCTGAATTTATTTTCTCAATCTGAAATAATCTACAGCTCTAATTTAATTTCCCATTAGTTACTGATTAATCCCTCCTTGAAAATAAAGAATAAAGGGCTGGGGATATAGCCTAGTGGCAAGAGTGCCTGCCTCGGATACACGAGGCCCTAGGTTCGATTCCCCAGCACCACATATACAGAAAACGGCCAGAAGCGGCGCTGTGGCTCAAGCGGCAGAGTGCTAGCCTTGAGCGGGAAGAAGCCAGGGACAGTGCTCAGGCCCAGAGTCCAAGGCCCAGGACTGGCCAAAAAAAAAAAACAAAACAAAATAAAGAATAAAAACAAATTAGATCATTTTTACTTTAGTAAACATGATGGGATCATTTTTACTTTCTATTAAAAAGCAACCAAATATGTACAGTAAAAAGAGAAAGAAAATATCTATGCAGACCCAGAGATTGATCTCAAATCACAAAGTCACTCAGAATACATTTAAATGGAAAATAATTACCATACATTGTGACATTTTGGTTAGTAACAATAATACAGCAATGTAAGAAAGACTTTTTTAAGTTAGAGAAGTCTCACCATCAGAAGGTGGGCATAGTCCACAAAGAATATTCATCAATGTACTCTTTCCTGTTCCACTATGGCCAAGTAATGCAGTGATCTGACCTTCATAGATGTCGAATGACAAATCTGGTTCAGGAAAGAAGACTCAAGTGTGATTTTTATTTCTAGTCAGCTATTCAAGATAATTTATAATACTGAAACAACCTTGAAGTAAGACAATAAATTTGATGACATATCTAACGGTACCAACATATTTTAAAGGTTAAATCACTTCTTTGATACAGACAATAATAAAAATTAATTTCATAGATTTTTATACACTAATATATAGTGTATACATAAAATATTTGATGGTCTCAAGAAAGAAGAAAAGCAGAGGGAGGGGAAAAGGGGACTGGAATGTAAAACAATGAAGAAAAAGTCTTACATTCACAATCAGTAATCCAAGTCAAAAGAAAAGAAAATGGCAAAGAGAAACAGGATGCAGTAAGAGACTTACAGCATAAGACCTTGAATAATTACCCCAGAAGAACACAATGTGACACACTGATACACTGTGCACATCATACACTGTGCATACACACACATACTCATTTGAACTGAAATAGTTCAGTGAAGTATATCCTCTTGAGGTTTAATAGTTACTTTACAGAAAATAAAAAAACAAAGTCAGAATGTAAATAAGCTGAAATAAATTCTAAAATCCAAGAAAAATTAGATTCATTTGTATAAGAGGAAAAATAATATACAAGTATTTGTTGTTCATATTCTTGATGTTCATATTCTCATTCTCACCCAAGAATGAGATGGAATCTCAATGAAGTTTCGATTTCTTTTATGGTGAAGGATGTTGAACATTTCTTCATATATTTATTAGCCATTTGTACTTCTTGTAAAAAGTATGTTTAGCTCCTTATATATTCTGGTAATTAGACTCTTGTCAGAGTATAGGCAGTAAAGAGCTTCTACCATTCTATAGACTTACTAACTAAATATATCTTTCATTGTGCATAAGCTATTTATTTAGCTTAATGAAATTGCAGTTTTCAACTTACTTTCCTAATTACTCAGCCTCTGGAATTCTAGTCAAGAAGTCACTGAGTATGCCAATAAATTCCAGTGCTTTTTCTACTCATTCCCATAGTACTTTCAAGGCTTTTGGTTTTACACTGAGATCCTTGATCCACTTTAAACTATTATTAGTACACGTTAGCACACGATGAAAGATTCCATTTCAGTCTTCCATACATAAATGTTGTTTCTTCACCAAGGTATGTTTAACAGGCCATCTTTTTTCCAACATATATACTTGGCCTCTTTGGCTTCATTTCTGGGACTTCTAATCTGTTCCAATGGTGTTTAGGTGTTCTTGTGCCACTACCAAGCTGTTTTTGTTACTATGGCTCTGTAACAAAACTTAAGGTCCGGAATTGTGATCCTTCCAACATATTTTTTCTCAGGATTGCTTTTTTGGATTGATTTTTCTATTGTGAAGAATGATGAGATTTTGACAGATCGTGTAGAAATTGTAGATTGCCTTTTGCAAAATAGTCTTTTTGTGTGTGTGTCGCCATCCTGGGGCTTGAGATTTTTTGCTGAAGACTAGCACTCTACAACTTAAGCCGTAGCTCCACTTCTGGATTTTTAGTGTTTAACTGAAGATAACAATCTTACAGACTTTTTTTTGCCCAGGCTGATTTTGAGCCAAAATCCTCAGATCTCAGCCTGCCAAGTAGCTAGGATTACAGGCTCGAGCCACTTGCACCTGGCAATACAGTCACTTTTACAATAGTAATTCTGCAATCCGTGAACACAGAACTCTTTCCAGCTATTGCTATTCTCTTTGATTTCTTTCTTCAAAGATTTCTTTATAAAGATATTTTTCATCTTTGAGTAGATTTATCCCTAAGCATTTTTATGCTATTATGAAAGGAATTTTTCTCCTAATTTTCCTATCTATTTACTCAATGCTGGTATACAAAAAAAAGGTACTGATTTTTGTGTGTGGACTTTATATCATGCTATTGTGCCAAAAGCGTTTAGTTTTGGGGTGGAGTCTTCAGGGTCCTTTAGATAAAGAATCATGTCATTTGAAAGAGTACCCTAGGGACAGTTTGACTTCTTTCCCTAGTTAGATCCTTTCTATTTCTTTTTCTTGTCTTATTGCTGTGGCTAGGAATTCCAGTACTATATTTTTTAAAAGTGGAGAGAACAGACATTCTTGTCTTGTTTCTGATTTTAGAGGGAATAGTTTCAGTTTTTCTCCATTTGGTACAATGTTGGCTTTAAGTATGTCATATATACTTTTTTACATTATGGTATCATCTTTCTATCTCCTAACTTCCCCAGAGATTTTATCATAAAAGGATGCTGAATTTTGCCAAAGGCTTTTTCTACATCTATTATAATGACCATGTGGTTCTTGTCCTTGATTTTGTTTATGTGCTATGTTTATTGATTCATAAATGTTGAACTAGCCTTGCATGTACATAGGATGAAACCAACTTGGTCATAACGTATATGTTTAATCAGTTGATCCAATTTGGTTAGCAAATTGTTTTATTGAAGAGTTATATACCTATATTCACCAAAGACATTAGTCTATACTTCTTTTTTGTCCTCATCTAGTTTTAGGATAAGTGTAATGCTGGCTTTGCTTCCCTGAATGAGTTTAGTAGGGGGTGTGTGTGTGTGTGTGTGTGTGTGTGTGTGTGTGTGTGTGTGTTACATTATTTAGAGGGGTATTTTATTTTGTTGAGATATGATCTCATTATGTAGCCAGGGATGGCCTAAAACTTCCTATGTAGCCTAGCCTGAATTTAACCTCAAGATCTTTACCTCCCTCACCCTACCAAGGGCTGGGATTATATATCAATGTGATATTACTCTCTGATTCTGTTTCCTTCACATAACATACTTTTGAAATTCATCCATGCTGTAGCATATACTAATGGTCCATTCCTTTTAGTTGCTTAATAGCATTTCACTGTATTTATATACTATATTTCTTTTATCCATTCTTCTGCTAAGGCATTTGGTCAATAACGTACTTTTGGCTTGAACTCAGAGCCTGTGTTCTTGCTTGGCTTCCTTGCTTAGGGTAGTCACTCTACTATCTGAGCCACATACCTCCTATCTGTCCATTTTTCTTCCTTCAAAAATATTCTCTTCAAATATTTTGCCCATTTACAAACTGGGTTGGAGCTTCTTAAGTTTTGAAAGACCTTCATAATTGTAGATATAAGTCCTGTTAGATATATGATATACAAATATTTCCATCAAATTGTTTTCTTTTTAATTTTAATGTTTACAAGGGCCAGAAAACTTTACTTTTAAAAAGCCCAATGTGTCAATTAGCCATATACAATTTGGTTTTAGGTGCTATATTTTGGAAATATTTGCCTAATCCAAAATCTCAAAGGAGTTCTCCTATTTTGTCTTTTAAGTTTCATAGTCTTAAATTTTACATTTAGGCATAAGATCCATTTCTGTTACTTTTTGTATATATTGGACCAAAGCTCACTTTTCTCAAGTTTTTATTTTGTTTATATATGTCCATGTGATTGTTTCAACATCATTTTATAAACAGTCTACTAAATTATTTGCACCTTTGTTATATGGGTACTGTATATTCTTCATTTCAAAGCTAAAAGTATGTGTCTTTATTATTGTAGCATTTCTGTGAAGTCTTGAAAGAAGGCAATGCTAGTATTCCGTTTCACCTCTTTTTCAAAGTTGCTTTGGTGATTATAGTTCCTATGCATTTATATATAAATTTGATCATCAGTGTGTCAAAATCAGCATAATAAATAAGTGAATAAATCCTAGTAGGATTTGCCTGAGATTGGATCTACTGCAATTTGAGAGGAAATCGCATTTATTCATTTGTTTGTTTATTTAGCAGCAGTGAGGTTTGAACTAAGAGCCTAGTATTTGCTAGCCAAGCGCTATACTGGAGACATGCCCCTAGCCTTTTCTGCTTCTACTTATTTTTCAAATAACGTGTCAGGCTTTTTGCCAAAGGCCAGCCTTAGACTTCAGTTTTCCTATCTCCACCTCCTGTTGAGGCAAGATTACAAATGTGTATAATCAAGCCCAGATTATTTTATAACAAGGTTTTACTAATTTTTGGCCTCTAACCAGGATTCTCCAATCTCCACCTCCCCCTTCCTTGTGATTACTGGCATGTGCCACCACATCCAGTCTTTTAAAGATCATATCTGAACATCTATCGCCGTTTAAGTAGAACTCACATCTAAACACTGAGTCTTCTAACCCATGAACATGGTATTTCTCTTCTTGTCTACTTCCTCTTTAACTTCTCTCAGCAATGTTTTGTACTTTTCAAGATGCAAGTCTTCTATATCTTTTGTTTGATTTATCTGTAAGTATATAATATTTTTGATGCTATAATAAATGCTTCTTAAATTTAACTTCTAATTATTTGTTGGTAATATAATATACTTGATTTTTCTATATCTTGTCACCTTTCTAAACTCACTATTAACTATTCTGTATTGTAGAGATCTAATTGAATTTTTTAAAATAAATGATCATGACAACAGCTTCACTGCTTCATCTCCAATCTGGATGCCTTCTCTTTCTTTCTCTTTAATGTTGAATATTCATGCTGGAGAATATACATAAACCTACAATTTTAAATAAAACAAGATTTAAAGCACTGTAACATAAAAAGAATAGATTCATAGTTGGACTTCACCAAGAACTTGTGTTCATCAAAAGACATTACCAATAGAATGAAAAAATAAGCTTTAAATTGGGATATTTAAATACATTAATCTAACAAAAATTATGAATCCAAAATGTACAAAACTCTTAAATAGGTACCCTCAGGAAAAGAACATCCACATGTCAGTAATCATATAAAAAAGTGATCAACAACATTCCTTATTAGGCAAGTGCAAATTAGAATCAAATTAATATATCACTATAACCTAACAGAGTAAAGTTGGAAGAACTAATGCTGTCATTGGGTGAAGTATATTTTTTGGTTCTAATAAACCCTAATCTACTGCTAAAAATAACTAAAATTCTCATGATGATTCCTCACTACAAAAAATTATCAAGCCTAAAATATCAGTAGTAATGAAGGTGAGACTCCCTATGTTAGATCCAAAAGCATTTTTAAAAAATAAAATGAAAAAGAAGAAACTAACATGTATACAAATACATAAGAAAACAAAAAAGTACACAAACTTGTTCAAATCATTGAGCATTTTGTTTATCTTAACTGATGCTACCTTTTGTAGATTTAAGTTGTAAGTTTTATTATGAATATTAATCACAAAAACAGAGGGAAGAGAGAAAATTATGACAAAGAAGTTTAAATTTTGCAGCCACTATGCAAATTCAAATACTTGGACCAAATACTAGGTGAGCTACTTACTTCTCAAAGCCTCGACATTTTCACTTTTCTTTCGGTATGTCTTCTGAATACCACTTATTCTGAAAAACATAGTTTTGTACTGAAAATATTTAAAGAAATTTATAATTATGTGCTTCATTCATTTTTCATAAAAGATTTCTTATTTTAAAATGTATTTTACAAAATATGAACTGAGTATATCCCTTAGCAACAGGAGGTATGACTTCCTACATTATTAAAGGAAAAGTTGTATATATCTATGTCTGGATGGAATAACAGTTATTTACATTTTGTAAAAAAAATTATTCTTGGTCTACAAGATTTTTTGTGATCATGTGTCCAAACAGAATAAATAGGCATTTTGTGCCCAAACTTAAAGAGGAAAAAAAGAAAACAAAAGAACACTGTCATAATAACAGGAATAATCAAAGTAGCTTTCTACTAAAACAATGAACCAAAGAAAATTGAAAATAATTATAAAATTATTTTAAATAAGCTACCAAAGTGGGGGCTAGGAATATGGCTTAGCGGTAGAATGCTTGCCTTGCATGCATGAAGCCCTGGGTTCGATTCCTCAGCACCACGTAAAACAGAAAAAGCCGAAGTGGTGCTGTGGCTCAAGTGGTAGAGTTTTAGCCATGAGCAAAAAGAAACCAGGGACAGTGCTCAGGCCCTGAATCCAAGACCCAGAACTGGCAAGAAAAGAAAAAAAGAAAAGTATAAAATTTCTCTCTGTTTTATATGTTAATCATTCATTCTTCACAGTGAGCAAACTTCTAAAATTAAGTAACTAGTTCAAGCAATCCCCCTGTTTAAATATGTACTATACTAAAGGAGATATAAACCAGATGTCATTTCATATCAACACACATATGTAGCTCCTAATAGATGAGAAATGATTGTCTTACTCCATTTTAAACATATGTACATGGTTTCTTAAAAAAATAATGGTGTGATGTGTTAATCAGTTTAAATTTCACCTTTGAAATGGCAGGTCATTGTCCAAATAATTATATCTAAAGTATTTTGACTCTTACTTATTCCTTATACATTTTCCTTAAAGGTCACATTATGCATCATTTTTCTCAATGTGTGTGTTATTTCCTTTCTTCTTTTTATAACATTTAGTAGTGACAGTAGTGACTAACATATACAGATAATGGCCAGAAGTGGCTCTGTGGCTCAAGTGGCAGAGTGCTAGCTTTGAGAAAAAAAAAAAAAAAGAAGCCAGGGACAGTGCTCAGGCCCTGAGTCCAAGTCCCAGGACTGGCCAAAAAAAAAAAAAAAAAAAAAGTTATAGTCTGATAATGTCATAAGAACTAAAGCTCTATAAAATTAACAGAAGAAAATTTGTTATATATGACACTGTTGCATAAATCCAATTATTGAATGGTTTTTATTTCATTTTGGTGGACCAAATAAGAACTTTAAGCAGCCTAATTACACACACACTGGGTCTCATTTCTTTTAAAATTTCCAATAAATTACAAAATTTCAAAATTACCAAAAAGCTAATTCGAAAAGCAAACACTCTGGTGTAATTCACTATATCTATAGTGAAAGTAACCCAAATGGGTCTTTTCAGAGCACCTAGGCCCAAATCTTACCCTAAATTATTTCAAAGAAAATAATTTAAAAGAAAAATAGGGTAGGAAAGTTTGGATTCAAGTAGTTGAGCACTAGCTGAGTAAGCAAGCCAAGCAAGTTTAAACAGGCTTCTCAACTATCTACTGAATCTAAGATAATACTTACAAATATTTAAGAGATAGGATTTAAATATGGCATTTTACATCAGTTGTTCTTACACATAAACTGCTAAAGACAATATCATACCTTATGGCTTCTTTTCCTACAAATTCTGAAGAAACAGGCTCAACAATTTCACTAAAACTAATATTTCCATTAACATTGCCTTCTGATAACTCTTTATAATTTCTTTTGCTTTTTGACCAATATGATGGCTTTAGAAAATATAAAGATGATCTCCTTAAGCCAAACTCCCCTGAGAAGTAAAAATGAAAGATTGAATCACAATGAATTAGATCAGAAAAAACAACCTTAAATCATAAATGCAGGAAATGAACTGCAAATGTATTCAGTCTTAATTCTACTATTAAAAGCCACATGGGATTACAAATTACTATATAAAATAGGCCTAAGAGCAGGGCACCAGTGGCTCATACTTGTAATCCTAGATACTAAGAAGGCAGAGGATCAAAGATGAAAGCCTATCAGGGCAGAAATATCCTCAAGACTCTTATCTGTAATTACTCAATGAAAAGTCAGAGTTAAAGCATGGGTCAAGTAGCAGCATGCCAGCCGTTTTAAGAAAATGAAATAAGCAAAGGTAAGGCCCTGAATTTGAGCCCTAAGTACTGACCCAAAACAAAAAAGACAGGTCTAGAATATGGAAAAAAGGAATGAGGAATTTAAAGAAAAAAAGATGTTAAATATTATACATGCACAGTAAGAAATGAGGGGAAGCAGTAGAAGTTACAAAAGGACTTCACAGTTTTAGACCTCAGAGGGAAAAACAATAAAATACTTCAGTTAAAAAAACTGACATAGGGACACATAATAAAGAAGTTCATCTAGGAACTTGAAGTTTTTGAAATACATTTTTCTATAGTTATACAATCTCCTTAAGTTCAGTAGTGGCTAAATTTTAAGGCATAAAACATAAATATTTTAAATTAAATAAAGTTCACACTATGTGGGGGGAAAACCCTAGCACTCTTTAAAATAAAATCTAATAATAACCAACTGCATACCTGGAATGACTTGATCAAGATAGACCGCCAGGAGAACATAAAATATGCTATTAAGTGCTAGCATGGTCATAGTAATAATTAGAGGATATGGGCCTTCAGTCAAATTAGAAAATAAAGCACCTTCATTAAAGTCTTCTAAATGCATGACCTGAAAAGCAGAAAGACTAATTTTATTACATAAAGATAATTAAAGCAAGCAAAAGCTAATACTACTCAGCATAACTCATTGTATCATATCCAGAGTGAGAGACACCAAACTGAGCCTTCTGACATATTCATCAGTAATATGAATTTATTTTTAAAAAATAATAGACTACACCAAATTGAAGTTTATCATAACAACACCTTTCAAGAATTATTTTCATTCTATGCTTTTTAAAATTATATAGATCAATGCCTGGGAGCTTAATAAAAATTCAATGACCAGTATGAAATAAAAGTGTGATGTTAGTAAGGCAAACAAAAAGGTTGCAGCTCCATGGGAGTCAAGTAAATTGAATATTAGAGGACAAAATTGTGTTTAGCATCTCCCCAAATTTGAAAAAGGAAAGGTCTTGAAAATCCCCTTCAACATTGCAACTACTGACATATTCATTATAAATATATGCAAAGAAATAGAAATAAATGTTATGGAATCAAGGCCTCATTTAGACCCTTGCTCTGCTATATATAAATAAACTTTAATTATACCACCCTAAATGTTAATCTTCTCATCTAACAAATGAAGATGATTTCAATGATACTAATAGGCCCTCTTAAGAAAAAGCTACAACTCTGTAAATCGACTTTCCCAAGAGAGGGGGCACTCCCCACTTGATTTTCAAAATGTTTAACAATAGCTTTTAGGCTTCAAAATGATTAAGAAAAAAAGTATAAACAATCTATATTAAATTAGTTTTACACTGCTTCTTGGTCTTTGGGCCAAGATCAAGTATAAATGTCTTATAAACCAAAATATTCTGTCACACCAGCCATCATAAATAAATCTCTTATAATAAGAAATTGTAGCCAGGCACCAATGACTCACATCTGTCAGCTACTCAGTAGGCTGATATCTGAGGATCACAGGTTAAAGCCAACCTAGGCAGGAAAGTCCAAGAGACTGTTAACTCTAATTAACCACCAAAACAGGTGAAGTGGAGCTGTGGCTCATGTGGTGAAGTACTAGCCTTGTTAGTCATAACAGACGATGATAATAGCCCAATAGCTATACCGTATGAACACATAAGGTGATGCTAAGTGAAATGAACTCCACGTTATGGAAACAAGTGGCATATCACTGTTGTGATTATGTTCAACATGCCATATGAAACAGTACCCCTTTTTTTTTCTTTTTTCTTTTCTCTCATATTCCCTTACGCTGGTTTTACCCCTGCTATCTGATCTTAGTACCCTGGATACTGCATATACGTGTATTAGAACCAGGGAAGGGAAAGGGAATACCAAAATCGAGAAACAAAGAATAAAAAGACAAACCATTCCAAAAGCAATACTTAAAAACATTTGGCGTAAACAACTGTATAATTCATGGGGGAAGAGGGAAAGGGAGAGGGGAGTGGCGGGAGGAAAAATGAGGGAGAAGGTAACAAATTGAATAAGAAATGTGCTCACAGCCTTACATATGAAACTTTAACCCCGCTGTACTTCACTTGACAATAAAGAAAAAGAATTTTAAAAGAAAGAAAGCAAGCTCGCTCAGGGAAAGTCCTCAGGTCCTGGGTTTAAGCACCAGAACCAGCACAAAAATAAATAAATAAATATTGCATTTTCTTCTTTGTATGTTAGCCAAATTTATGTTCTAGTACATAAAACAGTCTCATACAATTTTTTTACTTAGATGCTAACTAAACCTCCTATGAGAAATAAATGTCAAATTATAAATCTAAATATTATTTAGATGAATGGCAATTCTAAGAGGCTTAGTCTAACAAATCCACCAGGCCTTGATACTTCACTAGTATACTTGTAACAAATTTGCTCTGCTCCATGCAGGCATTAACCTGAGATAAACTTATAAATGGTAGCAATGGAGCAATCTTAAGTGAATATCTTCTAACAGAACAAGGAATTACACTGCAATAGAGTACTAAAATGCAGTAAAGCAAATAGTTAACTTACAAATAAAACATTTGAGAAATGAAAATTGGAGAAAGTATAAATAAAATCAAATATAAAATATACTCTACAACATTTCATTCTTGTGTTAAATTTTAATTTAATTTTTGCAAATCAAAGGCAATATTCATGATAGTATGTTACATCAAACTGAAAAGAAAATATCTGGTAAATACAAGACCAATGTTATTACCTACCTGTGCAATACCAATCAAAAAAGTACACTGACAGAATGGACTTAAAAGCCAAACTAATGACTTGGGAAAACTTTCCATGAGGACTATCAAAAGGCCAACAAATCCAAAAGCCACAGTGACGAAAAATTCAACTATTCCCACATGTTTTGATTTTTTAAAAAGTGGTGTCAGCATTAAAGCAAAAAATACCTGTAAAACAAAAATTAAGGTTAATGCATTGTTCATATACAATGATAGGAAAACAAAATTAAATTTTGCTCATGTATCCAATGCCTAACATATGAAACTGTAACCTCTCTGTACATCAGTTTGATAATAAAAAATTTGAATTAAAAAAAAAGAAAGAGCAAGTTATTTTCATTAAAATATGTCATACACATATGTAAGTATATATATGTATGTATATATATACATATATGTACATATAGAACATAATTCAAACCATAATACTATGTAGGTGAATGGGCAGGAGGGGAAAAAAGACTGGAGGAGAATAATATTGAAATGCATGGCAACTATGTGTTAAGACAGAATAAGAAATATCAATGAAAGCGGTTGATCAACCAAAGTCTTGGGAATAGAGCAAAGAATGATTTATTCTGATTTTTAATTAGAATAAATTATTATATTTTTATAATATATGCATATCTGAAATAGGAAGGTAAAGCCCCTTGGGGCAACTAATACACACTCATATTCCAAAAGACTGACAGGAAAGTAAAACAAGGCTCTTTACATGGGCAGGTTATCAGCAGGAAGGGGAAGGGTAAAAGGAGAGGCTGAATGAGTATAAATGTGGTCAAAGAACTTTATATGAAAACAGAACAACAGTAAGTGTTGAAATTGCTTTCAAAGGGAAGAGGAGGGTGAGGGAGAGTGATAGAGGGGGTGAATTTGATTAGTATTAGTATCCATGTATGGAAATGTCACAATAAAATACTCCCTTGTTCAACTAATATAGGTACGATTTTATTTTCATATAATGATATCATTTACTTTTTTAAACTAACAAGTATTAAAGATAGCAAGCATGATTAAACCTGTACTGTAGAAACTATAACAAGCCATGTGTTTCCGCAGTTAAATACATGACAATACATGAGTAAGTTTTTTAATTTAAGGTCCATTTTTAAACTCAATACAAATAATTATATTTAAAGGTACATGAAGTTTTTTTTTGTAATTTATCATTTTAAGGAGCAGAGGTGATAATCAAAACCTTCACCAACTTTCCAAATAGTTACATAAACAAACCACACAATAGGAGTATAGAGCTACTGATGACAGACAGCCGCCTGGTCATTAAGCTGAGCATTCAGCCTATGCAAATCAATGTTAAGACTAAGCTACATTTACAAAAACACCTTTAGTCATCCTATACCACAACCTAACTGGAAACAGAATTTCATAAAGGAAAAAAAGGAAAAGGGTCCAATAGTGCTGGACAATCTTACACAGGTAATTATACAAAAATAGTAAGTTTTACATAACATGTAAAAACAAGTTAAATCTAAACTTGATATTACTTTATAACTTTTCTTAAAATACAGAAGTACAACAATGTTATACCATCTATCATTAAGTTATTTATCAGTAACTTAGTAACAATATATCTTTGGTAGAAAATTGACAATAAGTAGAGCAAAGAAAAACACTTTGCTATATTGCCAAGTATTTAACATTCCATTCCTTCACTGACATTACAAGTTAAAATACTTACAGAGGTTGTATAACTAACATAAGGTAATTTTAAAATACTTAAAAAACACTTACAGAGGACAATCCATACAGGAAAAAGAGTAGAAATATTACAAAGCTGCTACTTTGAGGGAATAATGAAGAAGCTGTTGCAATGACTGACATTAGAAGGGACATAAGGAAAATCAAGCTTGTATACAGAAGCACCCAGGAAAGCCTAAAACAAGAATGCAAATAAATTTATAATCAAATGCAGAGGCATTAGTAGTTAAAAAATCATTCCAAACAAAACTTCAAATTTAGTTTAGCCATCTTATAATGAAAGTTAAGTATATTTGTGTTTATGTATTGAAAATTGCAAAAGCATTTAATGCAATTTTATTTTTTGCAGATAGCAGATTATGGTTTAAAGTATAATATCATAAAGTCAATTGGGGCTAAAAAGCAAGCAAAGTAACAAAACTGAATATATTTTACAGAAGCAAAACTTGTGATTGATAGACCAATTTGCCTAAATTCATCCAACTGCTTCCCCATAATGTAATAATCCAATGCATCTTGATACCAATCATTTCCAAAATTTAAAAAAGCTTCCCCCAAAGCAAAGAAAACACATTATACACAATATCTCATTATATAAAGTGCTATAATTATTAGATTAGGATAAGTAGAATAAAATGTTTTTAAACAGTTGCAAACAATGTACATACAGAATATTAACTGTCTCACTGAATGAGCTTAAAATAGTTTTTGTTTGTTTGTTTGTTTTCTGTTTGGAGATAGGGTCTTGCTATTTACCAAGTCTGACCTAGCACTCAGTCCTCATGCCTTAGTGCTGGGATTACAGGTGTGAAACACCACACCTAGCTTAAAATGAATTTCCTTACTACACAGCCTGAAGAGTAAGGAATATATACTTAGAGATATTTATAAATGTGTCTATAAAATTGTCATTGTACAAAAACCATGTTAAAGCTCACAAACTTTTTTTCATGTTTCTGCTCTACATATTACTTACATAGTCTATCTTCACTTATCAAAAAGAGCCTCACTGGGCTGGGGATATAGCCTAGTGGCAAGAGTGCCTGCCTCGGATACACGAGGCCCTAGGTTCGATTCCCCAGCACCACATATACAGAAAACGGCCAGAAGCGGCGCTGTGGCTCAAGGGGCAGAGTGCTAGCCTTGAGCGGGAAGAAGCCAGAGACAGTGCTCAGGCCCTGAGTCCAAGGCCCAGGACTGGCCAAAAAAAAAAAAAAGAGCCTCATTTTCCAGGAGGAAAAATGTCCAGAAATTGCTTATGTAGACTTTTAAAGTATTTAATGGTTCAATATCTAGAATATACACTATATGTCAGGGAAGGAGATAATCAGCCAATCTCTTGCTTTCTGAAATCTAACATCAGAGCAATGAAACAATAAAATACACAGAACTTGCTTCATGAGTTCAAACAAAATGTAAAACAGAATTTAACGGTACTGGCTGGGGATATGGCCTAGTGGCAAGAGTGCTTGCCCCGTATACATGAGGCCCTGGGTTCAATTCCCCAGCACCACATATATAGAAAATGGCCAGAAGTGGTGCTGTGACTCAAGTGGCAGAGTGCTAGCCTTGAGCAAAAAGAAGCCAGGGACAGTGCTCAGGCCCTGAGTCCAAGCCCCAGGACTGGCCAAAAAAAAAAAGAATTTAACGGTACTGCCAATGTAAGTGCTCCATTCTTTTTTTCTTGTATTAAAACAAACCAACTGGTAGCTGAAGATTATAGTCTTGAATTCCAAGATAAAGGAAATCACTAAGAAAACAGTACCTCATCAGTAGTCTCAGAAAATGAAAACTTTGAAGATCTGTAAGATATTTAATACAATTATAAATTGTATAGAATAATAAGCTTTTGATAACATACCAAAAAGCAGTGTCATGCAGTCCCATTATCTTTAAAAATTCCTTTAATTTTTTTTCTTTTTCTGCTACAATATGAATTGCCAAAAAGTATCCAAAAGGTGAAAATGCAATAACCAGGTATATTAAAATCACTCCTCGGGGAAAAATGTCTATTTCTATAACAGCAGTTTCCCCCATAATAATAGCTCTAGTGGACTCCAGCTCCTTCCAAACAGAAACGTTGGTCTTCAACTGTAATGTGAAAATACAAAAACATTCACTTCATTCTGACAGCAGCCTCTAATAAAATGCAACAATTATACTTTCAAATTTAGTAAATAACCTTATAGAAATAAAATCCCCAAAAGGTATACATTTGAAATAAAGTGAGTGGTACAATATCATGAATCCAAGTAGAATATTCATTTTGGATATATATATGTAAAGTCTAAAGTTAGTGAATATATAAAATTCTAATTAAATAATTTGTCAAGGAAAATAAAAATTGTGTTATTTTATCTTAAGCAGACAATTATCAGCATCCCAATGAATCCTATGACAATGTTTAAAAAAGGCTTCAAAAAACAGAATGCCTTCCTTAAAAATCCATGCATACAGCACATATAGAAGGAATCATATGAACTCCTAACATTCAAGTGAAAGCCTCAACTGAAATTGGTACTGCCTATTCATCCAATGTAGTCTGAGTTTTAAATATTAGTCTTTGGCCAACAAACTAAATGCTACAACACCATCATTGTAAAAACAATTATTAGCATTCATTATCTTTACTTTGAACTTCTGTACTAGTGACACATATCCCTGTATTATAAGGTCATAAGACATTAAATGGGTTAATATGAGAGCATAACTTAGAATCCATGTTTAGTAAATGACAAATGTTTGTTAAATTAGGATTAAGATAAAAAAACACTCATATTCATTAAGTGATAGTTATTCAAGGAGAAAAGTCAGTAATTACTAGAATATGGTTTTTCTTCCTTTGCCACTTTTACCTGTATGATGGCAGCATCTATGGATGCCTGTAAAACTGTAAATCCTGAGGACCAGTACTGAGCAGCCTCACATGATTTTGAACAGCCAGCTACAGGGAGAAAAAACGTGAGACATAAGATTTTGTATACCAAGTAAGTGCTTTCTTCTAAAGGTTCTAAAGATTGTTGAGGGCTACCAAAGTGGTATAATCAATAAATCTCTATAGGACCAACAAAAACACACTGTGGTCCTTCTTCAAAGGCAAATCACATCTCTCGTGTTTCCAATTTCTTATTTAGAATGTTGAAACAAAATTACATTTTAAAAAGTGTATAATAATTAATATCCAAATTTCAGTAGACAGCTGGGTATGATGGCTCAAGCCTGTATTCTTAGCTACTTGGGAGGCAGAGTTCAGGGGATCATGATCTGAAGCCAGTTGAGGGCAAAAAGCTTGAGAACTATTCTGAACACTAACCAGTGCAAAAAGGGTTGACAGAGTGGCTCAGACTGGCTTACCTACCTAGCAAGTAGAAGGTCCTAAGTTCCAACCCCAGTTCCACCAAGCAATAAAAAAAAAAGATTTAAAAGTAACTGAAGTATAGTAAACTAAAATTACTGGGCTGGGGATATGGCCTAGTGGCAAGAGAGCTTGCCTCATATACATGAGGCCCTGGGTTCGATTCCCCAGCACCACATATACAGAAAACAGCCAGAAGTGGTGCTGTGGCTCAGGTGGCAGAGTGCTAGCCTTGAGCAAAAGGAAGCCAGGGACAGTGCTCAGGCCCTGAGTCCAAGGCCCAGGACTGGCCAAAAAAAAAAAAAAAAAATTACCCCCAAAGATATCAAGTTCTGATCTCTGGTCTCAGAAACATTGCTTTATATGGAAAAGGGATCTTTGCAGACCTAGTGGTAGAGTGCTTGCCTTGCATACATGAAGCCCTGGGTTCGATTCCCAAGCACCACATATATAGAAAAGGTCAGAAGTGGCGCTGTGGCTCAAGTGGTACAGTGCTAGCCTTGAGCAAAAAGAAGCCAGGGACAATGCTCAGGCCCTGAGTCCAAGGCCCAGGACTGGCAAAAAAAAAAAAAAAAAATCAAAAAGAATTTGGCCTGAGGAGACCATTCTATATTATCTATATAAACCTTAAAAATAGCCACTAGTGTCTGAACAAGAGAGAGGCTCAGGGCTGGGGATATAGCCTAGTGGCAAGAGTGCCTGCCTCGGATACACGAGGCCCTAGGTTCAATTCCCCAGCACCACATATACAGAAAATGGCCAGAAGCGGCGCTGTGGCTCAAGTGGAAGAGTGCTAGCCTTGAGCGGGAAGAAGCCAGGGACAGTGCTCAGGCCCTGAGTCCAAGGCCCAGGACTGGCCAAAAAAAAAAAAAAAAAAAGAGAGAGGCTCAATTGGTAGAGAGCCAGCCTTGAGCAAAAAAGCTAAGGGACAGGACTTAGTCCCAATGTTAACACACACACACACACACACACACACACACACACACACACACACACACACAGAGAAAATAGGTTCAGTCAAAAAAATGCATGTAAATGACATTGTCCAAAATTAAATACACTCTTTACCTGACTTATGTAACTGTAACCACTGTGTACATCACCTTTATAGCAATACATTTTAATGCAAATATATATATATATTATAATACTGAATGGTAGACAAATAATACATAAATTTGGCTATTTAAATAATTAGTTAAAACATATCACTTTCTGTTATAAGTCGTTTCATAAAGACTTTTGTTTCCCTCAAAGGGTTTTGGAATTAAATCATAAATTCCATACTTAGCACAATGACTTTAGTATTGCTTAATAAACATTTATGAATGATAACACCTCTTCATAGTTTTAAATAGTTAAAGATTATTTCCTATGTTCCAAGTGTAAAATTAATAAAGTTCAATGGTGAGAGACTGTGATTTTAAATGCTTGTAAACATAAGTAAAAATAACTACATAGATGAAAAAGAGCAAAGTCATACACAACTTATTTTGTTATTAGAAATAACATTTTACATAAAAACCAAAAAGGTTGTTACATAAATAATTTTGCATGACATCTTGTGTATGCATGAATGTTTTTATACTATACTCAAAAGGTTTCCTATCTGAACAGTTGAAAATGACAAAGTTGGATCCCAGCCAATTTTTCACATAAATTGAGCAGCAAAAATAAACACTTAATTAACTTCAGTAATTGGACAGTTACCTCTTGAATCCATATAAATGGAAGACACTGGAATCATATCAGGAAAGAAACGGAGTTCATAGGACATCAAGTCTTTGAAAACCACACCTACAAAGTTGCTGGACTTAAAATGACTTGAAGCTACCATTTCTTTCTCATTTGCATACTCCTCAGTGATTATGACTATGAAATAAAACAATGCAGTTAACTCATGAATGTTTTCTATAATAGAATAAATTAATTAATAATTATAGTTGGTGAAGGATTATTTTATAAACATTTTGTTGTATTCTCTTCCTTAAAAAAGGTAATTCTTCTAAAAAATATTTGTAACTTTAAAAATGCAATTTTACAGACACTAAAGTCTCATTTTATACATAAATTATGCATCAGCATAGTATGTAAGTTATGAATATGATAAGGCATAGTGTAAAATATAAGCTTTATTTTATCAAGAGCTTGCTATATCTTGAATCTCAATGGCTTGTGACATATTTTACTGCTGAGTAAAATTTCTGACACCATGTCCACTGTTTACATCCCACTGACAGCACCATTGTCAGACAACGTTTTTTTTTTTTTTTTGCCAGTCCTGGGGCTTGGACTCAGGGCCTGAGTACTGTCCCTGGCTTCTTTTTGCTCAAGGCTAGCTCTCTGGCACTTGAGCCACAGCACCACTTCTGGCCGTTTCCTGTATATGTGGTCCTGGGGAATTGAACTCAGGGCTTCATGTATATGAGGCAAGCACTCTTGCCACTAGGCCATATCCCCAGCCCATTGTCAGACAATGTAAAACTTATGATTTACAGTAGAAATTAATTTCCTTTTTTGGTCGGTCATAGGGCTGGAACTCAGGGCCTGGACACTGTGCCTGAGCTCTTTTGCTCAAGGCTAGTGCTCTACCACTTTGAACCACAGCTCCACTTCTGGTTTTCTGGTGGTTTTAATTGGATATAAGGGTCTCACAGACTTTCCTGCCCAGGCGGGCTTTGAACCGTGATCCTCGGATCTCAGCCTCCTGAGTAGTTAAGAGGCATGAGACATCAGCACCCAGCATAAATTTATTTTTTTTTCTTCCAGTCCTTCCCTCTCATCTCTACCCATGAGTTGTATAGTTCACTTTCTTCTAGGTCCAGTGAGCTCTACTGCTACATTTTTTTCACCCTTTCCCCCTCAAATTCTGTACCCTCCTCACCACCCTCCCAAAAATATACATGTACCATACATTAAAAAGACAGAATAAAGAAATAAAATTCCTAAATAAAACTTTATCCAATTCAAAGTAAAATTTACAATTTCTTGACAGATGAAGATATTATTTTTAAATATTCCTTCTTACAAAAAAAGTACTTTAATCCTACTCAGAAATTATTTATTTTATCAATTATACCTTCTCTGAATAAAAGTTACCACTTAAGTCCAAGTATTATTTATTCCATTTTAGAAGATAAATTGAGAAAACTCTATAGTCATTGACATTGAGACATTTTTGTATGTGTCTGCCAGTCCTGGTGTTCTGTTAGGGAGATTTTTTTTCACCCTAGGCTCTACCACTTGAGCCATAACTCCTCTTTAAGTTTTTTGGTGATTAACTGGAGATAAGACTTTCCTGCCCCAGCTGGCTTCAAACTGTTATCTTCAGATCTCAGTCTCTTGAGTAGCTAGAGTTAGAGTAGTGCACCACTACCAACCCGCTAAGTAGGATACTCTTATTTTCTTGCAGTTTTGTTTACAAACAAGTCATATGTACTCAGGAAATGCCAGACTATGTGGTCTAATGTGAGGAACCCAAGACTGGTTCTTAGTTGTGTTGGCATACAGCAATAATTTAAATCACTGTAAAAAAAATGCACATGGAGAAAAACAGTCCAACATAGGTAAGCCATAGTCCTGGCCTCCAACGTTCAAATTTTCATCAGATTATACCATATGGCCCAGAAATAGGTACAGCAATCTGAAAATAATACTGTACTTAATATTCTTTACCATATATTTCTAGCTTGTTAGTTATTATGAGTTAGAATCAAAAGAAATGCTAAAGCTTTTGTTCTATACATAATTTTTAAATGTCCAAGAAACATAACATAAAAATATGTAAGATATGCCTCACCAGGAACATAAATCAGTGTTTCCCAAACCCTCAAGAAGTAGAACTATATGTTTTAAACTTTTTGCAAAGCTAGATTCTGGCAAGAGAAAATATCTTTCAAGGTTAAGAATATTATTTACACCTGGGCAATGATAGCTCACACCTATAATCCTAGCTATTCAGGAGGCTGAGATCTGAGGATAACGGTTCAATGTCTGCCAGGGCAGGAAAGCCCTTGAGACTCTTAACTCCAATTAATCAACAGAAAGCTGGAAGTGGAGCTGTGACTCAAAATGGTAGAGTGCTGGCCTTGGGCGCAAAAGCTCAGGAACAGTGCCCAGGCCCTGAATTCAACCCCCATGAACAACCAAAAAATGCACACACACACACACACTAGTTACTCATAAAGCAAGCCAATCAATATTGAAGCGAGTTCATGTTATAGCTATATATATATGATAATATATAAGATCCAAATATAGATGAAATATACATATACGATTAAAAAATACCATCTTGAAGGTGATCTGTAGATACTCTCTGCATGATGTCACTTGTAATATTAGTCACTGGAGTGTATCCAAGAATAAGGTTAGAAAGGATAGACTTGTCCATAGGATTAAGTTCTGTATCAGGCACTTCTCCATATTTCTTATTTGGATGCATCATGCTAATTAATATTAACCAAAATAAAAAAAACAGTGGAAAAAGAATTTCCTATAATAAAAGAAACAAAACAATTACAAAGTATACTGATGAAAGCAAATCAAGATCTTTATGCAAATAATATAGTACTAAGAAAAATCATGAAGAATTTGGTTGTCATCTATTATGTACAAAAGATAAAAGCAATTCTATGTCAAAAAATATTGTATTGAGAATATTATCAAATTCAACAAATATATTGCATGATTTTTGCTTTATATTCAGTTCTGCTATTTTAAGACTAAGTTACACAATAAGGTGACATAGAATGTACTATCTAATTATTGTAAATGAATAATACAAGTAATACACTCGTATTCTGTTATAGTGAAATACAATATAAACATGTAAAGATACAACAATGAAATTGCCACCCTGTAACTAATATAAGCCAACAAAATAATTTTTAAATAACAAAATAATATTACCTAAATTTATACTACTAAAACTATGTTTAGCTACTAAAACTATGGTCAGCTTTGATAGGAATGAGCTACTATTCATCTCATTATTTGTTCTTCTGCTGGTTTCAGGAGAAGACAAACAATACATTGCTGTCCTTTGACATTATTACTAGCTGGTTAGCTAGAGTTCTTTCTTTGTTTTACCCAAAGCAATCCACGCTGAGGTACAGAGATTTGTTATGCATTTTAGTATTCTTGGATAACTCAATCCAGAGACCATAAAATGTGAAGGTATGATGCATAAAATTGTGGGATGAAGCCTGGTGCTGGTGGCTCACATCTGTAATCCTAGCTACTCAGGAGGCTACGATTTGAGGATCACAGTTCAAAGCCAGCCTGGGCAGAAAAGTCTGTGAGACTCTTATCTTCAACAAACTGCTCATGAAAAGCTGGAAGTAAAGCTGCGGTTCAAATGTTAGAGCATTAGCCTTGAGAAAAAGAAACACTGGGACAGTTCCTGGTCTCTGAGTTCAAGCCCCAGGACTGGAAAAAAAAAAAAAGTGGAATGACACAAAGGTATATGAATGCTTAGAAATACTTATCTAGGATTCAAAATTAAGTACTGATACAAGAAATTAGCTAAATTTAGTAACCATTAGTAAAAATGTTAACATTTGAAAACAATGGGTAATTCAATTACCTTTCCCACACTAATATATTGAACACAATAAGCTTTTATCTTATAAGCAAAGAAAATAAAAATTTAGACAGCAAAACTCATAAACTAAAAGAAGGCATAAAAATAGTGTTCTGACTTACCTGAACACTACTTTTTTTAGTCCTACATTTAATTAGATAGTTCTTCAGCAGAAGTGTTCTGGTCTGTCTCCAAACTCCCACCTCCCTGATTGCAGTGGCCATGTTTCCTGGATCAGCCTACTAAAAGAGTACGTAAAAAGTTAGCTTTAAGCCATACAGTAAATCACATATTCTTTTTTTTTTTTTTTGCAAGTCCTGGGCCTTGGACTCAGGGCCTGAGCGCTGTCCCTGGCTTCTTTTTTTCTCAAGGCTAGCACTCTGCCACTTGAGCCACAGCGCCACTTCTGGCTGTTTTCTGTATATGTGGTGCTGGGGAATCGAACCCAGGGCTTCATGTATACAAGGCAA
This sequence comes from Perognathus longimembris pacificus, assembly GCF_023159225.1. Classification (NCBI taxonomy): domain Eukaryota; kingdom Metazoa; phylum Chordata; class Mammalia; order Rodentia; family Heteromyidae; genus Perognathus; species Perognathus longimembris. The sequence goes on from NC_063177.1 coordinate 47,979,102, forward strand.
GCACTCTTGCCACTAGGCCATATTCCCAGCCCCCACATATTCTTTTTAACGGCAATAATACACGATGCTCTAGTCCCAGATAAGATGAACGTAAGCATATCGCAAGCTCCTTCTTCTCCCTAGACAGAATACATTGAACAGCTATTCAACAATTATCAAAATAAAATAACTGCATATAAAGAAAAAAAGGGGCGGGGGGAGGGGAGAACCAGGCACAGGTGGCTCATGTTGTAATCCTAGCTACTCAGGAGGCTGAGATCTGAGGATCATGGTTCAAAGCCAGTCCCAGTCTGTGGGAATGTTATGTCCAATTAACTGGAAGATAACTGAAAGTGGCATAGTGCTAACTTTCAGCAAAAGAGCTCAGCACTGGCCCTGAGTTTAAGCCTCACAACAACAACGAAAGAAGGAGGAGGAGGAGGAGAAGGAGAAGGAGAAGGGGGAGAAGGGGGAGAAGGGGGAAAAAGGGGATGAGGGGGAGGGGGAGAAGGAGGGAGAAGGAGGAAAAAATAGAACTAAAATACCACCACACCCGCAGTAAGCTTACAACTATTTTTCTTTGGTAATCCTGAAACTAACACATAAGAAGTGGACACCAGACCAGAGAGAGCACCAAAAGATACCCTCTATTTCTAGGATGAGGATTGGGAAAAGTTTGTCTTAATGCTCAGTGAGAATGTAGAAATATCAAATGACTCTTCCTCTCTAAAACAAGGACAAGGTATTCCAAGGTTGTTGACCCTCTCTGCACCCAGACAAAAATAAAAGCAAATTTTTAGAGACAGTTTCAGTTATCCAAGAAACTCAAGTTTGGCTTGTATGATCATTCTCTTTAAGCACACAGAAAAATAAAATACTAGAAGACTAAAAAGGTAGTGGAATTACAAACAACTTTTATTCTTCAGGTTTTTTGAGATTTTTACATATATTAATACATTATAAATATGTTATAAAATATTAAAGAAGTAAACTGAAAATAGCAAAACAAAAATCATCTCTAGGACAATAGAGAAAGGGAAGAAGAAATACTTCACTCATCCAAACATTATTTGCTACAAAACACAGAAACAGTAACATGAACTTTCTCAAGTTACCTGCTAAAACACAATGATTTAGAAGATACCACTAAATTATTCATTCAAACTGAATGCTGAATGTTTAATTTTTAGCTGCCAGGTCTGTCCCTCATAGTTATTGATAGATTCACAATATTTGTACTTCCTTAAGACTCAAATTAGAATCTCTAACGGCTTTGTCTGAAGCTTATAAACCTGCTCATCCACTCCACCTCTAGTTGGTGCCTTTTCAATAAAAAAGAACTAAATCCTATTCCTCATATGCTACCCAAACATATACACAAATTAACACCACCACCACCACTCTGGATCAAGATTGGTTAATTTTTCCCTCGCAGCATAGAATTTTTAAATGAGAAACTCAAACTGGAAGCCATAGAAACAGAGTTTCATCAAAGAAAGTACATTCTCTTTTCTCTAATCTTCCTCCAATCAGTACTTAAGTGTGTTCAAACTTTGATTTTTCTTCCTTAGGGTAAGTAAAATGCCAAGTTACCATCACACTATATTTTTATTTCACTAAGAAAACTAAAATCATATTTTACTTTTCACAACCAAAAGCATCTTAGCAAACTTAACAAAGGTATCCAAAAGCAACAAAGACAGGAATTACCAATTCCTGAAGTGGTGTAGAGTAGATAAAATTATGACTTCTCCAACAAAAGTAAGTAAATCTGACAATTAGTAGTATCTATGGAATCTTGAGTAAATTATTTCACTTTTCTGTTCCTTGGTTTTTCATCTACAAAATAATTATACCTACTTCTTTGGGTTATTAAAATGACTAAAAAAATGAACACATGTAACAATGAAATGGTACCTGGTATATGGCCAGTATACACAGTCACTACTGTATATAAAAGTAGTAACAATCGGGGGCTGGGGATATGGCCTAGTGGCAAGAGTGCCTGCCTCGGATACACGAGGCCCTAGGTTCGATTCCCCAGCACCACATATATACGGAAAACGGCCAGAAGCGGCGCTGTGGCTCAAGTGGCAGAGTGCTAGCCTTGAGCGGGAAGAAGCCAGGGACAGTGCTCAGGCCCTGAGTCCAAGGCCCAGGACTGGCGCAAAAAAAAAAAGAATTAAAAAAAAAAAAAAAGTAGTAACAACCACAAAGGAATAAGAGAGAACACCATATTTATGGGGGAAGAAAAGATGAGGAAAAGGCAACTAGGTAACTTTGAAATGAAATAACAGACTGATTAGAAAACTTCATAAATGAGGTGACTACCCTCTAAAGTCAAAGTAGTGAGTTGGAATAAAAACTAAGTCAAGAGAATTCTGTAGAACTGATGGGGAAAAAAAGAAAAAAAATTATGAAGAAGTATGAACATCATACAAGTATACAGGTGAATCTACAGTATGAGTGATCTCAACAACTCATGTTTTATTCAAAAGCATGTTTAACTGGGTGAAAAATGTTAACTTTCAAAAACCTTGAGCTCCCATTTATTCAAATTACTTAAAACAAAAACAAAATGTTAAAAAAAAAAACCAACTCTTGAAGAAAAATCATTTGTTCACTGGTTTTCTTCCCTTCAGGAAATGACCCATATGAACATCAAACTGAAAAGGAATGAAATGTTCTTACTATTGCTTATTATTGATTCTTCATAAACCTTTAAAGTTTAATATCCACCTAAACAGCAAACTGAAAGCTCTCATCAGGTCTGTAAAATTGACTTAACAATTTTCAACTGCTATCCTTCAATCACCTACACTCTTCAACTATAACACACCCACCACAGTCCACAAGGTTTAAGCAGACATGACTTGGAAAGAAGTATGGGGAACACATAAGATGATGTTAAGTGAAATGAACTCCATGTTATGGAAACAATTGTTATATCACTGTTGTAATTACTTTCAACGTGCTATGTATAACTGTAGCTTCTATTATTGATGATCTTCTTGCATCCCCTTCCTGTGGTTGTACCTACACTATCTCTGTATCTTATCTGAGTATATTGGAAACCATGTATACTGGTATTAGATCTAGGAAATTGAAAGGGAATACCAAAATTGAGAGACACAGGGTAAAAAAAGACAAACAACTACGAAAGCAATACTTGCAAAACTGTTTGGTGTAAATGAACTGAACAATTCATGGGGGGGAAAGGGTAAGAGGGAGGAGGGAGGAGGGAATGAGGGACGAGGTAACAAACAGTACAAGAAATGTATCCAATGCCTAACGTATGAAACTGTAACCTCTCTGTACATCAGTTTGATAATAAAAATAAAAATAAAATTTAAATTTAAAAAAAGGAAGTATGGAGAATAAATCAAACTAGGAAGTATTAACTTTACTATCAAGATCCTCTGCCAATTATATTTGGGAAAATAATCTGTCTGTTCTTCAATAGTACCACATTGTCTCTGAGAATTAATGTTTGCCATCTGAGAAGACAGAAGAAGACAATGTTAAAAAAGAAACATGTCTTCTGTCAACACAGTAGGGTAATCATAAAATTCCTCTCTTAGCCTGGCCAAGTGCCCATGGTCCCAGCTATTATAGGAGGCTGAGTCAGGAGGATCATTTTAGCCTGGGAGTTCAAGGCCAGCCAGAGCTATTCAGTCTCAAAACATAAGTTATTTTGAAAATCCCCTCACCTCACCCTCTCTCTGTCTATCTTGAGGGAAAGTTAGAGGTGGGGATAAACACTGCTCTTCTATGTTGAAGACCTCACCCAAATGATAAATGGATAGTGTCATAAGGTGAAATCATCTCTTAAGGGTAGGGATATTAGGTTTCCCTTAAGGAAAGATGGAAATCCACAGCAGAGGAGGTGGCATGAAAGCGCTCCTTTTGATAGTTACGTATCTGAAAATAAATGTCAGAATAATATATGGCCATAACAAAGAGATCTATGAAAGGTGGATTAATTTAGGCACAGTTTCCTGGATCCTACACATATGTGTGTATATACATACATACACAAGGCTATGAATTCCTTCCTCCTAGACTATAATTCCCAAACTTTAGAACCTAGAGTTGATGTCTGTAACAATTTAAAGGATAGAGGCAGTGAAATATTTCTTGGCCTACTCCAAGCTTAATACTGATTATAAGTGGAAATAGACTTCTATAGACATCTAGGAATTCATTGTTTAATGTTAATATAGGATCACAGCATGCCTGATTCACTTCCAGTTCAAATTCCTGCCAATGCAATACTTTAAAAACTCATAAAGCCAATTCTTAACTACCATGGCACAGACACCAACAAAGACACACATTTATAGAAACTACTTTGAAGTTATTTTCCCATTGTTCCACATGGGGTCATGTTAACAGTCTGTTGTAAGGCTTTAAATAATTATTAGATGAGATAATAATTAAATAAGGCTTTAGATAATTATTAGATAAGCTTTAAATAATTATCAGACAAGTTATTAGATATTGTTGGATAAGATAATAATTAGATAAAATAATTTGATAAGTTTAGATAATATAACTAAAGGCTTACTTAAATTTTTAGCTTTGCTAAATTATTTCCTAGATAAAAATTTCACACTAACCAGATACTGGTTGCTCACGTCTGTAATCCTAGTTACCCAGGAGGCTGAGATGTGAGAATCCCAGTTGAATGCCAGCCTAGGTAAGAAAGTCAATAACTCTTATTTCCACTAAAACTACTAATGAAGTCAGAAGTGGAGCTGTAGCTCAAGTGGTAGAGCACCAGCCTTGAGCAAAAAAGCAAAAGGACAGCAACCAAGCCCTGAGGTTCAAGGCCCAGGACTGGCAAAACAAAAAAAAAAGAAAATGAAAAGAAAAATCACACTAAATCTAATAAATTGTGAAAGAGAGAGAGAAATAAAAATTCACCAGTCATATCCTTTTCTAATGCATTTCAATTGACTTACTATTAATTGCCTAATGCAAACTATCAAAACAAATTAATTTAATAAATATCTATTATCTTCCATACGCTATAAAGGATGTTCAAACAGAATTGATATAATTTTGAAAATCCACATAACCTTTAAAAATGTTATAGAAAATTTTTGAATATAAGAAATTTTAAAGCTGTATTTTTAAAATCTAAAACATTCCTGTCACTCTGGAAAACGGTATGGAGATTCCTCAGAAGGCTAAATATAGAGCTCCCCTATGACCCAGCAGCCCCACTTTTGGGCATCTACCCAAAAGACCACAAACAAGAACGCACTATGGAACCAACCCAGATGCCCATCAGTAGACGAATGGATCAGGAAAATGTGGTACATACACAAAATGGAATTTTATGCCTCTATAAGAAAGAATGACATTGCTCCATTTGTAAGGAAATGGAAGGACTTGGAAAAAATTATACTAAGTGAAGTGAGCCAGACCCAAAGAAACATGGACTCTATGGTCTCCCTCACAGGGAATAATTAGCACTGATTTAGGCTACTCACAGCAGAGGATCAAAAGAACCTAATTGCTATGCCCTTATGAATGCATAAAATGATGCTAAGTGAAACAAACTCCATGTTATGAAAGTGACTGTTACATCACTGTTGTAATTACTTTCAACATGCCATGTGAAACCGTAGCTTCTATTGTTGATGATTCTCTTGTATCCCCTTCCTGTGGTTGTACCTGCACTATCACTGTATCTTATCTGAGTACACTGGAAACTGTATATACTGGTATTAGAACTAGGGAAGTGAAAGGGCATATCAAAATTGAGAGACAAAGGATAAAATAGACAAACAACTCCCAAAGCAATACTTGCAAAACCATTTGGTGTAAACCAACTGAACAACTCATGATGGGGAGAGGGAAAAGGGGGAGGGAGGGAGGGATGAAGGAAGAGGTAACAAACAGTACAAGAAATGTACCCAAGGCCTAACGTATGAAACTGTAACCTCTCTGTACACACTTTGCCTAGCATGGGTTCCATTCCTCAGCACCACATACACATAAAAAGCTGGAAGTGGCGCTGTGGCTCAAGTGGTAGAGTGCTAGCCTTGGGCAAAAAGCAGCCAGGGACAGTGCTCAGGCCCTGGGTTCAAGCCTTAGGGCCGGCAAAAAAAAAAAAAAAAAAAAAAATCCACCACTCACCAAATGTTACCATTACCTGCCAAACATTTTTAGTGAAACACACAGTACTGAAAGACACTAATATTTGTAGGATAAACAATCTCATTGTATTATGAGACAGGCTAAAGTAATCTTAAAAATTAATATTGGTTTTGACATGTACAGACCTAACAAAAACAAATTCTTGTTTATGTCTGTGAAGAATAAATGAATTCTATACTATAAAATAAAGTGAGTTATCCGGATATTTAGAGTTATCCTGGTAAGAAATGTTGTCAGTAGGGGCTAGGGATATGGCCTAGTGGCAAGAGTGCTTGCCTGGCATACACGAAACCCTGGGTTCAATTCTCCAGCGCCACATATATACAGAAAATGGCCAGAAGTGGCACTGTGGCTCACGTGGCAGAGTGCTTGCTAGCCTTGAGCAAAAAGCAGCCAGGGACAGTACTCAGGCCCTGAGTCCAAGCTTGACCCAGGCCTGGCAAAAAAAAAAAAAAGAAAGAAAGAAAGGTCAGTAATCTCACAACCTTGAAGGATTCCTGAAAGGCTTTTATTTGAAAATCTATTTCCTACCACTAAAAGAAGATTGCTAGAGGTCATTGCTGGCCAACTCAAGCAGAACTGATCACCACTCTTCTGTTTTACCTGTATACCCAGTAAACTGTAACTGTAATACTGCATGACCATTATTTCTTCATATGCTTTACCTTGAACTTAGCCATTAGCTACATAATGAAAAAAATACTAATTTAAATTTGCCTCTCTACCACTAAAGGCAATATTTTAACCTGTATTATCTTTCTGCAAATTCCTTGGCAAGCCTTCCTGAAAATTGTTACAGACCAAGAGTAGGCCAAATAAAATGGAGCAGATGGAGTTCACAGCCTGTTTGTCAGAGCCCATGAGTTAATGGTTTTTGTACATTTTTAAATGATGAGGGAAACAAAAAAAATTGAAAGAAAATATCTTGTGACAGCTAAAAACAACAAAAAATTTAAGTTTCAGTCTCTATAAAGCAATGAAATATAGTCATGCTCATTCATTTATGTACTGTTTGACTGCTTTGTGCTACAGTTATTGAAACAGACACCATGCTGTCTGCGATATCTAAAATATTTACTATCTCCCTTTACAGAGTCTGCTGACTCTTGTTACAGATCAACAAAGGCAAGAGGGGAAATGAGAAAAGTGACATGTTAATTTAACATTTACTGCAAGATTTATTTATCAAATATTACAGGGTAAAACAAAATGTATGAAGATAGTATAACTGATAAAACTGAGCATAATTTAATAAGTGAATTTGAGAGAAAGATTTTGGAACAGAGTGGAATAGAATGTCCAGGTAGAGATAAAATCATGGAAAAGTTTGACTCCCTAAAGGGCCTGAAATATATTCAATATGGAAAAGCATTTCATAAATGTTGACATCATAAAGATGACACCATAAGGACACTGGAAATACTGAGTATGAGAAATTAGGCACCCTTGCCTTGTGCATCCACAGGCAGTACCCTCTATTTCCTCCACAGCACTTTTACATCTATGAGTAACTACTTGGCTTTCTGGGTATAACACTGCACTGGTGGCTCACTCTCCCAATCCCCAAACCTCTAAATTTCTATCCCTAGCATCACTGTTAAGATTGTACACTTGTACTAAAGGTAACAAAAAAGTGTCCCTTTGTCTTTCTGTTCACCTACCAACTTCTCAGTGTAAAGTGCATTTTACAATGTGCCATTCCAATCTAGATGAAGTCTGTTTTCATCACAACTCTGAACCACAAAACCTCAAAAGCTTCAGCAAAATCTGGTATTAAGTGCACTTTTAAATTAAGGGTGTTTTTTTTTTTTTAGGAGAGGTTAAGTACTTATCTGGCACTTGAAAGAAATCCCTACCAGCTACATTTATCAGCTTCTTAATTATAAAATATGACTTTTAACTCAACAGAAAATAAATTGTAAGTGATCTCTTCTGCTCGAATGCTTTAAATTTTACTGTAGGTGGTACAATTATGAAACAAAATACTAGCTGGTGCTTGTGTTTCACCCCAGTAATCCTAGCTACTCAGGAGTCTGAGATCTGAAGACCATGGTTTGAAGCCAGAGCAAGCAGCAAAGTCTGAGACTCTTATCTCCAAGTAATCACAAAAAAACAGAAGTGGAGCTGTGGCTCAAGTGATGGAGTGCTAGCCTAGAGTAAAACAATCTCAAGGACAGCACCAGGTCCAGGATTGGCACGTAGATACACACATACACACACACACACACACACACACACACACATACACACATATTTACTGCTCACAGGACAACCTAAATTTTATGACTATTTCTTGCTGAAGGAGAAAAAAAACTGTAGCTATACCCATATGACCAGCTATAATTTTTCCTGTATGTAATATTTTCCTAGAAGCTTATATTTGAAACTTTTTAATTAAACTGATTCACACACTCCCAACAATTATTACTCAAGAGATTGTCATGACTCTTTTATATTACTCGAACTCAATAGACAGTGATTATAAATTATATTCCTCTTGGCACAAAGAATAGTAACTGGAACATAAAAAACACAATCACCAGTAATGTACTGTGTTCTCTATACCTTTGAAGTTTCTTTGGCCCATAACCATAAACAGCACAGACTGTTGGATTACTGCTTATTTTGACTGTTTTTAATGCAAATGCTCTCAAAGCCCTAACTTTCCTAATCACTCTTTCCTCTAAGTCTTCCCTGAAAATAGGTATCACAAGCACACTTAAGACACAGCAAAGCCCCAGAATTAAGGATCTGGCATCCCCAAGTTGGAATCTCAGCTCCAACTTTTTTATTTTTTAATAGCTGGATGAGACCTTAAAGTTATTTAACCTCTCTGACCCAAGTCCCACATCTGTCCAACTAAGGAATATCTTTAACTGCTAAGAGATGCTGTGGGACAGAATTTAATGAGATCATACAGAGCCCAGCTCATAGCTGCAGTCCAACCCCCACCCCCTTTTTTTCTTTCTCCCTCTGGGAACGTCGTCAGCAGACAACAAATGTGATCATCTTTACTTTTCAGACTTCTTCATTTCAGAGCAGACATCAAAGCCAATCAAAGCAAGGGGGGAGGAGGGAGGAAGCAAGGAAATGGGGTGGGCTCAGAAGAAACCTCCCCTTAGCTTATCAGCACCTCAAAACCAGATCGAAGGATGGATAGATGGATGGACAGATGTCTGCAGCCCACTTAGCTCTCCCGTAGCCTGGAATATTCTCACACCAAGGGCTTCACGAATGTGGATACTACACTTACACACACACACATACACACACACACACACACACACACACCTTTTCAATGCGCGCACAACCCCTTCCCGGCCCCCCAGAAATAACTCCGTTTTCCTTCGAGGGAGAAGCCGGGGCAACCTTGTCCAGCTTGGGGCCTCCAACGATGTTCGGGCGATGGGAACAGCCGACGTCCAATAGCTGCCACAGCGCGGCCGTCCGCCCGGAGGGTCTCCGTCCGCCCGCCCCCGGCCCGGCTCAGCCAGTACCGGGGTCCCCGTCCGCCCCGGGAGTCTCCGTCCACCCGCCCCAGGCCCGGCTCAGCCAGTTCCGGGGTCCCCGTCCGCCCCGGGGTCCCGGTCCGCCTGCCTGCCCGAGGCCCGAGCCGGTCCCCAGGGTCCCCGTCCACCCCGGGGTCCCGGTCCGCCCGCCCGCTCCAGGCCCGAGCCGGTCCCCAGGGTCCCCGTCCACCCCGGGGTCCCGGTCCGCCTGCCCGCCCGAGGCCCGAGCCGGTCCCCAGGGTCCCCGTCCACCCCGGGGTCTCCGTCCGCCCGCCCGCCCCAGGCCCGAGCCGGTCCCCAGGGTCCCCGTCCGCCCGTCCCAGGCCCGAGCCGGGCCCCGGGGTCCCTGTCCGCCTGCCCGCCCGCCCCAGGCCCGAGCCAGTCCCCAGGGTCCCCGTCCGCCCGGGGGTCCCCGTCCGCCCACCTGCCCGGCCCACACTGCAGCATCTTCTGAGGGGCTGCAGCCAGCGACCCCCACCTCTCTCTGGCCAAGGTTGTGGGTTTTCCTCAGCTCCGTCCGACGGAGTCCGGGCCCGCGGCGCCCCACAGCTCAGGCGCCCCGACTCCTTTTCCCCCCCTCTCCCGCCGCGCCTCCGCACGCCGCAGTCCTACCCACGAGGGTCAGCGTCTCCCACCCGACAGGCCGCTGACGCCGCGGCCCGCAGCGCCCTCCTCACCTTCCTCGGCGTCGCCCGCCGCAGCCGCACAGCCGTTAGGCCTCGACGCGTCGTCTCGGTGGACCCGGCGCGGGTGACGGAGCTCCGAAATGGGTGTGAGGACGCCGCCGCGACTGCGCGCCCCCGCGACTGCGCGCCCCCGCGACTGCGCGCCCCCGCCGCTCCGCCCCGCGCGGCCCCGTGCGGCCCCGCGCAGACGGGGCGGGGCGGGGCGCGCGCCCGCCAGAGGTGCACGCCGCGCCCAAACCACGCCCCTCCTCCCGGCCGATAGCACCTGAGGGCGGGGCTCCGAGAAGACGGAGTGGGCGGATGCGCGCACGTCCCCACCCCAAGCCTTGGGCGCTGCGCGCCTGGGGGCGTGGCCACTGGCGGGCGGGGCCCAGGTGGGCGGGGATAGTCAGGGGCGGGCCGGAGAGGGGCGGAGTCCCGGTCTGGACGCTGGCAGGTCCCGCAGCGCTTCTGCCTGCGCGCTCGGGGAATTTCTAGAGCTGTCAGCGCCCCATCTGTCTCCTCCCCAGAGATCTCGCCACCTTCATCCCAAGGCACAAACAAACAAACAACAGCAGCCGAACACAGCATCTTTGAAGCCTAGCCTCCAGTTGTAGTAAGAGCCCCGCAGCCTCCTTCCCGGGTGACCTGGATCGTCTGCCCTCTCCTCTAGCAGGTCTGCATTTGGGTATCCTTTCTGACCGGCTCCCTGGCGTGTAGCGATCCATCCCGAGACTGGACTTCGAAATCGATCTGCCGCCGCATCTCCAGATTCCAGAGTGCCCCCGGAACTCCGGCCTCCCCGTCGCCAGCCTTCTCCTTCCCCTACCGGACGCCGAGGCCGTGACCCCCCTGGGGCTGACCTTGACTACCTGGGGTTGACCTTGCGGAGTCTGAGAATGTGGTTGACCTTGAGTTTTTCCAAACGCCTTGATTTGTGGCATCTGTCAGAGACTCCATACCACACTTAATTTTGCTAAAAAAGTACAATCTGGTGTTTTGAATATCACTACCTAAAGTCACCTACCATGGGGGTCAAAAGTTATTGCCAGGGAAACAGAAGTTCACCCGGTATAAATAATATATTTCCTGTCCATATTTACTTACACACATGTTTTAAAGAATTTTCTAAATCCCATAACTCTGCATACATCATATATACATATATAATTTTCACCTGGTTTTTTTTTCTGCTTGTCAAATTGAAACCAAATCTCCTCGACTTTCATTCTGCTTTAAAGAGAAACAACAACAACAACTAAGGAGTCGAGATTTTATTTTACTTGTCTTGCTGAATATGAGCTGGACAGCAGATTCAAAGATGGCTCATTGGGGTACATGATTTACATATTTGGCAGTGGGAGTGGAGGAATGGGAGATAGGAAGTCCAAGAAACTGTATCGAAAAACCAAAGAAGGAAACTGGGTGCTGGTGGATCATACCTGTAATACTAGTTACTCAGAAGGCTGAGAGCAGAAACATCTCCATTTGAAGTGTCATGGAAGAAAAGCTCGGCAAAAAAATAAAAATAAAAATAAGCCAACAAAAATTAGCACAATGGAGGCATGGCTCAAGTAGTAGAGTACAATATCGTACCAGCCTAGCAACCAGGAGGCTTAGAGCGATTCAAAACCCTGGATCAGAAACAAAGAAAGAAAAGAAAGGAAGGAAGGAAGGAAGGGAGAGAAGGAGGGAGGGACAGATGGTGGGAAGGAGGAAGGAAAAAGATGAAGAGAGAATGAAAGGAAAAGAGATAAACAAAAAAAGATAGGTAAATTATTCAGAAATATAGAAAGCATGATAGTTGCACATTCAGAAGAAGATATTCTCAGTAGCCTGTGATATTAGGCAGTAAATAAACTTAGGTCAAAAATATATAAACTTGGTTTAAAAAAATGTTACCAAACATTACTTTCATACCAGCTCTCCAGTGGTTCCTTTCACAAGCTAAGCTTAACTAACTTCTGAGTCTACCATCATTCCTACCACATTTCAGGCAAAGTTTCCTGAGATTTTTTTTATCCTCATTGTCTCTGTCTTTTATTCTGTCTGCTCACACTTCTGTTCTTACTTCAAGACAACATGACCAAAAAACACATCTCAACATCCTTGACAAGATAGTTCATTCACCTCTCAAATTCATAACCACTGCTGTCTTATTTGTATCACATTACTTATGTGCTAAAAGTAGTTTGAGGTTAAGAGTTTTATATTCTATCAATCCACGTTATCCACGTTATAGGCTTCATTGTAGTTTATGGTAAATGTTGACAACACTATTGATGAGAAAAAAACACATATAAGAAAGAATATGCAGGAAGTGGAGCTGTGGCTCAAGTGATAGAGAACTAGCCTTCAACTGAAGAGCTTGGGGACAGGACCTAGGCCCTGAGTCCAAGCCCCATGACCATCCCACACCCCCACAAAAAAAAAGAAAAGAAAGAATATGCAAATATTACTATACCCACCAAGTCCTTTACTCACAAAATGAGATATTATCAGCTGGGCACCAGTGGCTCATAGCTATATTCCTAGCAACTCAGGAGGCTGAGATTTGAGGATCAAGGTTTGAAGTCAGCCCAGGCAGAAAACTCTGCAAAACTCTTAACTCCAATAAACCAGCAATATTACTGACTGTTGGCATGGTCAAGTAGTAAAATGCCCGCTGAGCAGGCAAGCAGATCAAGAGCCAAGTTCCTGAGTTAATGATTTGGTAGGAACTCACATAGAAAAGAAAAAGATGCTCCTGGTGGCGCACACCTGGAATCCTAGCTACTCAGGAGGCTGAGATCTGAAGACTGTGGTTCAAAGCAAACCAGGACAGAAAAGTCCATGAGACTCTTATCTTTAATTAACCACCAGAAAACCAGAATGGTGCTGTAGCTCAAAGTGGTAAAGTGCTAGTTTTGAGTGAAAAATCTCAGATGGCCTGATTTCAAGCCCCAAAGGCCCTGATTTCAAGCCCCATAAATGAAAATAAATAAAGAGGAAGGAAGGAAGGAAGGAAGGAAGGAAGGAAGGAAGGAAGGAAGGAAGGAAGGAAGGAAGGAAGGAAGGAAGGAAGGAAAGAAGGAAGGAAGGAAAGAAAGAAAGGACTCAGTCAAATTTTTCTTATGGGGCTGGAGTTGAGTTTAGTGCTAGAGTACTTACCTAACATGCACTCAGACTGTAAGGACTGAGCCCCAGCACCAAAAAGGAAAGGAAGAAAGAAAACTTCCAGACAGATGGCAAATTGTGACAGTGATTGAGTATGAGAATCAATAGCAAGAAAAGAATCCTAAACAAGACCTTTTAATTAAAAGATTGCTACAAAATAATGCATGGGTCATGGTCATGGTGTGTTCAAATGTCTTTGGGGGCAGGCTATTTATCAGATGGCTTGTATCTTGTAAAAAGGTTAGCCACATAATCTCTTGAAATTTCCATGTTCCTAGCTATTAGTACCAAACAAGCAGCTGGTGAGAAGATGTTCCTTCCTGAGTTTCTGTATCTAAGAAATAGAAACAAGCCATATTGCAAGGTTGTCATGGTGGCAACTTGAATCCCCACATCTCATTAACAGATCTCTTAGACAAATAAGTCACATGGGAATACATAGGGCATTAGAAGTTGTAGCTTGAGATTTAACAAGGTATCTAACTATAAATTTAACAGTGAACCTGAAATTTGGCAGTATCTAACTATGTTGAGAAAGAGAATGACATTGTCACTCATCAACTCACTGCCTAAACTCTGGCTGGTGAACAAGGGAATAGTCTATGTTTGATACTTTTTTCGCATGTTAGACACAAAAGCCTTATTTAAATGGATTTTCTAGGACAATTTGTACAAAATTAATGGCAACAATGCTACATTTTTAAAGAATATTTTTCTAACATCTTTAGTATATTATTCGGCATGATTGAGGTCTTTGCCACTTGTTTTGTTTATGCTAGTTTTGGGGTTTGAACTTGTGGCCTGGGCACTGTCCTTGAACTTTTCTGCTCAAGGCTAGTGCTCTACTACTTGAGCCACAGGTCCACAGAAGGGATTTTGGGGTATTTGTTGTTGTTCTTGATGTTGTTTGGTGTTTAATTGGGGACAAGTGTCTCATGGACTTTTCTTCCCAGGCTGGCTTTGAACCTTGATCCTCAAATCTTAGTCTCCTAAATAGCTAGGATTATAGGCATGAGCTACTAATGCCTGGTACAGTTGCCATTTCTATAAACAAGGGAAGGTTCCAAGAAAAGGGATGTGGTTTCTAAATTCAATTTAGTATAACTTTAAAGAATTTCAAAACTGGCACCTGTATCTACAATGCGGGAATGAGGCAAGGCAAATAGAGAAATATCTACTGCACTGACAAAATAGAAAGGGAATTAAGCATCTCTAATGCCAGGATTCCCTACATGTGGCTGAAATTGCTATTAAACAGCTTAAGGAAATGATTACTAATTGTGGAGGCTTACAGGAGAGACAAAAGGGACCAACTTCTGATGGCAATTTTAGTCTGATCTTAATGCATTCCCAATAGTATTTCCCCTGCTTTTTACAATATACAACAAAAAGAATTCAAGAGTATTATCCTTTGTGTTTCTCCAAAGGGAAAACTTGCGCAAGGAAATGGATACTTGAGGAACATAAAACCAAAATGTATTCTTGAAACTCAACCATCCAACAAATGTTTATCAAGTGTCTGGTATTCTTGCTTAGTAAGAACTTGAAGAACAGGCTGTGATAATACATGCCATCCCATGTAATCCCAGAATTCAAGAGGATCAGAGAGCCAAGAGTTATGTAGTAAGACTTTGTGTCAAACAAACAACATTAAGAGCAACCTTCCAGGAGAATGGAAGCACTCAGGAAGCTAGGACAAGAGGATCACTGGAGCCCAGGAGTTCAAGACCAGCAGAGATAACTAGTGAGATTCCCACCTCAAAAACAAACAAAAATCAGCAAACAATGGAAGGCAATATTTGTTCCACTGATAAAGTTATATGTGAATTGCAATATGCTGTGGAAAACTCAAATGGAACTGAAGTTACCTAATGACTTCTAGCGGAAAAGAGGGCAAGATCAGTTATTAGAGTGCAGAATATACTAGAGAGAGAAAAGAAGTCTACATGGTTTTTTTTTTTTTTTTTACAAACACAAAGCCATCACTTTACCAAAAAGGGATCAGGTGAAAGCTACTAGATTCAGTTTGTGCTTTAAACTGGGAGAAATGAAACCCTTTAGGAAGTGATATCTGAGAGAGGGGAGGGAGGAGATGGTAAGAGGACACCTATCTGTTTCAGATGAGGCCATGATTCCAGGCATATATTACATCCCACAGCTGTTCACGGGGAATCTAACACCCAGGGCTGCTAAGTACTGAGAAACTGTAAAGAGAAAAAATGACAACACATTATTTATTTTAATGCATGATTTAAAGAAATAACATAGATACTGAAAACTTTACAATAGAAAAGCAGAACTCCAGAATACATCATTTAAAAGTGTGGGGATCTGTAGGAACTAGATAAGCAAAAACAAGCCATTCCATCTATCTTTATTTTTGATACTTAAATTATAGTGAAACTTGATAATCATGATATAAATCAATCTCAGCAAAAATGAAATCTAATTATCTGTAATATTTTTGTGGATAAGATGCTAAAGGAACAAACAGTTTGATATAATTAGGTAGATTTAAAGTTAGCTGAATGCACGTTCCTAGATGAAGGCAGAGAAATCACTCTGATCAATACAGAAGATAAAACAAAAATAATGCAATGTTTTAAAAATATGATTGAAGACAGAAAGTGAAATAGTTTTATTTGAACAGTTTAAACTCCAAGCTAAAACCTAAAAGATAAAATTCAACATAACTACATAAAAATTCGACATTGGTGTTGAACAATTAAATTCTACAAGCACAAATTAGGATAGATTGTAGTTTATGCCAAAAAAAAAAGTAAAATAAAATCAGAGCCGGGTGCTGGTGGTGTACGCTTGTAATAATAACTACTCAGGAGGATGAGATCTGAGATTCACTGTTTGAAACCAGCTCAGGCAGGAAAGTCTGAGACTCATCTCCAATAAACTACTCAAAAGGAGTCAGGCAAAAGATAAAACATTCTAGAAGAATACAACTCTCTTCAGTAGTTTGCCCTCCACCTCATTTGCCTTTGACTTTGCTTACCTCAACTCTCTCTCCAAACTCAAAAAGTCTTACCTATGTCAGGATTCACTTTCAAAAGTTCTTTGTGGGGAAATTTCAGATGTTTTATCATTAGTAAGACCTTTCTCCATAATCTATCATCTGCCCTTGAGTTATTTTTTTGTTTTTTCAAATTGATATTATAAAGGTGATGTACAAAGGGGTTAAAGTTACATAAGTCAGGTAAAGAGTACATTTCTTTTTGGACGATGTCACACCTTCCCTTGAGTTCTTTTAATCTAGAAATTGAGCATGTTGCCATGTTAGATTACATCATTATTCTATCCAAGTATAGCAAGGTCCTCAGTAATTAATCAAAACATAAATAACCAGTGGAAAATAACAAGTCAATCTTTTCTTGTGGTTACCACCTTTTGCCACTAGATGGTACTTGTTTGCTTGAGAGAGAAAAATGCTGATTCAGTTGGCCTAGCTCATAATGAAACTAACCGATCAGAGACATTATAGACCCAGGCTCCATAGGCTTACATTTGTAATCCTAGCTACTCAGGAGGCTGAGATCTGAGGATTGTGTTTCAAAGCCATCCTATCTCCAATTAAACACACACACACACACACACCCCACAATGGAAGTATGAGCTCAAGAGACAAAGAGTCAATATTGAGAGAAAAAGCTAAGGGATAATACCTAGTACTGCCACCAAAAAGAAGGAGAAAGAGGAGGAGGAGGGGGAGGAGGAGGAGGAGGGGGGGGGGAGGAGGAGGAGGAGGAGGAGGAGGAGGAGGAGGAGGAGGAAGAGGAGGAGGAGGAGGAGGAGGAGGAGGAGGAGGAGGAGGAAAAGAAAATCAAGGAAGGGAAAATTTGAATAAGATAAAGGAACCATTTTAATTTTTCTCCATGTTCATATGGTTATAATATTATATATAAATATATATCCTATAATATGATACTATAAGCCACAAGATACAAGATAAGCTACAAGACAAAATAGAGCAACTGATCCAGAATTGCAATCATCCAAACACAATGGATATTTATTTCTCATGCATAGCATAGCAGTTTAAAAGAATGCCCAAAGTGACATTGATCAAGTTGCATTATCCTGAGTACGTAAGTTGACTTGTGGAATTGAAACACCTTTGTACAACTAAAGAAAATTTAGAAAACATGCAATAAAAAGGATGCCCATGGCCTAATTACACATTTGGGAGATAGAGAGGTTGGAAACACACAAGGGCACAAAGATTCTCATCTTAGCTGCCCAGGTCCACTTCCAAGTTTGGGGAGCAGTATCTGTGTGGCTGACCAGATGTATGGGGACCTGCCAACTAATTAGATGCTTCAAAGCAGCATCTTCCTATCAGGGGAGGGAAACCTCAAACCTTCAAAAACAGCTAGCCATGCTCTTTCTTGAAGATTCTGTCTTTCAGTATGTCTAAGTTTCTTGTATTAGCTGTCTTCCTCTGGCATGTTTGTGGCTGCCCATGTCATGTAATATATCTCCTTTTTCTGCCCTTCACCAATTCTCTTTTATGTGGCATATGGGAGCAAATGGCTGGACCTGACATAAAGAACTCTTAGAGTTTAGCTTAGGGCTCTAAAAGTCTTGTTTCACTTGGAGTCAGAGGGAATTTGAGAGGGGGATAGGAAAGAGTTAAAATACATAAATGACAGGGAGGAGGTAAAGGGCATGAAGATAATTAGACTTGATTTCTGGAGCAATCATTCCACTCTGCTATTGAAGCCAGAAAGCAGCCACAGATGATATGTAAACTAACAAGTGTGGCTGTGGTCCAGTCAAACTGCACTTATGAGCACAAAAATCTGAATTTTTCTTTTTTCCTAACCACTAAAATATGTAAACATCATTCTTAGCCAATGGGCTATTTAAAAACAGAATATGAGGTGGATTTGGCCCTTGGGTTGCAGTTTTCAGTCCTTATTGTAGATGATCAAATAGAAAGAAAGACTAAAGGAAGTGTTAGAAGGATCTTATCCCCCACCCCCTTTGGTCCTGCAGTTGAACTCAGGGTGCTATCTCTGAGCTTTTCACTCTACTACTTTGAGCCACAGCACCAGCTTTGGTAAGTGGTTAATCAGAGATAAGAGTCTCACTGACTCTCCAGCCCTGGCTGGCTTTGAACTGCAATCCTCAGATCTCAATCTTCTGTGTAGCTAGGATTACAGGCATGAGCCACTGGAACCCAGACTTCAAAAACCGTGAAACTACAAGTCACATACAAAATGATGTTATAATTTCACTTATTTCTTTAAATAATGGAGGCGATAGGATGTTACAATTGATTCAAAGGAAAATTCAAACAATATACACATACAATACACAGATACACAAAATCAAAAATGTGGAAATAAAAGTACTATTGGATATAAAATTGACCAGTACTATTTTCACAGGGTAATAATCTGTTGTATTCCTATAGAAAATGAAATCATTTGAATTTTCAGGACAAGTGTTATAATTTCAGCACTCAGGATGGTGAGGCAAAAAGACTGTGAGTTTGAGACCTTATCTCAAAACAATAACCAAGCGAGTAAACAAAAAACTGACTAGAGTCATCCGCTATACACCAAGTTGTTTTTTTTTTGCAGCTTGTAAAGTTTTAACATATCTCAAAGACCGTTGGAGGCTCAGCCTTCCCACATACAACAGGAAAACTGAGACCACGTTTCCCAGTGATAAAATCAATCACATTGGAATCATCTGCATAGACCGGTTTCATGCTACCAAATCAATACCTTAATATTGCTTTACAAGGACTGCAAAGATGATTTCATACCATTTTCACAATACGATAACCATAGAACACATTTTCGTTCATCTACCTCAAGAACACTTTCTCCTCCCCAACCGCTTCCTCCTCCTTCTTGTGCCAGTCCTAGTGCTTAAATTGAGGGCCTGGGTCCTGTCCTTGGGGCTTTTTAGCTCAAGTTTACCACTTGAGCCACAACTTTACTTCTAGCTTTTTGGGGTGGTTAATTGAAGATACAAGTCTCATGGACTTTCCTTCTTGGGCTAGTCTAGAACTGCAATTCTCAGATCTCAACCTCCTGAGTAGCTAGCTAAGATTCTGGGCATGAGCCACAGGCACCTGCCTAAGAAGCCTTCCCCAGTCAGCCTAGAGAACCATATGCAGGATCCAGCAGCACAATGACTTTCAAGATCTACACTCAGATCACAGATATAAGCAAATTTCCAGCTGTGAAAGGCCGCAGAAGTAGACAAACATCTCAGTGTCCCTATTTTCCTCTATAAAACACTGCTATTTTGGCCACATCCCCTCCAACATTTGTTATTGCTAGTTTTCTTGATATAGGACATTCTTCCTGGGGTGAGATGGAATCTCTATGTTGTTTTGATTTGCATTTCTTTTATGGCCAGTGATGTCCAGCACTTTTTCATATGTCTCTTGGTCATTCTCATTTCCTCATCAGAGAAGTCTCTTTTGAAGTCTTTAGCCCACTTGTTGAGGGGTCTATTGGTTCTTTGCAGTTTTGTTTTGGAGGAATGTAATTTTTTTAGTTCTGCATATATTTTAGATATGAGGCCTTCATTGTTGGTGGGAATGTAATCTGTTTCAGCAATTCTGGCAAGCGGTTTGGAGATTCCTCAGAAGGCTAAATACAGAACTCCCCTATGACCTAGCAGCCCCACTTTTGGGCATCTACCCAAAAGACCACAAACAAGAACACACTAAAGCCACCAGCACAACAATGTTCATAGCAGTACAATTTGTCATAGCTAGAATATGAAACCAACCCAGATGCCCCTCAGTAGACGAATGGATCAGGAAAATGTGGTACATATACACAATGGAATTTTATGCCTCTATCAGAAACAATGACATTGCTCCATTTGTAAGGAAATGGAAAGACTTGGAAAAAATTATACTAAGTGAAGTGAGCCAGACCCAAAGAAACATGGACTCTATGGTCTCCCTCACAGGGAATAATTAGCACAGGTTTAGGCAAGTCACAGCAGAGGATCACAAGAGCCCAATAGCTATACCCTTATGAACACATAAGATAATGCTAAGTGAAATGAACTCCAGGTTATGGAAACGACTGTTATATCACTGTTGTAACTACTTTCAACGTGCTATGTGTAACCACAGCTTCTATTATTGATGACGTTCTTGTATCCCCTTCCTGTGGTTGTACCTGCACTATCTCTGTATCTTATCTGAGTACATTGGAAACCATGTATACTGGTATTAGAACTAGGAAAATGAAAGGGAATACTAAAATCGAGAGACACGGGGTAAAAAAGACAAACGACTACAAAAGCAATACCTGCCAAACTGTTTGATGTAAATGAACTGAACAACTCTTGGGGGGGAAGGGAAAGTGGGAGGAGGAGGGGGGAATGAGGGAGGAGGTAACAAACAGTAAAAGAAATGAATCCAATGCGTAACGTATGAAACTGTAACCTCTCTGTACATCAGTTTGAAAATAAAAATTAAGAAAAAACACTGCTATTACTGCTAATAATAGTAAGTGATTTGTAGACTGATAATGACAATTAACAACAACAAAACAAACAAATGCACACTTAGCTTGCTTGCAGTCTGACATAATATTACTACATGTTGTATTGCTATTGTTATTCTATTTATTATACTTCAGAGCTTGATAACCTCTAATTTACCTCAAATTTGCCAATGATCTTTTCATCTTGATAAAGTTCTCAGTGACTATTTTTTATGTCACACTTATGTGTTTTAGAGAAATTTTCTTCTTGGGCACTGGGAGATACCAATATATTGTATTGTCTACATCCTGAATGAAGTGGAATTTTTCATGGCTTGTCTAGTATGTCCTCTGATATAATCTGTCAGGGGATATGCAAGTCTTTTGTTTTCAAATATTGGCATTGAAAATACACAAAAAAATGGTTTTTCCGTTATGCACTCTATTTTGTTAGATATTTAATGTAATATAATATCATTTTTGCTAAGATTAAAAATTGAATTTTCCACACAACAACGGTCACCAAAAAGTAATTAAATCTGAAAGTACTTTTATTCCAAATAAATGATATGCAATCACATCTTCTCTGCTTGGCTTAAAGCATATTTGACATAAAAGAAAATTAGAATCTTCTGCGTGCTTGTGATCCACACCTATAATCCTAGCTACTTAGGAGGCTAAAATCTGAGGATCATGGTTCAAAGCCAGACAAGGCAGTGAGAGTCCTACCTCCAATTAACTAGCAAAATGACAGAAGTGGAGTTATGGCTCTAGTGTCAGCTTTTAGCAGAAAAAGCTGAGAGTGCTCTCTCCCTGAGATCAAACCCAGTAGTAGCACAAAAAATAAAAAGAAAAGAGGAAGAAAGGAAGGAAAGAAAAGAAAGGAAGGGAAAGAAGGAACAAAAGAAAAAATGAACTAGTATTTGTATATCTGCACTTTTAAATTAAACCAAAAAGGCACTGGATTTGTTTTGTTTTCAGATCCAGAGGTATTTTTTTTCTGAAATAGGATATTTTTCCTATAGAAAAAAATAACATTTTTATTCTATATACTGTCCACTCTATGGTGCCCAAACTGTTATTCCAAGTCCTCAAATTCAGTGTTTTGTGGGTTTTTATCCTTCACTCTCTCTTCTCTATGATAGATAAAACCTAGTCTATAGAAACAATCTCAAGTTGCAGAATCAAAGCCCATCAGGAAAAACTTTGAGTTGAGGACATTTCTGTCTGTTTTTGATTTTTAAAAATGTCTATTTAGATAGACTTAGAAGTTGGGTACCAATCACTTCTGCTTGTAATCCTAGCTACTCAAGAGACTGAGATCTGAGGATCACAGTTCAAAGCCAGACTAGGCAGAGAATCTTTGGGATTCTTATTTCTAGTTAACCACCAAAATACAGGAAGTGGGGCTGTGGCTTAACTGGTAGAGTGCTAACCTTAAGCAAAAGAAGCTCATGGACAGTGCCCAAGCCCTGAGTTCAAGCCCAATGACCAGCACACACACACACACACACACACACACACACACACACACACACACACACGATAAAGACTTTGAAATCTCTTTGGATTGACATTCGATGGTTGGCACTGGTGGATTTCATTTTCTCTTTGTTTTATCATCAACTCTGCTGGCATCTCCTGTTTTGAAATCTAGTCAGCTTTCTGAGGATTGGGTAAGAGAGAAATGGCTTGTGAAATGCTTAAATGTGGAACAACCATTTGAGAATGTTACATGGTAAGAAGAATAGACGGATTGACATGGAAGATATTTTCTTCTCAGTATACTTGGTGCCAAATAAGGGCAAAGTTAGGAAAACAATATTCAGTGTGCTGTAAAATAATACTGAACAGAAAAGTGAGTCAGCGTTGTGAATCTGTCCTCAGGATCATGGACATAGAACTCAGTGGCAAACTATGTCTATTTAGTGGTAAACAAATTTATGTTACACATATTTGCATTGTACAAAACAACCTAGTTAGGTAGAGAAGTGAAATTTGGTCCTACCTTCGAACCCATGTAACATCTTTGGGGACTTAGCCAGAAAAGAGAATGTTTTCTAATAATGGCTCCATTAAAAAATCATGATGACACTACAAAGGGAGAAGTATGTGTTCTGTTTGTATGGGAATGTTTTCTAATGCAAATATCTTTCTATCCAAATAAGTGAGAGCTTTAGATGGGAGGCAGTCTATGAGTTGGGGGTGTAACTCAGTCATAAAGCACCTGCTTAGAATACAAGAGGCCCTGGATTCAGTTCCTAGCATCCTCCCAAACACACATGTCTACCAGGGTCTGGGGAATGTGATTTTTTGTTGAGGTTTCCTAGATAGATAGTTGTCTTCTTAGCTTGCCTTCACAGGGAGGGCAGATGTAGGGAGAAGACTGAGAAACACAGTCTTTTTTAAGTAAGACTACTGTCCTCTAATATTTGCTAACTTCCAATCTGATTTCTTAGTGACTCCTTTGCAGATGTAGTTCACATTGGAGATTTAGGTCTCTAGGATATGAATTTTGGCAACACTGTGCAATTGAAAGCAGTGTTCTTACTTTTTGACATAGTAAAATGACTTCCAGGAATTTTTCCCTTGTGTGTTATAAGGTATGGGTGGGAAGAATTGAAGAGCAACAACTGGAAAAGTGAGGAAATTCGACATGTTAGCGACTTTTTGTTTCTCTGTGATATTTTGAACTCGGAGCCTAGTGCTTGGGCAAATGCTTTACTACTTGAGCCATGCCCCAGCCCTTAATTGTACTCATTATTTTCAGGCAAGATTTTTGTTGGTGACCAGCTTTGGATCTTGATCCTCCTACCTATACCTCCTATGTAGCTGGATTATAGTTATATATCACCATTCAAGGATCATTTGGAGTCCCACTAACATTATCTTAACTTCAGGCTGGCTTCTGACTACTAGATCTCATATCCTGGTAGAATAGGCATGAGCCACTGTGCCTGGTCTTATATTTTTTATTTATAATATATATACAAAGGAAAAGCACAGTGTTCAATAATATTAATAACTTGGTATGTCATGATACAATACAGAAAAATCAGACAATCAATGAAAATGTTTTTGAAGAACATGTTTGTTTTTACTTGTGTATGCGTGTGTGTGCGTGTGTGTGTGTGTGTATAGGGGATTGCACTCAGGAACTTGCACTCTTTGGGTTTTTCACTTATAGTTGGCACTCTACCACTTGAGCCATGCCTGCAATTCCAGGTTTTTGCTTTTTCATTGGAGATAAGAGTTGCTCTGATTTCTCTGCCCCCACTGGCTTCAAACCGTCATCCTCAAATCTCAGCTAGGATTATAGGTATGAGCCACCAGCACCCTGCAAAAAAGTAGAGGGTGGTATTAGGATTTGAACTCAGGGTTTCACACTTGCTTGCCAAGTACCCCACCGCTTGAGCCACCACCACAGTCCAATAGTCATCTCTTTTGCCTTCTCTAGTTTCATAGTAGTTATAAGCAGCATTTCTGGGAACAAATTAAATCATACCTATAAGCACTTAGGATAACAATGTTCCAATTATTTACTAGCTACTTCCTTATTTCTCTTTCTGCTACCTTTCTCTATTTCATCTGTGTGCATGGCCTCAACTATTACACCTCAATAAAGACAATTCACTAATCTGTAATCCTTAAAGATACACCTAAATAAATGCCCTGATGAATCTTCCAAATGCTAATGAGGCATTTCATTACCCACTGCTTGCTGTTCATTTCCTCCATTGTTTTCTGCTTGTTTGGTTTTGTAGTGCTGGGGATCAAATCCAGGACCTTTTATAGGTAGGCAAGCAAGTGTTCTACTATTGAGTACACTACAGACCCCGCTGATGTTTCTGCCATCTCAAACTCATTATGTCCCAAAGGCAAACCATTAACTGCCTGGAAACAGAAACAAGTACCTTCCTGGAAACTATTTACTTGATGATCGCTCTCTTTTTTTTTTTCTCTCTCTCTCTCTCTCTCCAGCATCATCAACTAGTAATCATGGCCAATCCACTGGCATTTAAAGCCACAGTAAAGGATGGAACAAACCACATATATATGTATATGTATATGTATATGTGTATATATATATATATTAAGTTGGTAAGGTATTAGATTCATAGTAGCTTAATATAATACATGTTATACATTATGTGGATGTAGAATAAAGCATTACTTTCTTTTAGCTGCACCTTAGCTTATCCTATGACATCTTAATTTCATGTAACAAATATTAAACTTTTGGAAAAAAATTTCCCACTGATTAAAGCATCTAAATGTTAATGAGGCTTATTGACTCTTTGTATTTGCATCTCACCAACCTAAGTGGCTGGGAAAAAATGACTTACTCCGGTAACAATTGGATACCTGAGTCAAATATGGATATGATTTCATCTTTAATTGCAATGTTGAAGCTTTCAGATTAGTTATCTATGAGCTTCAATGTCAGGCACATCCTTAATTTACTAAATCAGCCTTCATATCCCTAATTGAAATGATTTCTTCAATAATATATCTTCAAGGCAAGGGACTATTTTGACTTAATTGAAAAGAAAATGTCATTTGATGAGTCGGTCTTCTTGGAAAATGTCTCTTTGCATATACATTGAATCAAATAATCAGCTCAGTAACATTTTGCAATTGGAGCACACACTCATAATTTTAAATGATTATAACTGTGTAATTAAGCGCTGTGAATTCACGATACCTTGATGGGAGAGAATCAGCTTACCTAACAGCAAGACTGTGCTACCTTAGGGAAATTTTCTAACTGATGTTTGCTTCAGTTTATTTTTATCTCTGAGGGGTAATTCATTAAGGATAATAGAGTTCAATGTATTTATAATCAATAGGTCTTAAAGTTTTTTGTTTTGTTTTGTTTTTTCAGTCCTGAGGCTTGAATTCAGGGCCTGGGTGCTGTCCCTGAGCTTTTTTGCTCAAGGCTAGCATTCTACCACTTTGAGCCACAGTGCCACGTCTGATTTTTTGGTGGTTCATTGGAGATAAGAGTCTCACAAACTTTCTGGTCTGATCTGGCTTAGAATTGTGATCCTCAGGTCCTGAGTAGCTAGGATTACAGGTGTGAGCCACCAGCACCTAGCAGTTCTAATTTTTGATTTGTTTCATTTAATAATACTCTAGCAAAAACATCTGTAATTCTTTGCACTGGTGGCTCTAACAGAAGTCAGTTTTCTGATTTGGAGAAAATTATTTAACCTTGCTTTCTTTCATCTAAGAAATATGAAATTCCATTCCCCAGTACTTGTTCAAGTTGTAATATTTTGCAATTATCCAACTGAAGATGTAGCTCAGTGGTACAGGGCTTATCTTTGCTATTCAAGGCCCTGGGTTTAATACCAAGTATTGTAAAATAAATAAAAATCATCCACAAATTGAAGGTGATATATAAGATTCATTTTACTATAAAAATATGTAATATAATGTATGCCATATATTACGTTTAATACATCATATATTACATATTATTTATAATGTTATGCATACTATTAGATATCATGCATTATACTATGCATTGTATTATATTCTAATTTATGATATGTTTATTATATGTAATATATAAAATTATATATTAATATTTTATCTTGTAATAATTATACTTATTGACTGTGCAATCAAGGGGCTCCGTTCTGTATCTGGAGACAGTCAAACTGAGATGCTCCATTCACTGTTTTCTTTTTAATTAAGGATTATTGGTAATGAAGGCATTAGATAAAATAAACAATGAGCCCCCCTCCCTCTAAGAGACACAAAGGTTCCAGGACCACCCTCTGAATTCATGGAAAGGATACAAAGAGGTAAAGCACAGATACCATGAACTGTGGAGTAGAGGCAGGAACTCACCTGCACTGTATTAGAGCAAGCACAAGGTCCAGACAGAGCCACTTCAATAAGCTGGTAACTATGAATATGAGAGAAGGTAATGTGAGACAAAGAGCTACCTCCCAGGAAAGCAGAGCTCAAGAATAGAAACAATCCATAGTAACAATAATGACAATAGGCTAAAACTTATGAGATTCATGTACATAAAAACATTTCAAATTTCCAAACAATGTCATTACAAAATTAAGTAAAGAAACTAGAGCTGGCACTGGTGCCTCACAAGTGTAATCCTAGCTACTCAGGAGGCTGAGATCAGAGGATCACAGTTCAGAGCTCTACTGGGCAGGAAAGTCCATGAGACACTTATTTCCAGTTAATTACCAGAAAGCCAGAAGTAGAGCTGTGGCTCAAATGGTAGAGAGCTAGGCTAGGGCACAAAAGGTCAGAGACAGCATCCAGGCCCTGAGCAGAATAGCCACCACCATTGAGAATGGAATTGTTTATGTAGTGGAAATGTTCTAGACAGGCAGACTGCACATAACATATAGGAAGAGAATAAAGAAATAAACAATGCCAAAGGGGGAGGGAGCAGGAGGGGAAATGAGGGAGAAGGTAACAAATTGTACAAGAAATGTACCCACTGCCTTACGTATGAAACTGTAACCCCTCTGTATATCACTTTAACAATAAATAAGTAATTATTCAGAAAAAAAGAAATAAACAACGCCAAGGCATCCAATATATGTCAAGAAAATCCAATAAAAATGTTTCCCTATGACGTTAGAGCCACAACAGATGATACAGAATGTGTATATAAAGATATAATTCAAGAATAGATCTTATGTGCTAGCAATGAGGCCTAGGGGTAGAGTGCTTACTTAGCATGCATGAAACCCTGGGTTTGATTCCTCAGTACCACATAACCAGAAAAATCCAGAAGTGGTGCTGTGGCTCAAGTGGTAGAATGCTAGCTTTGAGAAAAAAAAAAAAAAAAAAAAAGCCATGGACAATGCTCAGGCCCTGAGTTCAAGACCCAGGACTGGCAAAAAAAAAAAAAAAAAAAAAGAAAGTGTAGATCTTATAAATAAAAAAAAACAGGAGCTGGGGATATGGCCTAGTGGCAAGAGTGCTTGCTGGGGATATGGCCTAGTGGCAAGAGTGCTTGCCTTGTATACATGAGGCCCTGGGATCGATTCCCCAGCACCACATATACAGAAAACGGCCAGAAGTGGCGCTGTGGCTCAAGTGGCAGAGTGCTAGCCTTGAGCAAAAAGAAGCCAGGGACAGTGCTCAGGCCCTGAGTCCAAGGCCCAGGACTGGCCAAAAAAAATAAAAATTAAATAAATAAATAAATAAATACTACGCTACTAATTTTAGGATCAATCTTTTTTTTTTTTAGTGAAGTGTGATAGAAAAAATTTTAAACCCATAGCTGGGCACTGGTGGCACATGCCTGTAATCTTAGCTACTCAGGAGGCTGAGATTTGAGGATTGTGGTTGGAAGACAGCCCAGGCAAGAAAGACAGTGAGACTCTTATCTCCAATAAACTGCTCAAAAAAGCCAGGAGTGGCGCTGTGGCTCAAGTGGTAGAACAAGAAACAGCTCAGGGACAGAGCCCAGGTGCAGAATTCAAGTCCCAGGACTGCCAAAAAGGAAAAGAGAGAGAGAGAGAGAGAGAGAGAGAGAGAGAGAGAGAGAGAGAAATTTCAAGTTCAGTATGATTACTGAATCTCAGTAAACTATCTTCAAGAAATAGATAGTATTCGCTTTTATTCTTTTCTGTTTTAGCTTTTGCTGTGCTGGACATTAGACTCAGGGCCTCATGCATGCTAAGCAAGAGCTCTACCACTGAACTCCACTCCTAACCCTATAGATTATCTTTTGCCAGTTCTGGAGCTTGAACTCAGGGCCTGGGCACTGTTTCTGAGCTTCTTTTGCTCACAGCTAGCACTCTACCACTTGAGCCACAGGGCCACTTTCGGCTTTTTCTCTTTATGAGGAGTTGAACCCAGGGTTTCATGCATTCTAGCACTCTATCACAAGGTGGGATCTGCAGATTGGTAGGCTTGAGTATTCCTTGGAAGTTTGTTAAGCAGAATCTCAAACCTCGTGCCAGGCTGATTGAATTTTCACTTTTTAAAAATGTGTTCAGGTAATTTCTTATGGATTTTGTAGTCTGAGTGTCAGTAAATCATTTACAGAAAACAAGATGTTGCCAGGGTTATTGTATTACAGTTGCTCTGTCATTCTGTTGACCAGAGCAAATTCTCAAATATGAAATTACTGAGACATTAGCATCCCAGAGCCCTTCAGAATGCCTGAAAACAAAATTCATATTTCTCAAAAATGAATCCAGGGGGCTGGGGATATAGCCTAGTGGCAAGAGTGCCTGCCTCGGATACACGAGGCCCTAGGTTCAATTCCCCAGCACCATATATACAGAAAACGGCCAGAAGAGGCGCTGTGGCTCAAGTGGCAGAGTGCTAGCCTTGAGCGGGAAGAAGCCCTGAGTCCAAGGCCCAGGACTGGCCAAAAAAAAAAAAAAAATAAAAATAAAAATGAATCCAGGAACAAAGAAACAAGAAGTGAAAGTATGATCTTAACTTTAAATTCATCAGAACACAGAGCAACACATCATTAACTTGCCTTCAAAGAATTTCCACTATTTGCCTTTGTGATGTAAAATTAAATAATTTACCCTCGGGTAAGATTGGAGAAAGAATATTTCAAGCTGTTAAAAAACAATTCATCACGAATACTGTCTAAAATTGAAATGTGTTATGCTCTAAAACAATCAGATTTTCTAGCATGTGTAGTGTCATGGGTTGGATCTCCAGCCTTACTGATAAATAAGAATAAGCAAAATAAACAACAGGAAAAAAACACAGTAAAATAGTCGAATGACTCTTTAAAAAAATAACCTTACAGACATGGCTCAGAGAAGCAATTTTGTGGTAAACATATGCAAGTCAACCATTTCCTCGCTTTCACTTCCATTTATTTTTCTTATACTAAATTTAAGAAATTTGAACATTTTAATCATCATTGCTTTGAATCTCTGTTTTTTTTTTTGTTGTTTTTTTTTTGGCCAGTCCTGGGGCTTGGGCTCTGGGCCTGAGCACTGTCCCTGGCTTCTTTTTTGCTCAATGCTAGCACTCTGCCACTTGAGCCACAGCACCACTTCTGGCCATTTTCTGTATATGTGGTGCTGGGGAATCGAACCCAGGGCCTCATGTATATGAGGCAGGCACTCTTGCCACTAGGCCATATCCCCAGCCCCTCTCTGTGTATTCTTATTTACAAATTTTACTAAGCTTTTATGCTACGGTTTTAGAGTTTCTTTGTGGCACTGCATATAAAACCAAGATCTTTCACTTGATAATCATGAGCTAGATTCCCCAGCCTTTCTTTCTGTTTTTGCTTTGTTTTATTGAGACAAACTCTCAATGCATAACTCAGGCTGGGTTTGGACTCATTATCTTCTTGCCTTTCACCTCCCAAATGCTGGGACAGCAAGTGTGGACTTACTAGCTTAAAGGCATGTTTGACATCAAGCATACACATGCTCATTTTTCATTCTAGGTTTCAGTTCTATAGACTTGAGTAGAGTCATGGTTAGGTAGAAACCAAGGACCAAAAGACATCTATAGGACAGAGAGATCCTTCCCTCTCGCATTACCTGAGATTCCTACAATGCATATCCTGTCAACATCAAGTCACCTCACTGACTTCCACAGTGCCTCATCCAAAGGGCTGCCTTATTAAGGAAGAGAAAGAAATAGAATGAAGGCAAAATTATTATTCTTGAAAAGATAACACCGCAGCCCAGCAGTTTTACCCTCTGGAGATGCACCGCTGAGAAGGGGCAGAGATGGTGTCAACCCCTGAAGTTGGTCTATAATGTCCCCAATTTGTTAGTGCACTATAGAGTTTAAGACATCAATGCCAGATCTCTCGGGAGGAGGCCACATCAGCGTAGCCACTGAAGAATCCTCACATGGTTTTTTTGAAGGACTGTGGCGAGCAGTCTTACCAATGGTCACTGAACCACAAGGTCACAAGACACCAGGAAGGAGGACCAATAGCAAGAGTGCCACAGATCCCCAGATAAAGATTTTAAAGCAAATATCCTCAGCAGAAGAGAGAATACATGGCAAAGGAAGACATAACAGAAACGTGAACAAATATTTGCAGGGGGCAGGAAAGGACAACCTTGAGGATTCCAAAAAGGACCAATCAGAATGTCTCAAAATGAAAAATGTAGTAGCTGAAATAGAAAGCTCAGTGAATGTGTCATAAGAGAAAGACAAACAGAAGAATTAATAGGAAGCTGGAAGTAATTTGAATCTCAGCACAGGGAGAAAACCCAAAGAAGTACAGAACACAACTTAAAAGACATGGAGGAGTGAATGATGCGTGTGTGAAGGAGTGAATAAATAAAAGTAAACACTACAAAAGTGCAATAGTGGAGCTCGCTGGACATTGATGAGAACAAACAATAGAACTGCTGGGTGGAGATGGGAGAGAGTGAGGAAATAGATAACACTTGGGAAATGAAATGAACTAATTACCTGACTCATGTATTGTAATCTCTCTATACATCACCGCTATAATAACAATAAAGTAAACTAATAATAATGTTTAAAAAGGTAAACACTAGAGCCAGCAGCTGGTGGCTCCTGCCTGTAACCCTAACTACTGAGGAGGCTGAGATCTGAGGATTGTGGTTTGAAGTCCATGAAACTCTTATCTCCAATTAGAAAGCATGAAACTGGAGCTTGGCTCAAGTGGTAGAGTGCCAGCTTTGAGTACGAAAGCTCAGTGACAATGCCTAGGTCCAGAGTTTAAGTCCCAGGACTGGCAAAATACTACTACTACTACTACTACTAATAATAATGATGATGATAATAAACACTTTACATTTAGTAGCAAGACTCCAAAGGCTGGGTGGTAGATCTCTGCCATACCCCTTCAGGGCCATCTGCAAAGTGCTAACTAGGTCTTGTACTACGTCATCTTCAAGTATTCTTCTAGTCTTAGTTTAGCTCTTTGTGTTTAAATTGTCCCCTCTCTTTTTGCTCCAACCAAATTAAGTTATTGAATACGATGAGCCTGGTAGTTGTATACATCTGAAAGAACATGCTAGCCCCTTAGCAGCTTGAACCTGATAGTGGTATGTCACTATTCGCTACTAAAGAAAAATACTACAAGCTTTTAAAACAAGCTAGATGTTTCTGGCTGTAATCTTAGCTACTCCGGAGGCTGAAATCTGAGGATCATGGTTTGAAGCCATCCTGATAGGAAACTTCGTGAGACTCTTATCTCTGCTTAAACACCACAAAGCTGGAAGTGGAGCTGTGGCTTAAGTGGTAGGGCATTAGCCTTGAGCACAAGAGCTTAGAAAAAGTGTACAAGCTGTGAGTTCAAGCCCTAGGAATGGCAAAATAAATAAATAAATAAACAAAACATTTTGAAACAGCTTTGAGTTTCCTTACTCCTGACTCATAGAGATGATTTGTCAGTTCCTATGCTTCCTGCCTCAATTTTCCTCTGTGATTTTATAACATAGTGACAAATGTGGAAAAAAATGGGAAAATGAATGCTTTTATCTATGCTTAGGGACAGAGAAAGGTTGTGCAACAGGTTCTTTTGTTTTTGTTTGTTTGGGGTGTGGTTTTTTTTGTAGAAATGGTAGCAAGGATTAGTTTTTGTTTGTTGATTGGACTCCAGCTGACCTTGGACCTATGATCCTCAATCGTAGCTTCTGGAGTGCTGAACGCTGAAAATACAGGTATGCACTCACAACCACACCTGGCTTCAGGGCTAAGTTTGGCACTCTCCTCTTTCCCCCTCAGAGTTCACATGTAGGCACACAAAAGCATTTATAGCAACTACATAACACCATGCTGGGCAAGGGCAGGGCGTGTCCACAGGCAGAAGTCTTCCTTGGGTCTGGCATGTGCTAGAAACAAGCTTAGGCAGGACTGTGCCCCCCAAACATAGGGGAGAGCTTCAGTGAAAGTTCATGGGGGCAGAGCAGCAGCCAAAGCATTGTGCTCACCCCGGTTAGATTCCATGACAACTAAAGAAAGCCGTGGAACAGCTGCAGTTCTTGCAACGTGTGGATTTCCACAGCTGATGATTTGTCCAGCGAGTTCAGCAGCGTGTACAGTGTGTTGTGAGAGACACAGTTTTCCCACCTCGAAAATATGGGTACAACTCAAGAGCAAACAACACCATGTGAACATGTCGGGGGAAACACACACACAACACAGTGAGCCAAGACCCAGGGCGACTTGTGAACTTTGGAATGGCCTACATTGCTGTTGGGTGCATGAAGGGCAGAACTGTGATCCTGATTGGAGTCACATGACAGGCCCAAATGTGAGGCACTCCTGCTCTGGGGCCCTACACCCCCTCCCCTCAAAGTAAAACAAAGCAAGCCAAAAGGCTTTGACCTGCCAAGAGGATTCATAGGTGACCCTTACTTGATCTCCTTTGAGCTTCCAGTGGCAGAAAACAGGTGATAGGTTTCAGCCATGCCACACATAGATTCAGGCTCTAATCCTAAAAGCTAAAGATCCACAGATTGGTTGACTACCTGTTTTTCTAAGAAAAACAGGAACTGATTGTCAAAATCCTTTTATCGTTCCATCATCCCCCACAACTCTCACTTTTAATTACTACTTGTCAATGTTGGTTAAGGACTGCCTACATCCACTCTCAGGAATCTCAAAACAAAAACTAATATACACCGTGGGCATGTTTCCTGAGATGCTTCGTGGGGACTCGGTAAATCTAGCACATTTCATTATCTCAGTGTGACAACAGGAAAATAAATATTTTTCTCTTTTATTTGTAAGATTCCACAGTGCTCATAACCTTCAGGGAAATTGGTCTCTGCTCTCAGGGCACCATATAAATTGTCTGTTCCAATGAAGACAGAAATAGGGGATGTAATCTAGCATCTTAAAAAATGATGTCATATTACTTATTATTCTGCTTCCAAAGCACTGTACAAAACTGATTGAAAACTAGACAATCATCTACCTCAGAACGGGGTTACGGCTCAGCACTTTGTCTTCTGTAAGACTTATTTTTATTTATGGTTTTTCATTTTTAAAGTACTGTTGGGAAGATACAGGTTCATTTTATTTTTTCAGAGGTATACTGGTGCTTACTTGTTCCTCTCTGTCTCTGTCTATCTGTCTGTCTGTCTGTCTGTCTCTCTCTCTCTCTTTTGCTGGTCCTGGGGGCTTGAACTCAGGCTGTCCTTGAGCCTCTCTGTGCTCAAGGCTAGTGCTCTACCACTTGAGCCACAGCTCCACTTCTGGATTTTCCTGAGTAGTTTATTGAAGATAAGAGTCTCCTTGGACTTTCCTGCCAGGGCTGGCTTTGAATAGAGATCCTCAGATCTTAGTCTCCTGAGTAGTCAGGATTACAAGTGTGAGCCACCGATTCCTGGCTTGAGCTGTTCTTCTCTTACTGTGGAGATACCTTTTTTGTCTTCAAAGCAAAGGAATCCCAGTCACAGTGAATTATATTTTACATCTTAAAGTTATAGTTTTTTTTAATCTCAAAATTACTCTTCTAGCTGAATGTTGGTGCTTTATGCATCCTAAGCAACTGGGGAAGCAGAGATCTGAGGATTACAGTTCAAAGCTAACGCAGGCAGGAATATCTGTGAAACCCCTATCTCCAATTATCCACCAGAAAAAGAAACAAAAATCAAAAGGCCAGTAGCAGAGCTGTGGCTCAAGTGGTAGAGTGTTAGCCTTGAGCATAAAAATCTAAGGAACAGCACCCAAGCCCTGATTTCAAGCCCTAGTACTAATTCACACACATAAATCTATGTTTCTCTGTAAAGCCGTTGGTTTATTAGCATTCATTAGATGTAGGTGGGGCATGTCCATTGTAAGATCATGTTTACAAGGCATTCCAACCATTCTTACCCTTCTATCACCACACTCTCTGTCCTCCATTATGCCCCACAAAGCAGTACCCCCAACAGCTTTCCTCGCTTCATTTTCCTAGTTACTGACTGTTTCAGTTTCTATTGAAATAATAACCTCTTTTATTTTCCCTGTTAGCCTGACTCCTATCCAAAGTCTATTTCCTATTTCTCTTACCTCCATATTAATGAACAGATTAAAAATACTTATTTTCTCTTTATATTTTTTAACTCAATGAGATGGAAAGTAGAACACTTAGTTAATAAAAGTAACCTAGTTTTTCTTTCCTTTCTTTAGTACTTTATTTTTATGACTGTTTTGTTGTTGTTTATGTGATACCAGGGCCTCATGCATGCTAGGCAAGCACACTACCAGTAAACCACAATCCTAGTCCTTTTCTTTCCTTTCTTGTCCTTTCCTCTTATTCTTGGGTAATTCCAAGCAATACTTCAACATAATTTTGGACAGATATTAAGCAGTTGTTTTAAACATAGACTCAACAAATCTTTAATAAAAATGTCTCCATTTTAAATAATAATAACATGCTGTCTCTGGTCTTGATTCATAAGATAACTAGAAGAAGAAAACCTATTTTTGTGATTTTTAAAGGTATGCTAAATTTTATAATGGAGCTGAAGGGTAAGTTAATTAGTACAAAGCAACTAGAGTAGGGTGCTGGTGACTCATGCTTGTGATCCTAGTTACTCAGGAGATGTGTGGATGACAGTTCGAAGCCAGCCCAGGCAGGAAAAGTCCTTGATGCTCTTATCTCCAAGTATCCACCAAAAAGCCAGAAATAGAGATGTGGCGATGTGGCGCAAGTGGTAGAGTGCCAGCTTTCAATTAAAAATCTAAGGGAGAGCACCCTAACCCTGAGTTCACACACACACACACACACACACACACACACACACTTATATAAATACAACAAATGCCAACTACATAGAAGGAATAAATAAAATGGAAGAAGGTCTTAATACATTCAGATGACTTGAAGAAATCAAAACAATGCCATTAGCGTGTTTCACTAAAAATCATTAAGTAAAATGTACAGAGGAATTGTCATTTAACAAAGCAGTTTATGAATACAATGTGTCCTGATCAAAGTCACCCCTTTCCACATTCTCCCCCAACTCTTCCCTACTCAAGCCTTCCTTCACTTTTCTTAATTTTGTAGGATATACATTGGTTTCTTGGTGGCATTTTCCCCCTCTTCACCTCTTCATTTGTCTATCCTTTTCCCCTTAATCCTACCTCACCCCTTTTGAGTACTTGCTTTTGGTGTTTTATTTTTGCTGAACTTGGAAATGTTGCTTTCTAAGGAAATATACTATTTGAGTTCTTCCTCAAATCTATCATATTTCAGTTAATAAATCTGGATACACTTACTGACATATTTACTTATATGTTTATAAGCTAAACCTAGCTTCCACATGCATCTTTTGTCTCTCACTTATTTCTCTTAACATTTTTATTTTTTATTTTTTATTTTTTTTGCCAGTCCTGGGGCTTGGACTCAGGGCCTGAGCACTGTCCCTGGCTTCTTTTTTGCTCAAGGCTAGCACTCTGCCACTTGAGCCACAGCGCCACTTCTGGCCATTTTCTGTATATGTGGTGCTGGGGAATCGAACCCAGGGCCTCATGTATATGAGGCAGGCACTCTTGCCACTAGGCCATATCCCCAGCCCTCTTAACATATTTATTTCCAGGTCTTTCTATTTCTTTACAAATGGAACAATATCATTCTTTCTAATGGACGGGCAAAATTCCATGTGTACTTATACCGCATTTTCTTGATCCATTTGTCCAGTGAGGGGCAGTATATTTCTTTAATAAACTATATGGTAAACATCAATAATGGGAGTTGGACAAGTCTTTCCACTTCTCATTAACCCCCATGGCTCCCCCTGCTGTTCACTGTGTTAATCCCTGACATTAGATGGCCAAAGGCCTATATAATTCACATGCTAGCTATTCAGCTGTTCTTCAAATTCAATTCTGCACCGTGGAATGGAATTGTTTCCTCCAGATGGTCTCCATTTCCTCTTAACAAGTATCCAACAGTGTTTTTGATTTGCTGTAGCAAAAAAAAATATTTCCCTTCTTTTCCCCTTCCCATTAGACTAAGTGTTTCTATCCCTCATTCTTCATGCTGTGGGTGACATTCCCCTTCTTACAGAACTTTCTTTTCTTGGGCCTTGAAAGAGAGTTTTCTTGTTGCTCAGTAAAATATGCATTCTTACACCTAAGTTTTCTCTATACCCAAGAGAACATTTTCATGATCGAGAAGGGCACCAGTGCCTAGGACCTTCATGTCATGCCTGTAATCCCAGATACTTAAGAGGCTGAGATCTGAGGATTGTGGTTTGAAACCATACTGGGCAGAAAATTCCTCGTGAGACTCTTACCCCAATTAACAACTGAAAAACTGAAAGGGGAGCTATGGTTCAAAGTGGTAGAGTGCTAGCCTTGAGCAAAAGAGCTCAGGAACAGCACCCAGGCCTTGCGTTCAAGCCCAACAACTACCAGTAAATAAATAAATAAATAAATAAATGAAGAAATAACTGATATATGAATAAATTTTTTTTTAAAGCTTCACCTGGGGCTGGGAACATAGCCTAGTGGCAAGAGTGCTCGCCTCGTATACATGATTCCCCAGC
Source organism: Perognathus longimembris pacificus (assembly GCF_023159225.1). NCBI lineage: Eukaryota > Metazoa > Chordata > Mammalia > Rodentia > Heteromyidae > Perognathus > Perognathus longimembris. Next base: position 48,016,505 of record NC_063177.1, read on the forward strand.
ACCACATATACAGAAAATGGCCAGAAGTGGCGCTGTGGCTCAAGTGGCAGAGTGCTAGCCTTGAGCAAAAAGAAGCCCAAGCCCAGGACTGACAAAATAATAATAATAATAATAATAATAATAATAATAATAATAAATAAAAGCTTCACCTGTTAACTTTCTTGGAGGACAAACGCACCAATTATTCCTCTTGCCCCTTGGGAATGTGTTAGTTCACTTAATCTTCTCAACCACCCCATGAGAAAGATGCAATTATTGTCATATTTTTACAGGTATGGAAACTAAGGCATGAAAGTATTTTGCTTAGCTTGAAGTCACAGAAATGAGGTGCTAGAATTAGCTGGAATTAAGGAGCTAATCCAAATGAAAGAGCTAGGATCTAGCATGATAAGTCAGGCTCAAAAGTCTATGCTTGATTTATTAAATTATTAATTGGCTTACTTAAATTCTCTTCCCAATTGAAAGTGAATGTCTGAGATTAAAAAACAAAAAGCAGCCATCCTTAGAATAATTTCTTTCATGTAACATCTGTTGATGACATAAAAATGGTTTTGAAACATAACAAGAAACAGTCGTATGGAAGGTTACGTGAATGGCAAGATCAACCAACACATTCTGAATTTTAGACTCTTCATTCTCCTTCTAAAACAGTTCATGGGTTTTGGCTACCTAAACTCTCAAACTTGGGATAATTAATCTCTTTTTATTTTTATTTTTTGGGTGGTTGTGGGGCTTGAACTTAGGTCCTGGGCACTGTCCCGGAGCTCTTTTTTGCTCAAGGCTGGTGCTCTATCACTTTGAGCCACAGCTTATTTTTTATTTTTCTGCCACCAGCACCTGGCAACATTCTTGAATTCTTACCTAAAGATCCATAGAATAAGCCTGGCACTGGTGACGCATGCCTGTAATCCTAGCTATTTAGGAGGCTAGCACTGAGGACTGAGGTTCAAAGCCAGCATGGGCATGAATGTTCATGAGTTAGTTACCTGCAATTAACAAACAAAGAGCTGGAAGTGGAGGTGTGGCTTAAGTGATAGAACTCTAGCCTTGAGTTACAAAGCTAAGAGACAGTGCAGGGACCTGAGTTCAAGTCCCAGTACTACCTGAACAAAAAACAAACAAACAAACAAATGAATGTCAGTAGGATTACACTATTGGTTTCTTATTTCTCATCCAGTACAGAAAGGCTTTTGGAAAGGAGCTCTAAAGGGGACTGCAAAAGAATTCCAGTGGTAGCACATGCAATCTCATATATCTGCTATTTTACTCCTTATACTGAAGGACACAGAATTATACTCCTTTACTCTTTATACTGAAGGACACGGAATTATGAATAGGCATGTAATATATAGGCACATACTATATGTATAGATGTATAATACATGCACTCATGAAGAGGTTATCCTTGGCTTTCATGGATAGTAGATAACTCAGGCTATGAGCTTCCAAGCAAGGTTCTCACATTTTCAGATAATTTCTTTTCTAATGGGATCTACTCATGTAAGACTTGCAAAAGGATTAGTTTAGGTGATACCTTCATAAAATAAACAGAACCTGTCTACAAATAAAAATCAAGAGCCTACCAATCTCGAAAAGAGATTGGTATTATTTTCTACTTAGTTGCTGGCCAGCATTTAGAAACTCATCCAAGTCAAGTAATTTTAAGAACAAGTTTATTTATCGTGCTGACTGCTTCTGAACAACTCTACTTCAGATGACTCCTTAATTTCCTGTGGACTTAGAAAACTTTCCCTAAAAGGTCCAGATGTCACCTAGTTAGGAAATTCCCAGAGTATGTAATAGCTTGTTTCTTTCTTTCTTCCTTCCTTCCTTTTTTTTTTTTTTTGCCAGTCCTGGGGCTTGGACTCAGGGCTTGAGCACTGTCCCTGGCTTCTTCCTGCTCAAGGCTAGCACTCTACCACTTGAGCTACAGCGCCACTTCTGGCCATTTTCTGTATATGTGGTGCTGGGGAATTGAACCCAGGGCTTCATGTATAGGAGGCAAGCACTTTACCACTAGACCATTCCCCCAGCCCTCTTCCTTCCTTCCTTCCTTCCTTCCTTCCTTCCTTCCTTCCTTCCTTCCTTCCTTCCTTCCTTTCTTTCTTTCTTTCTTTCTTTCTTTCTTTCTTTCTTTCTTTCTTTGTTTCTTTCTTTCTTTCTCTTTCTTTCTCTCCCTCCCTCCCTCCCTCCCTCCCTTCCTCCCTTCTTTCCTTCCTTCCTTTTTTCCTTCTCTCTCCCTCCCTCCTTTTCTCCCTCCCTCCCCCTTCCTTTCTTCCTTCTTCCCCTTCCTCCTTCCCTCCCTCCTTTCCTCCCTCTCTTTCTTTCTTTCTTTCTTTCTTTTTTTTTAAGTGCAGTAGGTCATTATGACATGAATTATTCAAGTCTGTGAATGGAGCCCAGAACTATCTATTAATGTCAATGTAAACAGAGAAAGGAGGCATGAAGGGCACCTCACCATTCCCTGCACCTGTGATTCTCACACATGCACAAAGAGTACAGCATGTATTCAATCTTCAGGATTTGGGCCAATGTACAACAGGTTATAGGAGCGATGCAGTTTTCTTGTGTGGCTTTTAGTAGTCATGAATTGAGCTTATCTCAATGATAACTAATATGAAACCAGACAAAATATTGCTAGATTACTCAGCCTCAAAAGGATACTTTAAAAAAAAAAGAGCATTTGCTAGGAGGTACCTAGATCAGAACTTCTTTGTATAGTGTACAGAAAGGAAGGATGCATCTGAAGCCAAGTATTTTAAGCATCTGCAGTCGAGATGCAAGTTACATGCATGTGGTTTTCATCTTGTACAAATAGAGCAACTGCATGAAATGACAACAGTGAACCGGGATGTTGAAGTAATCCACTTCCCTGGGACATTTTTTTAAGGATTACATTCTATACTCTACTGGGGAAAAAAAAGCTGTAAATTATATTCCAAAAAATGTAGGAATCATATTTGGTTCATTTTTGTAATGCCCCATACTACAGCTGTCCACTCATATAAGTCTTAATAATATCATACTACCTTTTTTATAAATGAGATATAATCAATTAAGTTGTTTTCTTCTTCTTCATCTTCTTCTTCTTATTATTATTTGCCAGTCCTAGCAATTGAACTCAGGGCCTGGGCACTGTCCCTGGCTTCTTTTTGCTCAAGGCTAGCACTCTACCATCAGAGCCAAAGTGCCACTTCTGGCCGTTTTCTATATATGTGGTTCTGAGGAATCGAACACAGGGCTTCATGTATTGAAGCAAGTACTCTTGCCACTAGGCCATATTCCCAGCCCCTCCTTTGGCTTTTTAAAATTTTTTTTCCAGTCCTGGGGCTTGAACTCAGGGCCTGGATGTTGTCCCTGAGTCTCTTTGTGCTCAAGAATAGCACTCTACCACTAGGCCATATTCCCAGCCCCTCCTTTGGCTTTTTAAAATTTTTTAATTTTTGCCAGTCCTGGGGCTTGAACTCAGGGCCTGGATGCTGTCCCTGAGTCTCTTTGTGCTCAAGGCTAGCACTCTACCACTTCCAGCTTTTTTTGAGTAGTTTATTGGAGATAAGAGTCTCATAGGGAATTTCCTGCCCCCACTGGCTTTGAACCACCATCCTCAGATTTCAGCTTCCTGAGTAGCTAGGATTATAGGCACAAGCCACTAGCGCTTTCCTTTGGCTTTTTTGCTCAAAGCTGGTGCTCTACCTCCACTTCTGGCTTTTTGTTGATCAACTGGCGAAAAGAGTTTCTCAGATTTATCTGCTCAGGCTAGCTTTGGATTATGATCCTTAGATCTCCATCACAGAAAAGAGATAATTCTTTACCACATTCATTATTCTTACTATAAATATTAAATTGATTCATTTTATCCATAAACATTTACAGTGGCTTACCATCTACTTCCCTCTAATGCTTTATCCGATCTCTAAGTCTAAAAGTGTCCTCAAGGATTTTAAACTTTAATTGTGTAGTTATGGTTTTCATATTAGAGACAGTTCAAGTCTAATATGATTCCTAGAGAAAAAATACTTTTGGAAATGTATTGATGAGTAACTGGGGACCAGACATGTTCTAAAGGCTTCTCTTTTTAAAAACAGATGCAGCTATACACAATACATAAATGACTGGGCCTAGCTATCTTCCAATAAAACTTCATAATAATAGCAGCAGGCTGGGTTAGAGCCCAAGCTGCAACTTGATAACCTTACATTGTAAAGGAAGTTTCCAGCTTTCTATAATTTAATAAATGGCCAATATCAAAATGTTATATTACTAGGGCAGGAAGAATCACCCCAAGCCTTTGATCATGTATTACCTTTGACAGCTAAAATGACAACCACAATGAGATTCTTCCTCTCTTGTGGGTTAAAAAGAAGGTGTACAAATGAGAGATTCTGGAGTATCCTTTCTTGAAAATTATTGCAGAGAAAGATAAATATTTAGGGACCTGGGTGCCAGTGAGTAATTCTTTTTCAATTTCCCTCTGTAATGTAAGTCAGTAATGAATAAAATATAGAAATCAATTAGGTATGTCACAAAGGAACTTCAGATTCATATGTACATAGAACTTCACATTTAAAAACTCTTTACTGGGCTTTCTACAGAGCAGAGACATTTGATCAAGGACATCTTTATGGAAAAGATAACCTTAATTCATGAATGAAGAGAACAGGTACTCATGGTTCATGCCTACAATCCTAGCTGTTTAGGAGGCTGGCATCTGAGAATCAAAGTTCAAGGCCAGCCTGGGCAGACAAACCCAAGAGTCTCTTATCTCCAGTTAACCAGCATAAAGCCAGAAGTGGAAGTATGTCTCAGTCTTGAGCAAACAAGTGAATCAAGACCACAAGGCTCTGAGTTCAAGCCCTCTTACTGGCACATGTTCAAACAATTGAAATAAAGGGTAGACTTAAGAAAACAAAGACGGAAGAGGAAATCAGAAAAAGGCAAGGGCATAGAACGGTAGTCTGAGTTACCATATAGTAGGGGTGACATGTAAACTCATGGCCTAGTTGCACAAACACTCTGTTTTGACTACACAGCTGGCGGGCAGTTACCCTACACTAGATGACCAGAGGCCAGGCTTACCAGCAAACCGGGGCCCGGCTTGTGGGGGGGACACGGAAGGCGAAGCTGCGTCCTCACTGGGATTTCCGAAATCTCTGCTGGCAATCATACTGCAATACTTGGAGTAAAAAAGGGAAGAAACCATTGTACATAAAGAGGTTACACAACTGCAATCTCAACATTTAATTCCTTAAAAGAATCCCCTGTGGTTCTCTCAATATACTTTACTAAATATATATGTAACATAATATATACACTTGAAAGTAATATATATACACTCAAGTAAGTATAATGTATAGTTATATAATTAAATGTATATAGGATATATATAAATGTATGTGTTAAACATGTACACATAAATGTATATACAATGTATACACATGTGTACCATATATGTATATACACATGTATATAGAATATAATATACATGTGGATGCATTATATATGTGTGCTCTTGCTAGGAGCCAAATATCTATACTAAATCTACATGTAAGAATATACTTATATATAGTATTTCATATAGTATTATATATAATATATGTGATATAAGTTATACATATAAAATACAATATATAAAATATACTTACATGTATATGTATTATGTGTGTGTATGTATGCACACAATGATTATGTGTGTAGACAGAGAGTAATTTTCTAGAACCTAGGAAAGTTCCTATTTACATTGTATTTGTCGTTTTTAACTTTCACACCTTCCTTTCCCTTGTTCTAGACATCTAGCAGGCTCTTTTGGAGAACATTTTGATATGTCATATACAGATTAGTATGGTTCCCTGGGAGGTCATATTAGGAAGAGTAATATGAATATGTTTTGTTTCATCTGTCAAGTGATGTTATGATAGTGATTGTCTTGCCAAAGCAAGACAAGATTATTATTTTTTCTTTTTTACAAGGCAAGCACTCCCGCCACTAGGCCAATTCCAGCCCCTATTTTTTCTTTTTTTATTGTGTGGGTCCTGGGGCTTGAACTCAGAACCTGCATGCTGCCCCAGAGCTTAAATTTTTTTTTCTTCTCTCTTCTTTCTCAAGGCTAGCACTCAACCACCTTCCATCTGCTTTTTGCTATCTTCTATCTGCTGTCAGCTTCAAGCTGGCTTTATGGTGGCTCACTGGAGATAAGAGTGACAAGGACTTTCCTGCCTAGGCTGGCTTAGAATCACCAGATCCTCTGATCTCAGTCTCCTGAGTAGTTCGGATTACAAACATGAGTCACCTGTGCTCTAGCTGGAAACTCAGATAGTTGAACTCCCAAACAGAAAGATGTGTGTTTATCTGTGGTAAACACAAAATAAAATAAAAGCAAAAAGCTAAACAACTACAAAACCCCTCCCCATGAAAATCATTCGTGACTGTACTCAGATCTGTGAGCCCCTGGGAGAGGCTAGGAGTAGAGGGGTCTGGGACAACCTTCCGTGCTCTACCATGGAACCAAAAGAGGCACAGAAAGCTGCAGTGATTTGCTTGAGGCACAGCTGACATTGACAGCCCCAGACTATGATCTAAGTATCCTAGATTCTAGAGTTGTTCTCATGTCCAAATAATTATATCTTTCTGAATCTTAGTAACTTGGAAAAAAAAAAAAAACTAGAGCTTTCAGTAGCTTTCCAGGTATAAAGTAGGGTTTCTCAAATTCCACATAATTCCCATGCAGACCACAGAATTCCTTGTTGTGGGGAGGAGGGGCTCCCTGTGCACTCTAGTATATGATTATCACATTCTCAGAGCCTGGGCGCTGTCCCTGAGCTTTTTCACTCAAGGTTAGTGCTGTGCCACTTTGAGCCACAGCTCCACTTCTGGTTTTCTGGCGCTAAGAGTTTTACAGAGCTTCTTGACCAGGCTGGCTTCGAACCATGATTCTCAGACCTCAGCCTCCTGAGTAGCTAGGATTACAGGCATGAATGTGCCCGGTAGGTGCTGATCATATTCTTATTCCCTATCTACCACATGCCAATGTCACTCCCTCTGTCCTATGATGACCAAACTTCTCCAGACATTGCCAAAGGAGGCAAAATTGCCCCCCTCCCGGGGGAGAGAAGCTCTGCTATTGATACATTAGGTCACAGATGCTGCTCCTGACCCAGAATTATATGGGACACCCTATGCCGTCACTTTTGCCACTCAGCATAGCATATAGTCTAGAATATTCCTTAAGAAGCCCGTATGACCTAAGGACTTCCTTCCAAGAATTTCACACCTCTAACCTAACAGCAAAGGGTTTTTGTTCCCCAGGTGTTCTGCTTCCTTATGAGGTGGTAACTACAGGACTGGAATCTAGTTATTCCAGATTAGCCAAGGTTACACATCCTCGTTCCTTCTATTCATTATTTCAACAAGCACTGGAGAACAAGATGTGTTAACTACCCTCCCAGGCACTGGGAAAGGTAGAGTTAATAAGTAACATTTTTTTTTTTTAACCAATCCTGGGTCTTGAACTCAGGGCCTGGACATTGTCCCTGAGCTGCTTCTTCTTCTTCTTCTTCTTTCTTCTTCTTCTTCTTCTTCTTCTTCTTCTTCTTCTTCTTCTTCTTCTTCTTCTTCTTCTTCCTCAAGGCTAGCACTCTACTACTTGAGCCAGAGCACCACTTCCCGCCTTTTCTGCCTCTGTGGTATTGAGGAATCAAACCCAGGACTTCATGCATGCAAAGCAAGCACTCTATCACTAAGCCACCTTCTCACTCCCAATAAGTGACATTTACCATCTCTACTAGTCCAGCCTTCTGGGAGACACTTAGGTGCATGAACTTCCATTGATCCTGTGAGAAAGATGTACATGCAGGATATTAGGGAAGTAGGGGATGTACCTGAAGGTGGTTCACTGAAGGTGGTCAAGGACAAACCAGAACACCTAATTAGATAAGAGAAAAGGTTAACCAGGAATGGGGAGCAGCATATCTAAAGAAGCAAAGAGCTAGAAGTCCTGGCTTTTGTATCAATCCAGAAGCAATGGAGCTGCAGTAGTGGAGGCTGAGTTCAGGTCTGCAGGAACCCATTGTACTGAGTCAAGGACTTTGGAATTGATTCTGAAGATAAACAGAAACTGGGAGAAGAATGCCATCAGATTTGCATTTGAGAAAGATCTGCAGTCCAGAAAAAAATCACAAAGATGCTAGATAGAAAGCCTGTGCACACACACAAACCCAAAACCAAGCCAACCAAACAAACAAACAAAACCAGACGACATTCACCTGCTGGTAAACAATGTGCTTTAAAAAGACCAGCATTCCCAGAAATCCCTCAGGGTTTCTTACTCCATCTTGGGAGGGATTCCTTTCCCGGGAAGGCTACAAACTATGTAGACCTGGCAAGAAAAGAGGCCAAGGTACAGCTTCTTCTACTACCCAGGAATGTGGGAGGAGGAGGGAGAGTCCTTTTCAAAGCCTGAAGAACTTTTTTCTTCTGGAAGCTAAAACGTTCCAGAGAGATTGGGTTCCCTGTCATCTAAATTTCCTACCAAGAATTCAGGATCTACCTTCCCCAGAAAGGAAAAGAAAAAAAAAATCTGGCCAAACACCAGTGGCTCACGCCTGCAATTCTAGCTACTCAGGAGGCTGAGATCTGAGGATCATGGTTCAAAACCAGTCCTTGAGACTGATTATCTCCAATTAATCTCAGAAAAAGCCAGAAGTGGCACTGTGGGTCAAGTGGTAGAATGCTAGCCATGAGCAAAAGGAGTTCAGGGACAGTGCCCAGGCCCAGAGTTCAAACCCCAGAAAGGACAAAACAAACAAAACAGTCCATTTTCCTATTTTACAATATATGTTTTGGCTGGATGAAAGGTGTTTGTATATACGTGTGTGTATACATGGGCAATAACTGTACACCCCATCAATCATTGTATCTGTGAGAAAATGATAGATTGACTTTTCAGAACATGATCCACTTTCCAGCTGTGAACTGTATGTGCCTATGCAGAGAAAGTAGGTGCACAAAAGCCAGTCACCAAAGGTACCACACAGGTTGAGAGTAGAATTCTTCCTTAAAGAAGACTGAAGCCATCCAGACCTCATCTGTCATTCTAGCTACCCAGGAGGCTGAAATCGATTGGAGGATCAAGGTTCAAAGCTAATCTGGTCAGATAAATCCCCGAGATTCTTATCTTCAGTGAACCAGCAAAAAGCCAAGTGGTTCAAGTGGTAGAGTACCAGCATTAGAGTGCTCAGGCCTAGAGTTCAAGCTCCAAGACTGGTACAGAAACAAACAAACTGAAGCCACTGTTTAGGCTCTGCCTGGGCTAAGCAGGCTCACAGGAAGCTCAGTAGATTACCCCCAAGGCTTTTATGAAGTGGATGTTCTGTTTGCAATGTCAGTTGAGTGTGTTGAAATGGTTGTCTGTCCTGGTTAAATGAAACTCAGAAAAAAAAAATTCTGGTTGCCTAAGGCTTTGAGTTTGTCTACAGAATAAATGGTGGGTAGGGGTGGGGGTAGGAAAGAATAGCTTGGTCAGCCCTAAAGGACGGGAGGAGGAGAGTCTTTGAAACTGTACCGAAATTCCATGCTCTCAGGCCCAGAGGCTTGCCCCATTGGATGTGTGAGGCTGCTTTAACTAAGTCTCAAGAATGCCAGTTAGGGGGCTGGGGATATGGCCTAGTGGCAAGAGTGCCTGCCTCGGATACACGAGGCCCTAGGTTCGATTCCCCAGCACCACATATACAGAAAAAAAACGGCCAGAAGCGGCGCTGTGGCTCAAGCGGCAGAGTGCTAGCCTTGAGCGGGAAGAAGCCAGGGACAGTGCTCAGGCCCTGAGTCCAAGGCCCAGGACTGGCAAAAAAAAAAAAAAAAAAAAAAAAAAGAATGCCAGTTAGGAGGCCCACACTGCCATAACTAGTGTTAGGCCCACAGCCCACTGCTTGCTTGCTTTAGGAGCTGACTTGCAGCTGACAGAGTGGCCTTCTCACTGACTCCTCCGTTACTCAGAGGGTCCTGGCTTCAAACCAGTTCACCGTCAAACTTAGGTGATTTCTTTTTCTTTTCTTTTCTTTTTTTTTTTTTTTTTTCCTCCTGTGACTTCTATCCATCTATCTCTAGCCTCTCCCAGTTTTTACCCACCCCAGTGGATCGCTCGGGGCAAATCTGCTTTGATTAAGCCCCACCCTTTTTCAAAACCTAGTCACCACAAAGTCCAACCTCCTAAGCCCACTTTTTAAAGCCCCTTAGAGTCCCTATCAGCAAAACCATATCTTCAAGAACATTCCTGAGTGTGGTCTATTTCCTTCACTTTTGCAAATGACCCTTCTCCTTTCTCTTCCTTTCAGGGAATGGAGAGGACACTGCTTTTCTCCTTTTCCCAACAGGATGCTGCCCAACCCCTAGCACAGATGGTACGGCATAAACTGGACAACCCAAGGCCTTAGAGAGATGTCTGACTCGTGAAAGCCCAAGGAATGATCTGTTGATCTTATGGAATACATTGAAGATATTCAGCTTGGTTCACTGAAAATTTCCACCTAGGGTTGTTGTTGTTTTTTTATGGACACTTCCCTCTCAATTCCCATCTGCCTGAGGTGAAAAGAATCAGAAAAAAAATGGAGCTATCTTAACATCACTAAGATTGGCCTACACATATAAAATGCAAAGTTTCCTCTGGAAGAAATTGGAAGAGGCAACTTAAAAAAAAAAAAAAAAAAGGATGCTTTTTCCCAGTTTCAAAATGAGAATGCTTCAATCTTCCCACCTCAGCCTGACATTGAAAATAACTTACCTGGATCCTTTGGTAACTAAAGTGCATTTTTTTTTTTTTCTCTGCAGAGTTAAATTAGCAAAGGTTCCATGTGAGGAAAAAAATTCTTGTTTTCTTTTACTCTTTTAAGTGGGAGGTGTTTTAATGAACTGTCCAATGGCAGGGACCTTACACAGGTGTTAAAAAGCGAAGTGAACACATAGAACATGCACACTTAACCTAAAAGAACCCTAAAAACTTTTTAGCTACCTTAAGAGTCTGAAGCTGTGGTTTCAGAAGCTTTTTCTTGTTAGCCTTGTCATGTTCCCCCCCCCCCCCCCCCCATCGTTCACTTATTACTGAGTGTGTTATCTACTGGTTTATTAGCACCTGTCTTGGTGGCGCCCAGTCTCCTCCGTCAGCCAGAAACTAGACCACGTTTCCTTAAATCAGAGCCCCGTGGACTCCACATGGGAACTACATTACCCAGAAGCGCCCGCGGCCTTCGCAGGAAGGACGTCTGCGCACTAAGATACTCAGTTCCAAGTTTGGAGCTTTTAGCTGCCAGCCCTGGCCCATCATGTAGCTGCAGCACAGCCTTCCCTAACGTTGCAACTGGAAGGAAAATCACTTTCCAGTCTGTTTTGCAAGGTGTGCATTTCCATCTTGATTCCCTGAAACTCCATCTGCTGCATCGGTCAAGAGAAACTCCACTTGCATGAAGATTGCACGCCTACAGTTTGCATCTTTGTTGCAAAACTAGCTACAGAAGAGAAGCAAGGCAAAGTCTTTTGTGCTTCCCCTCCCCCATCAAAGGCAAAGGGGAAAATGTCTCAGTCGAAAGGTAAGAGGCTATTTGCATTACTTGCAAAAAATGCAAAGGGTTATGCATGCATTTACGAATGCATGGGTGCAATTTTCGCCTTGTGATTGCATTTTTAAGTTTGAGGTTTTCCACAGCTCAGTTGCATTTCCTGTTTAGTATGTGTCTTTTTTTTTTTGCAGACACAGAGAGTTCCTGTAAGGCAGGGCTTGCAGTTCAGCTGTGCATTGACGTTATTTGCATTCTTCTGCTAGGATTAGTGAGCTCTTTTTGCCTTTTGCACAGTCAGGAGAGATACAGCAGGTTGGTAGAGTGTAAATGTGCAATGCTTTATATAATTGTATAATTATTTAGCATGCACAGACATTATAAGGCATTTTGTGTGCAACAGTAATACAAACTTTTCAGAAGTCTGGAGGTGAAGATGAAAGGTAAAACTTGAGTGAAAGTACGAGGAAATTAATGCAACCGTATATTCTTTTGGGAATAAACCCGTTGGGGTGCCAGTATTTAGTTAAATTTCCACCGATTTCGCTTTGAACATTAGGCGACTTGATTTTTAAAGGAAGTAAAGGTGAAGTGTGGAGAACAGCATATTAAAAAAAAAAAAAAAAGAAGAAAAGGCAGGCAAGAAGTCTTGCTCTCCCGAGATTTTGCACTTAACACACCAACTGCTTATTGGCTCAAGGTATTTAGAGGTAGCTGTGGGAACCGTTGATGTGATTGCTTATTTGGGGGATGTTTGCGGGGGGGGGGGGGGCGGTAATATTAGGGGGAAAACTGTTCTGTTGCACTGCAACCATAATGCAATCTTTTAAGTGTTTAAGGGCATATATTTAATCAGCTATAATAGTTCAGAAGTTCAGAGTTAAAGTGACTTTCTTTCTTTCCATCTTTCCTCTCCCTTATTTTTTTTCTTTTTTTTTAAAAAAAATTTTCAAAGTTGCATTTTCCTGGCTTAATTTAATCCTGGGGGGAGGGCAAGAGAGGATGAACTTCAGTCAATCTTAATGTGAAATGAGTTTGAGGGGGTGCTGTCAGATACCTGGGGGGACCCGTTAGTCACCTGTTTCGGAACAATTCCTTCTTTTTCATAGAGAACCTGCTACCTGAGAATATGGGGAAAGGAGGTAATTTAGGTATGCTCAGGCACCCTGGGACAACTAGTATTAAAGTATCAAATAAGCTTTTTTTTTTCTTTTCTTCCCTGCTACTTTTATTTGCAGTTGCCCCACTTTTTAATTCTACTTGATGAAAGTCACATAGCTGAGCCCGAGAAGAAATGATGATTCTCTGGATTCCAGAGGAGAACTCTGCTTCTCTTTGAGTATTAGGGGGGAGAATGAAATTCTGAAAAACCAGGAGGGCCTTAGAACCTCGGGATTGGCCTTTTAAGGTGGAGATGCCCCTCAAGTAAAGAAAATCTAAACTCTAATTGAACCTGGGAAATAATAGTTCTGAAGAGGGAGTCCATTTCTCCATGGGATATTGAAGTGGTGGCATCTAACTACTGTTTATTTGGCAAACATCCACTCCTTAGCATGATATACATTTTTCTGTAGGTGTCTATGCATGCATTTGTGTAGATGTATGTGCAGACATACTTGTATGGACTTTTGTGTGGATGGAATCGGGGGGATAACCCTAGAGTATCTAACATGCACTCTTTTCCACCAAGGAACTTATCATATTGTTGGTGGAAGCAGGTCTTTCTTTCCCTTGTCCTAAAACACTAAATAAGAGGACGACTATAGAATCAATGCCTGTTGGAGCTTCCAGATTCTTGTATGTAGGGGGACGAGTCAACAGGTCTTATGAAAAGAGTGTGGACTGTAAGTTTTGTTCTCTGGACCAGAGGGGCTCAATTCAATGGCAGTTCTTTCTGCCTATTTCTGGTGTGCTCAGAAGGTAAAGCTTCTTAGGAGAGCAAGCTTTGCCCCTGGGAAGCAGACAGTGCCATTGAGGGTGTGCTGGTATTGGATTAGACAGATGATCCTTCCAATCAGTTTCCATTTACCTGGCTGGGCTTTCTGAACTGTTTGGAAAGTGTATCTGATACAAACATGGAGTTTTTCTTCCAAAAGGAAAAAGTATTGGTGGAAAAATAAAAAAGAACAGAAAAGGGTGAAATGGCATTTTTGAAATGGCAAAGAAAACTTGGCATGGGTTTGAAATGGGGAATTAGCTTCATTCAGCCAAGAGGCTAACCTCAAATGGCCAAAACGATTTTTACAGTACTAAACTTCTTTCTAATATGCTAGCCAAATGAAATGAGTGGAAAAGTGAAAGGTGGATACAATCTCCCCGTGTTGGAGAATTTAACAACATGTTAAATTCAATTCCAGGACTTTTTTTTTTTTTTAATGAACTTTCTAGATCACTATAATTCTCTTTTACAGACCTCTAATTTAAGGCCCGGCAGAGGCAAAGAATTACAGACTGCCTGTAAGCTGGAAGGACTGGGTCACTTCTTCTTAGTGTTACCAACTGTTGAGGTTCCCAGAAAGAACTTCTTAAAAAGAAATTTTGTTTTCCACAGTTGTAACTTTAGGTGATATTGCTTTTCACCTTGTTTATATTAGGTGTCTGGTGTTGAGCTGCCTCCTCCCCACCCTTTCAAATATTAAAACAGGAATATACTTTTTGAGGAAATCTGAAATGCGAGTTAACAGGAAGGGCATCCAGAAAGTGCAGGAATTCCTGAACATTACAGGAAGACAAACTACAGGAAAAAATGTGTCATCTATACTAGCCAGGAGAGGGGGGAAAAAACCCCAACAGACCAACAACTATTGTTATCAGCCAGAATGGTCTTGAGAGGGAGGGAGGGAGGAAGAGGGGGAGTGTGGGACAAGAGGAATCTGGCATCTCCCAGTTCACCTGAAAACTAGGCAGAAAGTTTGACCCAGTTAAAATACACTGTTTCTCACTTCTCTTCCAAGTCACCTTCGGGAACAGCAGTTGATTTTTTCTTTTTAAGTCTGCTGTTGTACTAAGTCAGTCATGTAAGAAATAGCTCTACTGTGAAATTCAGAAGCACGGAGAGTTGAAGACTCACCTAACCCTACCGAGAGCTGTGCTTCTGTGATTCATGCCAGCCTGGGAAAGGAGATGTGTACATTTCTCTTTCTGTGTAAATTCCTTTGTTAGGTTGTACCAGACGGCCTTGTCACGCTTAGCCTGTAATCCGAGCCAGTATGTTTTATAACTCCCGTACATCTCAGGACACAGAATCAGAATAGGTACCATGGGTCTCCTGACTTGTTCTGTTGGGATGTTGTTTTCAGTTCTTTGCAGTGTGAAGTCCATTGGCTGAAGGGGGCTTTGGGGAGGGTCTCTGGGTGGCACCTTTCGCCGACAGTACACGCTCAAGGTTCTGTTGTTCACAGGTTGGGATCATTTTAACTCCTCCCTAGTATTATAAAACTTGGCAAATGTACAAAGATTTTTTTTCCAAACCTAAAATTGTAAAAACAACAAGTATGTTAAATGATACATGTTTTGTTATAGAAATATTTGACAGATGAAGATGATAAGAATGGCTAGTTACTGAGGTATACATTTTGGCATATATCCTTTGGGTGTTTATTCTAACCCATCTGTCTGTCTGTCTGTCTACTTATGTATTGTCTATGTATCTATGAATGAAAAAAATCCAGAATGAGTGTAAAATCGTTTTAGTTCCCTTTCATTTCCTGCATCAATATACTGTGAAATATTTCCAAGCTAATATATTTCTATATTCATAACACCCAGTTCTATTGCAGTTAAACAGAATCTTAATGCTTAATAATACATTAATGTTTGTCAATGTTGACACACTGTTGTTCATATTTATCAATTATTCATTAATATGTATTAATACTTATGAATATTGCCACGATGGTCATTGTAGTGACACATTATTGTCTTACACTAAATTTCAGAAGGTGAATTACTAGCAGTGAATGTACGACTCTTCTCCTAACCCTCTCCCCCTCCTGTTATTTTCCCTATCTTTTGAAAATAGCTTTTTTTTTTCCTTTTAAAGTAGTCCTGGAGCTTGAACTCAGGGCCAGGACACTATCCCTGAACTTATCCCTAAACACTTGAACACAGCTCTACTTTCAGCTTTTTTGGTGGTTAACTGGAGATAAGAATCTCAAGGACTTTCCTGCTTGGGCTGGCTATGATCTGTGATACTCATATCTCAGCCTCTTGAATAGCTAGCACCAGCTACTGGCTTGGCATAGCATTTTTTTTTTTTTTTTTTTTTTTTTTTTTGGCCAGTCCTGGGCCTTGGACTCAGGGCCTGAGCACTGTCCCTGGCTTCTTCCCGCTCAAGGCTAGCACTCTGCCACTTGAGCCACAGCGCCGCTTCTGGCCGTTTTCTGTATATGTGGTGCTGGGGAATCGAACCTAGGGCCTCGTGTATCCGAGGCAGGCACTCTTGCCACTAGGCTATATCCCCAGCCCTTGGAATAGCATTTTTATTGTTATAAAAATGATATACCCTCACTGAAAAACTGAAACCAAAGGGAAATTCTTGATAAGAATGTAAAACTCAATTCAGTGTCACACCACCAAGAGCTAGTTACTGTGCATGTTTTTTCACTTGTCTGTGCATATTTATATCTATTATTTTATTGTATGTGGTATTTCCCAACTTGCCCTTTTGTGGTACAATACCACGCATGTATCTTGGACATCTTTCCATCGGGATACAATTGTATTTCATTCTCTGCCACACTGCATGTTTTATAGTTGTAAGAATGCTGATTTGTATGTATTCAGTCTCCCTTTGCACACTCATGTGTTTTATTTACAACAATGCAAGGTTCTAAATATTTTCTGCACATTCACCCAGTCATTTCTTTAAAATCATCCCTAGGTGTGTAAGTGCTGGGTCAAAGAGCATGCGTGGAGCTGTTTTCCACATGCCCTCCAGAGCAGTCAGCTGTGATGTCTGCCAGTGGGCTATGCCTTTCATACGTTATGGAAAATATTGCCAAAGAAATTGTTCTCTGGGAAGACTGTGTTGTTGTTGTTGTTTTTTTTCTCAATCCTGCTTCTTGTACCTTGAAAACAGAAAAGAAAAAAACCAAAACGTTGCCAATTTGATTAAAAAGTATTTTGAGCTGGATACGGGCTATACAGGAGGCTGACAGCTGAGCCATGGTGATTCAAACCCAAGCCCCGCGAAGAGTCTGTGAGACTCTCATTTCCGATGAACCACCACAAAGCTGCAAGTAGAGCTATGGCTCACGTGTGGAGTGCCGGCTTGAAGGGAAAAGCGAAGAGAGAGCTCCCAGGCTTTGCATTTAAGACCCAGTAGCAGCACAAACAACAAAATCTGTATCCACTTACCTGTCTATCTATTTATCTGTATTCCAACTCCATTCTTACTTGTGTTTTTTAGTAGTGAGTTTAGTTATTTTTAACATTTTTTTGGACATTTGTGTTTCATGTGTTTGAATTGCTTCTTTTTCCTCATAAAGGGTATTTTTAAAATTTGAATTTGAGGATCAAATTATTGTCAGGCCAGAAAAATCCTAGGTCTGTAGAGGTGAATCAGTTATGGATTGGAAGTCAGGATGTATGCATCTATATAATTTAATTTCTAGCTGAGTTCTATTTTTAATTTAAACCAAATGTCCTGTGTAAATATCACATATTTTACAAACTCATTTTGTTTATACTGCTTATAGCTATCCAGACTCACATAGTAGTAATAAGAAAAAATGTAATGATGTGATTTAAATTCCACTCTGGGGGGAAAAAAAAACAACAACCTCATTTCTGTTCTTTCAGTTGTCTTTCCTTGAATTTATTTTTATTTTTGTTTTTTTTGCCAGTCCTGGGCCTTGAACTCTGGGCTTGGGGCACTGTTGGTAAGCTCCTTTTTGTTCATAGCTAGTACTCTACCACTTGAACCACAGTGCCACTTCTGGCTTTTTTCTTTGACTTTAATTGCAGATAAGCGTCTCTCTGACTTTCCTGCCCAGTTTGGCTTCGAACCTTGATCCTCAGATCTCTGCTTTCTGAGTAGCTAGGATTATAGATGTGAGCCACTAGTGCGTGGCTTATCGAATTAAAAATTGTTATTGTAAAGATGATGCACAGAGGGGTGACAGTTATAGAAGTCAGGTATTTTCTTTAGTTTTATAAATAATTCCCACATAGCATCTTGTTGTGTTATGTTCATTGTTGCATAATAATTTCATATCTATAGCTTCTTCATTTCTATAGTGTAATGCCTAGCTAAAAAGTTACTTTTTCCTAGATTTGTTAGAATAATTAAGGCTAGGACTGATTTTGATGGGTTTCTGATGGCTTCCAAAGTTCTCTAAGTCAGTCAGGATATACCTTCCTTTCTTTTTTTTCTTTCCTGCCCTCCCTCTCTCCCTCCTTTCTCTTTTCTGTTTTGTTTTTGCCAGTCCTGGCGCTTGAACTCAGGGCCTGAGTACTGTCCCTGGCTTCTTTTTGTTCAAGGCTAGCACTCTGCCACTTGAGCCACAGTGCCACTTCCGGCTTTTGCTATATATGTGGTGCTGAGGAATCGAACCCAGGGCTTCATGTATACGAGGTGAGCACTTTACCACTAGGCCATATTCCCAGCCCCCCTCCCTCCTTTCTCTTCCCCTCTGTTCTTTCTTTCCTCTCCTCCTCCTTCTTGTTTGCTGGAACCAGGTTTGAACTGTGGGCTTTGAACTTGACCATAGCTGGGGCTCTGCCATTTGACCCATGCCTCTAGAATGGCTTTTTGCTGCTTATTTTGGCAATGCAGTCTTCTAGACTTCTCTTCCTTGGGGCTCGCCTTAACTATGATTCTCTGGATCTCAGCCTCTTGAGTAGTGCAGATTATAATAAGCATGAGCGACTAGACCCACCTAGGTGAGCATTTCCTTGACCGTTCATAATACATGCCCATTTTTGCAGCTTAATATTCTGTGATGGAATTTAGGGACGTGAAATAATTTTATAACCCAAGAACTTCATTCTACTGATGTACAGCAATGAGCAGTTTACCTGAAGACCTGACAGTCCTAAGAAAACTTAGTTCTCCAGATTCTTTTTACTAAAACACACACTAACATTTATAATTTAAAAATTCACATTTATAACAAATTCACATTTATAGTAAAAAAAAGACACCCTTCAGAACTGTTAGTATATACTACACTTTTCTGTTTTTATGTGGAAAAGTCTGTCAAGCAGAGGTATAATAGTTGAATCAGCAGAGATTATTATTACTGTTTTTTTTTTTCCTCAAGAAATGATGAAACAGCTAGGCAAAGGTGATTCACACCTATAAGCCTACCTACTCAGAAGGCTGAGATCCGAAGCCAGTTCAGGGCAGAAAAGTCCATGAGAGTTATTATTTCCAGTGAACCACCAAAAAGCCAGAAGTGAAGATGTGGCTCAAGTGGTAAAGTGCCAGTTTTGAGTAGAAAATGCTAAGGGATGGTGTCCTAGACTGGCCACAAAAAGGAAAAGAAAAAGAAAAAGATGATACATAAATTATGGTGGTAGGGATTCCTACCAATCTTCTGCCAAAAGAAATTTCATAGCTGCAGTCATTTTGATTCCGAGTGCCTATGTAGAAGGGCCTTGAGTTTTATTCTCTGTAATTATTGCTTGTCTTTCATGGGCCACTTCCCTTGAAAGCCACTGCGGCATTGGTAAAGTTCTTGTACGTCTTTCCATCTTTAGCTCTTTGAATGTTCTGCTTGCAAATAATAGGTGCTCAATAAATACCTGACAATGAAATTATTTTGCATCAGTAAGAATAGCTATCATGTTTTCCCTAAAGTTATACAAAATTTGAGGTAATTAGATTAATCCATTATCGTTGTTATTGCAACAGTACTGGGGCTTGAATGCAGGGCCTTGGCACAGTTCCTTAGCTTTTTCACTCAAGGCTGGCACTCTACCATTTGAGCCACTCCTCCACTTCTGGCTTCTTCATGGTTAATTGAAGAATCTTGCAGACTTTCCTGCCTGGTCTGGCTTTGAACCCTGATTCTTAGATCTCAGAATGTGCTACTTGCTCCTGGCTGAGGTAATTAAGTTACAATGTAATTTCCTTCCTGTGTTTCCTTATTTACATTAATAGTTACATTGTTTGTTTGGTTATTTGTAAGTTGCAAGAAGAATATCAAAGCAACCTAGAATGACTGAAGGGTGGTTTTTCCCATACATATACTTTCTGAACAGATCTGAGGGTTAAGTGATTCTTTGCTAGCTTGCTTGCCCTCCCTCCCTCCCTTCCTCTCTCCCTCCCTCCCTCTTCCTCTCTCTCTCTCTCTCTCTGTTCTTCTTCATCTTCTTCTTCTTCTTTTTTTTTTTTTTTTTGCCAAACCTGGGGCTTGGGACTCAGGGCCTGAGCACTGTCCCTGGCTTCTTTTTGCTCAAGGCTAGTATTCTACCTCTTGAGACACAGCACCACTTCTGGTTTTTTCTGGTTATGTGGTACTGAGGAATCAAACCTAGGGCTTCATGCATGCTAGACAAGCACTCTACTGCTAAGCCACATTTCCCAGCCCCTCCTCGCCACTGTTTACCCATCAATTTTCATGTCTAGTGTTCTCATGTCACATAAACCCCACAGGAAGACACTGCTATCCTTCATTTACAGATAAAGAAATTAACCAGTGTTGACAATTTTTTGTAGTAGAACAGGCCAAAGGAAGAGGCAGGATATACAGCCAGCCTGACTGATCGCTGGTTATAACCCCTGGCCAACTACTACATCCTCTGGGCCAACTACATACAGCTCTACATGTTTTTAAGCTAAAGCACCCTCCTTTATTTTGGAGGTGTCAGGGATTGAATTTAGGGCATCATGCATGCTAACTAAGCATGTGCTCAACTACTGAGCTACCTCCTAGCCCTAGCTTTTATTGTGTAGTTAACATAATAGTCTTGCTTATTTTAGGGGTGTAGTATGCTACCTCATCAAGTGTACACCTTGGATAATG